>NW_004955470.1:1463701-1511118 GCF_000276665.1 Chinchilla lanigera
ACCTTGTGCTTGCCAGGCAAGCGCTTTTGCCGCTGAGCTAAATCCCCAGCCCCCCAACTCACTTCTTTTATTTATGCTGTATTCTGAGTAATTTCTTCAGTACTGACTTCCACTTTATTAATTCTTTCTTCAATTGTTTAATCCGTCCACTAAGACATGCATTTTAACAATTATATTTTTCCTTATAGGAGATCATTTTACTTTTTATCAAACCTGCCTGGTTTTCTTTTTAATTCTACCTTTTATGTCTCTAAGCACTTTCTTCATAGTTATATTCTGTATCAGCACCTCTCCTAAGTGTATGTCTTTGGGCAAGTTATTTCATTTCTTTGCTGCTTTGTTTCCTCATCCATAAATAATTACTGCACCTCCCTCACAGAGAGGTAAGCATTGAATGAGTTACTATATGTGTACCACACAATAGCTCATCAGAAAACAGAAGTCAGTCTAGACATTTCAATTAGAGAGAGAATTGTATCAGGGAAATCAGTTACAAAAAATATTAGAAAAAGTACAGGAGCAAAAAAAAAAAAAAAAGAAAGGTAGTGTGACCCAGACATCAGGAGCTACCAAAAGCTGTCACAGCACATGCAGAAGCTATAGTTCCTCTGAGCCTACTCTGCTCCGTTTCTCAGAGCCAGGCACTCCAGTAACTCCTAACACCTTCGGGCTACTCTGCTCACCTATGTCCCCTACCTCCAATCACACAGCCAGCAGGTTGCTGCAAGAGCTGGCACTTACCTGTGACTGCCAGAGGCACGACCAAGAGCAGAATGGCTGCCACCTTCGTCCTGCCTTTCAATCTGGAGCAAAAAAGAAGCACACAGGAGAAATGTGAGCAGGGTGATACAGAGCTGATCAATGTTGAGTAAATGTGAATGGTGTTTATAACAAGGCCTGGCACTTGGTAAATACTAGATAAATGTCTGCTACTATAGCAAGTATATTCTGTGCTCAGTAATTCCAAGACCTGGAGTCTTGAAAGGTTGTGCATTATTTCTGTTGACCCTCATTCATGTTGCTTATGGTCTGTTGCTCTGTGTGTTCTGTGGCTTGGTGGGGGGAGCAGTGCTAGGGATCAGACCAATGCCCTCATACATGCTAAACAATCTCTGCCACTGAGCTGTACTCCCAGCCCAGTTTGGTGACATTGGATTACAAGCTCATATACATGGTTGATCTTAGTCTACAGGAATTGCTACCATGGATAAACTGGAGAACTTCCCTCCAGAAAGGATTTATGTTTGATACCCTGATGGGAGGCCAGGGCAATGCCAACAACCTGGATCCCAGGTCAACATGATTCAGATATCCCAGATTGAGGCAGAGCCTGTGGTTCAGGGCCCCTTTGACCCTGGCCCATAATTCAAAGGCCCCTAGACTGCAATGGTAACCTAAATGTCATCCCTTAGAGAGGAAACCTGCTTAGATGTGTGTGTACATGCTCCTCACCTCTAGTTTGGCTTAAGCTCACTTTGGGGGGAGCACCAAAGTGGGCAGCAGAAAGAGAAACTTAGAGATTGCCTTTTCTTGGGAGACCAGAAATGAATTTAAAAATCTGTTTTACAGACCTAAGGACCAGTGGAACAGATTAGAAGATGCAGACCCAACTACAAACACACTCAGCCACCTTATCCTTGACAAACGGGGCCGAACATGTTCAATGGAAGAAAGATAGTCTATAAATGGTGCTCGGAAAACCGGCTCTCTATATGCTGAAGATTAAAACTAGACCCATGTCTATCACTGGGCACTAAAGTCAAAATGGATCAAAGATCTAAATATTAAAGCAGAAACACTAAATCTACTAAAGAGAAAGTATGTAGAGATTTTGAAGACCTATGTGTAGGTAGAGTGTTCATGAACAAAATCCAGACTGCATGAGAAATGCTTCAAAAAATCAACAGTCTCAGCTTATAAAACAGCTTTTGCACAGCAAAAAAAATCACCAACGGAGTGAAAAGACAACCCACAGATTAGGGGAAAAAATTTTATCCAATTGTCCCTCAAACAAAGAACTCTATCTAGAACATATAAAGAATTGAAAAAAATCAGAGCCCCCAAAATCAAAGACCCAATCAAAAAACGGGCATCTGAGATGAATACATACTTCTCAGATGAAGAAATACAAATGGCAAATACATATATGAAAAAATGTTCAACATCACTGGTCATTTGAAAGATGCAAATAAAAAAAAACCCTGAGATTCCATCTCACCCCAGAAAGAATGGCTGTCATCAAGAAATCAACCCATAACAAGTGCTGGTCGGGCTGTGGGGAAAAGGAACCTTTCTTTGCTGTTGGTGGGACTGTAGACTTGTACAACCACTGTGGAAATCAATATGAAGATTCCTCAAAAAACTAGGATTAGAGGTTTCACTCCACCCAGCTATTCACCTTCTTGGCATCTTCCCAGAAGAATTACAAATATCATACCACAGAGATATATGTGCACCCATGTTTATAGCAGCACAATTTGTAATAGCTAAATCTTGGAAACAATCCAAATGCCCATCAACTGAGGAATGGATAAAAAAGGTGTAGTATTTTTATACAATGGAATACTACTCAGACATAAAGAAGGAGAGACTGGAGGCTTGTTTAGGTGAGTGGATGCAACTTGAGACCATACTCATAAGTGAAATAAATCAGACTCACATGTGTCAATATCATATTGTCTCCCTGGTGTGAGAAACTGAAAGAGTAAATAAGGTCTAAAATGTACAATATATTGCTTCTCAGCCTTTTGGCTAAGATCAAGTGTAAAATGTACAATAGATATTGTGAAATGGGAAGAAATTGTTCCAAAGGAAAAAGGAACTAGGATGGATGAAAGAAGAAAGGACAGTAGGGAAAAGGGAAAAAATGCAAGTCAGTTATATTATTAGTGTCTCTCAGTCATTAGAAAAGATTTGTGCTAATATTGGCTGGAGAAATTTTTATGCCCATATCTTGTACCCTGAGCAACTGCTTTAAAGATAACAACATCTGATGCAACAACTATTGTTATTCTCCTATTATTTTGTTATATTTTGTTTCACCTTTTCTCCATAAAATAAAAAAAATCTGTCTTATCTGAAGCTTATTTGTTTTGAGTCAGAAGAACCCTATACTCAGCCAAAAAGAAAATGTGTGTATTTTATTCAGTCAAGGGTGAAGGACCTATTAGTGAATGCTGCACCAGGAAATGATAGACACCAATGTAGGTACTAGGAAGAAAATTATCAGTAAATCAATGTGGTTTATAATTTAGTGCCCACATCTTTTACTGTTGGGAATTTGAGAATCAGTGTCCCCAAAGAACTATGTCAATTGCAATCACATATTTAGATTCTCTACGAAAACCCAAATTTTGATTTCACTTCACAGTCCTTAAATGTGTGTCAAAACTAACCCTAATTCAAACTTGACAATGACTAGAAATGTAGCCTTCACCATAAATACATTGGCATTCTGACTTATTAATCAATCCTTTGGGAATTTGAGTACCATTAACTAGACCCCAAAGAGTTAGATCTGCAACAGGTCATAGAAACAAGGAACACCTGGGCAAGTGACACTGTGGTAAAGCATTAGAAACATTATAGCCTCATCAAAAGGCTAACATCCCCCACAACAGCCAGCAAAACTCTTTGACAGTAACCTGGAGACTTGCTAAGGTCTCTCTGAGAGTCTGATTCCATGAGTCATGTTTTATAGGCACACCCCAAATTTTTGTTTGTTTTGGAAAACTCAGTTACTCTTTACAAAGGATAACTACAATATGAGAATAATTAAAGCTGGGTGTTCCAAAAGTTAGTATCATCTGTCACCTAACAAAGTCTGTTAGTAGGCAGGTGAAATAAGGTGGCACGCTTTCAGACAAAAATAAGAAAGGTTTAAGGAAGAAACATTGGCAAGGGTGGCCCCACCCAGTAGTATCGGTAGCATTTCGTTTCCTGGTTGCATTTATGTACACACCTGGCTAGACAGGTAGCCCGGTGTGCATGCTGGGAGAGCTCTGGGAAGGAGGAGGGTGGGGCACCCATTGCAGTGGCAGAAATGAGCCAGCAATAGAAACTCAGGATCCACTGCACGTCCCAAGCCCACTGGACTCACTGATGGGTAGGGTAGAGGTGGTGAGGGTAAGGGGAGGAATCAAGGAGGAGTACGTGGATTTTTATATGAGCACTATGGTAGTTGGGGTGTTATTTAGTGAGAACTACTAGACTGAGGGAGAGGCAGGCTAGGCAGGAATATCAAGAGATCTGCTTAAATTGAAGATGTATACAGGTCAGCAGAGTGATTGTGTTGAGTGTGCAGTCAAAGTTATGACCCTGGAGCACCTCCAGAACCAACACAGAACTTCTAGGCCACTCATTTGAATTTTTCCAAATAGTTTTCAACTGTTGCTATGTTGATGTACTATGAATTTGAACACCAGATTAAATGTCCACTGCATGGCCTTTAAAGTCATCTAAAAGGCTTAGCACTCCAGGAAGCTGCTAAAGCTGCCCGGTCCTACCACCACTCTCTACTCCAGTTTGAGAGAAAAATATCTCCTACCAGTCCTAAGCAGGGTCTAACAGCATTTCCGACCCTCCAAAGCCCCACTATTCCTCCTCCCTTGACGCAAATCCTCATCCTCTCCTGATGTGGGTGGGCTTCCACTCTTGTTTCTGCTCCCCTAAGTACTGATCTTAACATACACACACACACATACACACATATACACACACACATACACACACATACACACACACATACACACACACACACACACACACTCCCTCCTTGCCCTGGTTTTTATAAATCCAGTCACTGCTCTAGTCTCAGAGAGCGAGAGAGAGAGAGAGAGAGAGAGAGAGAGAGAGAGATACAGAGACAGAGAGAGAGAAACAGAGAGAGAGAGACAGAGAGAGAGAGAATAGAATCTAGCTTACATACAGCAAAGCAACTTGGAGGATGGTAGTGACCAAGGAAACCCCTAAAAACTACAGCCTTGCACTTTGGTTGTCCACCTGCCCTGCTCCACATCCCCAGCACCTCTTCCCAGCCCAGCCCCTTCACTCCTTACATTTCCCCCACCTCTTGGCTCTTCTCACCCCATCACCACCCGTTTACATCTCGTCCACCCATCAAAGTCTGCCTCATCCTGGAAAACAGGAAATAATTGATTGATTATTAATTAATTAAAATATACTTCACTCTAGAAATACATTTATCCTCTCTCTCACAACAACCATGGCAGGTAGACATTATCACACCCACTTCAGGGATAAAGAAAACAGGATCAACAAATGCAAAAGAACACAGTTAGTCAGGGACAAAGTTGAAACTCAAGCACAAGTCTGTTGACATCAATAACTGTGTCCTTGATCAACTATCATTCTACCTTCAAAACCAGTGGCTCTCAGACCTAACTTCACAAGGTGCCTGTAGCATGCCTCAAACCAACCATAAAGGACCTCTTGGGGTATAGCATCCCAACACTTTGTAAGTGTCCCCAGCTGATTCCAGTATGGATCCAGGACTGAGAGACACAACCCTGCTCAGTCTCCTTCACCTCTTCCACATTTCTTCTGCTCCTTCTGAACTTTGTTTCTACTTTGAATCATGCAATCATTCACTCATCCAATAGGTCAAGCAACATTTGCTCACTGACCCCATCCTGAGTGTCTCTCACTATGTGAGGCCCTGGGGACAAAACATGAAATAAACCAAGGTCTCCCACCCTCATGGACCTTGCTCTCCAGCTGAGGAGCCAGTCAATTAAATGCAGTAAATTTTTAAATTGCCCAAATGAGGAAAGCAAATCTTTAAAACTATTAGATCAAAGTGTAAAAGAACAGCGTTGTGATTTTAAGGCAGGGAAGTGTTGTTTACACAAGACACCAAAGCATAAGCCATGGATAAAAAACTGATCAGTTTAACCTTATTTAAATGGTAGGCTCTTTTCACTGAGAAAACACTAGTAAAAAAGTGAAAAGAAAAACCATAAACTGGAAGACAGTGTTTGCCACTTATACATCTCACAAAAGATTGGTTTTTAAAGTATATGAAGAACTCCTACAAGTAAGAAAAAGAATCCAGCAGGAAAAAAGATGAGTGTTTCACCAAAAAATAATTACAAATGGCTAATGGACATTTGTTTGATAAGACTCTCAACCTCATTAAAAATTAGAGGGGTGGAAAGTAGGTCACAAGAAGGTATCATACTACATGAAATAGATTCTTAAAATTTAAAGTCTGGTGGGGCTGGGGATTTAGCTCAGCGGCAAAAGCGCTTGCCTGGCAAGTGCAAGGTCGTGAGTTCGGTTCCCGGTACCGGAGAAAAACCAAAAAAAAAAATAAATAAATAAAGTCTGGTTACACCTAAGAGTTGCCAAGAATGTGGAGTGCTGGGGCTGCTGAAAAACTTCTGGTGGATGTGAATTACAGACAAGTGCAATAAAATGTAGCAAGTGCATGATAGGTGGAGCAGGAAGTGACAGGACCACATAGCAGGCGAGGCAGGAAAAGGTCCATAAAAACTGACATCCAAGGGAGGAAGGGTGTTCCAAGTAGAGAGAGGATAAGCATGAAATATTCAAGGCCAAACAGAGGATTATGCAAGCCCCAGGTCAGGAAGCCTAAAATTGTGCCAAAGAGCTTAAATCTAACAGCCATGAGAGACTATTGGGGGTTTTCAACAACATATAACATTCATTCCTTCATTCAATAAACATGTCACTGACATCACCATGGGCCAGGTCCCATACAGGCTCAGGCTCCACAGGATTTTGGAAATATCACCCTGTCTGCGGGATGAAGAACTGATTAGAGGGTCACACAGCTAGCAGCAGAGACACCACCAAGGACGTGAGCCAGAGGTTGCTGTCCAGAGTAGAGGAAGAGAGGCAGAGGACATAGATGCACAAAGACATGGAATTTGTGAGAGGAAGAAGGAACCAAATGTAATGACTGCTCAGATATGGAGTTAAAGTGGTAAGTGAGAAGACTCAAGGTGCCATTCCCAGGTATCAGGGTGGGTAGTTAGACATCCATGGATGCATTAGCATGTTTTTGTTGCTGTAATAAAACACCTGAGGCAGGCCACTTATTAAAAAGGAGTTTATTTACCTCACAATCTACAGGTGCAAGGGCATGGCATCAGCATCAGCTTAGTTCTGGTGAGGGTCTCTTGGTGGCTGTCACCACAATGGCAGAATCTACAGGTATAAAAGATCACATCCCCAGACAGGAAGGCAATGTGTCATTCAAGGGTCAGACTCAAGCCTTTACAACTTGCTTCCTTCAAAAGAACTAACCCAGGGGTTCCAGAAGGACTATGTTAATCCCTTCTGGAGGTGTGCTCCAAGTAATTTGAGGACTATGTCCCACCTAGGACAGAACCACACTAAAGACCAAGCTCCCAAGATGTGAGTCTTTGGGGACATCTTCAAACTATATCCAACCCACAGCAATGAGCAAAGAATCAAAGAGGACAGTGGGGAGAACACACTGGTGCAGTACCTACTGGGTTAAGGGGTGGCAGGAGAAGATTATACGAGAATGGGAAAAGGAACGGCCAAAGGACAACCAGTGTACTATTGCAAAAATGAGGGCAGGAGAAAGTGGTAGTTCAAAAAGGAATGAAAATTGTCGATCATGTGAAATGCTGCTGAGAAGTCAATTTTAAAAAACAAAGGTTGAGAATTATTGATTGACTGTGAGAGCAAGGATCCCCTGCAGGAGAGATGTTTTGAGTTAAGTGGTGTGAAGGAGCAAAAGTTTTGAAGGCTGAGAAGTGGGAAGAGAAGCAAGTGAAGGAGGAGGTTTTTCCTCCGCTGTATTAAGTGGGTCTGACATGAACCAAAAGAGAGCACCACGTTAAAGAAGAGAGCCCAAAGCAGCCTGGTTCTTGGGAAGACAGATACTCTTTCAGCCCCAACTGGTTTACTTCAACTCAGTTGTGTCCTACTTACCCGCAGTTAGTCAACCTCACAAGTTAAGAGCATGGTCCCCAATGAGATTGCCCCTATTTCAGATGCCAGGGCTATTTCAGGGATTCCCCAAAGGCACTCACACTTTCGAACAACTGGTCATAAATTCAAGGATCCTCACAACCCCCTCAGGTTCTCTAATTGGTTAGAATGACTCAAAGAGCTCAGGAAAGTGCGACACTTATCATTACAGTTTTATTACGAAGGACACAAATCAGAAGGGCTAGCCAGATGCACAGAGGCTGGAAAATAACTATGCTTTTGTGCCTTCGATTCAGTAATCAGGATGCATATTTTTGTGGGGATAGGAAGCTGTCAACAAACAGGAAGCTCCTCCTACCTCCAATTTCCAGAGTTTTTATTGAGGTTTTATTACACGGACAAGATTGGTCAAATCCATGGCCCTGTGATTGAACTCCACCTCCGCTGCCCTGCTCCTACCTGAGATCTGGAAGATGGGCGGACATCAGGTGGCTCAGAACCCCAACCCTCCAGACATGTGATGGAAGCTATCTAGAGGCCCTGTAGGAGTTAACTCACTAGCATAACAGAGACACTCTTATCGTTCAAGAAGCTCCAAAGGTTTTAGGATCTCCTACCAGGAACCTGGGAGAAAGACCAGACAAATTCCTTATTATACAACAATGAGCAGGAGGCTCAGGGCCTGAGTGAAAGGAATGTTATCACTATTCATATCCATTTGCTGCCTGCTGACCGAACAAACCACAAAAGGCCATTTAGTTTTGGTGAAAAGGAAATAGTTTTAATTCAAAGCTATCTGCAATGAGATGGAGGAGCCTCGTGTTGCCACAAAGCCCCATCTGTGAGGTTAGGTAATTCTCTCCAATTACCCCAGGCAGCCCCCATGAAGATACACTGGAAGCAGATGATCAATACAACCCAATGTTGGGTTTTATCGGGTGATTTCAACGAAGTAAAAATCAGAAGACTGCTGAGGAAACCAACAAGAAAATGGTTGAAGATGACATAGAAGAAATACAACTCCCAACCTGCTAGATGTCAGGTGTGCCGAGTTCACGTCCTCTGAAGTCAAAGAATGAATTCCAAAAGACAAAGGAGGTTAAGAGTAAGAAAAGTTTATTGAGAGATAGCTCCTGAGAGATAGGAGTGGTCCTGGAAGTGGGTTGCCAGGGAGGACATTTGTCAGGGGTAACTTATACAGCAAAGTCACAATGTGAGTACAGCATGGGTTAAACTACAACCATCTGTAGGATTACAAGTTTAACCACTTAGCTAACATTGATGGATCACTAGAGTCACAGATTCAATGGCAGCAATGAAACAAAGCCACTCGCATTAGGAAGGGAAAAAAGGAGAAGAGAGAGAGGCTAAGAAATATTTCCTCCATTTCTAGAGCAGCCCGTCTCTGTTAGGTGCTTTCCCATATAGGGCCTTGTTTATTTTTTATCATAACTGAGAATTTGTCTTCCTGTCTATGTCATATACAAACAGGAAGATCTCCAAGCAGGAAGCTGACTAACTTCTTGGGACACAGCTGTGAGGTCAGTACTACGTGCAATCCTCTCTTTCTCTTTTCCTATTTACCCACCAATGTACCCTAGAATCCTTCAGCCTGTTTGTTAGTCCATACCCTTGGCAAGGTGCCACCAAGAAGTGGGTAATTTTTTCACTACCATCTAAGAGCCTAAGGTGATAAACAGGGCCAGGTATGTTCCCAACCCATCATATGCAAAGCAACCCCCAACAAACCAACAAGTACCTTTGTTAGGTGAGGGAGACTAAATTGAAAGGTTCTTTTCTGGGTATTGAGGTGATGGCCCACTTTCCTGCTCATAAGATTGCTGTCTTTCCTACTATGACTTAAAAGAAATAGGAGGAAATTTCCCTTCCCTTGGTACCAGGACATAAAATAGCATGTTCTATAAATTTAAACTTTGGAAGGAGGCGATCAAGAAACTTCTCAGATTTCACAAAAATTGGCTAACTCCTTGAAATCCAGTTGCCTGAAGATAACATTGTTAAAGAAGAAAGTGTTTGGTGCTGCTTGTTAACACACAGCAAGGTAGGCTCTATTTGGGATCATCACCTAGGTATAGAGAACACTGCAATAGAATCTTGCAAAGGGGGAAAAGTTTGGACACACTTTCAAATGTAACATAAGCAACAGAAACTCACAGCCAAGGGGCAAGGTGTGGGGATTAATGGTTAGAAATTGTTAAGAGGAAACACCAGGATCAGGGAGTTCCTGGCTAAGCTGATCCAACAGGATTGTTGCTGAAGACAGACCAGATGACCAGATATCACCTGGGTGGTGGTGAAAGAGGAAGAATCCAATCAGATATTAGACATGATCAGATATCAAGATTAGGGTCATCTTGCTAAACTGACTTAGCAGGGCTCTTTGCTAAAACTGGATTCCCAAGGGTCACAGATGGGCCTAGAAGAAGGTCCAGGGGCCTGGCTAAAGCTTGACCAGCAGAGAATCTTTGTCAACATAAGAGTAAAGTGGTCTTTCACACAGTCAACTCTAAGCCAGCCAGGGTGGTGAGTTTAGAGAAAACATGGAGAGCGTACCCATCCCCCATTGTCACACATTCCATACCACGCTAGTCCCTCTGTCTTGCAATCAATGATGTAATCGTTTATAAGACAGTGGTGAGGGGACTGACACATAGCGAAAGGACTGACTGATCCAATTCCACCAATGGTTGCTGACACTGCGATTTCGGAGATGCGATTTCCTCCAAGGCACAGTATAGCACCGTGCTCGCTCTCCTTCTGAATGCCCAGTGTGGGCGGGAAGAGCCCAACTGGAAGTTGGGCACCTGTGTGGAAGTCTGCTGCCAGCCAGTCTCATTCCTTGGTTACCAAGTGACCTGGAGAACTTGGGCAGAAAGACAAGCAGGTCTCACATGGCTTGAAGTCCCTTGAAGCAGGAGTCTCTTGTGGAAGGTCATTGTCTCAGCCAAGCAAGTAATTTCAGACTCCCATGTGGAAGTGAGAGAAGGAAGGGAAAGGTGCCCAGTCAGCTACAACAGCACAGCTCAGCAGTCAGGCCCCAGGGATATGATCCTCCCACCCAAAGTTACTGAACTCTCAGCCAACTCTAAAATACGTTCCAGAGCTCACATTCTCCGGAGTACAGGACACAAAACCTAAGACAGGAGCCGGCAAGTGACGGCTTCCATGGAGCTGGCTCAAGTGATCAGTCTCCATAACAATTTCAGTCAACCAACCTGGCCTGGGGACCAAAGGAAATAAGTTGGCAAGGGGCTGGCGGAGACCCAGACCGTATTTCTCCGTCTCCTCTGTGTGTAGAGGGAGGGGCACAAGGCCTCTCTCTGGAATTGTTTATATACCTGCCAGAGCGCTTGCCATATTGTGTCTTAAGTTGTGGGTATTAACAAAAACTTCTTGATGACAAATACACTGAGTCTTCCATGGGTTTTTACCATTTTCCTGTGTACACACACACACACACACACACACCTCAAAATGGGTGTTTGGTGTGCTGAACGAATGAACGATAGAAGTCACTCACTTCTATATCACTTTCCTTGGTAGGCTGTCAGTCTGACCTCCTAGCTTACTAGAATTCTCACAGGAATTTGAAAAGCCTTCATGACACATTTCAAAATTGTGGTAAGATGGGAAATAGAGTGTGTCTTCAGAAGTTTACCTACTACTTCTACTACCATTTACTATAGGACAAGGGCGCCACCCCTACCAGATCAGAAAGTCAGTCCCCGTCACCTTCTTATCCCAGGGAGTTTCAGAAAAATCTCAGAATACCCAGGCATCACCAGACACACTGATTCAAGTGAGGTGTCCTTCCCTGTGCCTCTGTTCTCTTGTTGTTCTCCAAGGAGACCCCTCTGATCAGGACCAGAACCATCCTAGGGGCTGCTGGAGTCTTCCTTCTCCACCTACTGCAGCCACATCCTAAGCTGTTTACTGAGCTGTTCGTTCTAAGTGGGATATCACACCCCTGGTGAATCTCTTTTAACCCAAACATAATCTTTTCTAAAAAAAATGTTTCTCTGTCCGGGGGAAGCCAGCACCAGATGGAAGCCAGCACCAGATGGAAGCCATGAGTACAACTTCTGGCTTTTATTGATTTGTTCGGCCAACATTCATGGAGCCAGGCATGGTGATGGAAGAGTTAACCCCAGCCCTGGGACATGCGGGGCCTTAATCCAAAGGGAGACAAGCAAATAAAGCAAACTGAAACCACTTTGCCAAGGGAGTTGAAGACACAGCACAGGCTGAGTGCTTGATGTACACACTTTCCGCCTTCAGAAGGGACCTGTCATGGAGGGAATGAAATGACCCGAAGGACTAAGAATGGCCAAGTAACAAAGAGGAGAGGAGGTTTCCAGCAGAAGGAAAAGGCTATGCACAAGCCCTGAGGCTACAGAGAAAACATGACACCCAAAGAGCTCCAAATAGTTGGGGAAGGCTGGAGTCCGGGGAGGGGAGGAGAGAAGGAGGCTCCATGGTGGGCTTTGCGTGATGTGCCCAGGAGCTGGGACTTCTCCTCACAGGAAGTGGGGAACCAGTGTGAATTTTGAGCAAGGGCTTGATGGCACCATATTTGCTTCTTGGAGAAAATTCCATGGCTGGTATAATGGGGGAATGGATGAAGTTTCCATGGTAATCAAGGGGCCCAATTAGAAGATGATTTAAATGATCTTGATGAAAAAGGAGGAGGAAAATATAGTGGTAAGGACAGAGAGGAATCTAGAAATTCTAGGCATTCAAGAAGTGCTTAAAAGAGACTATTCAAAGCATTGACAGTAAGAGATGGATAGATAGACAGGCCCTTGGAGTGGTAGTGACCGACAAAATAATTTCTCGTTAAGGTTCTCACCCAGTGAGAATAGAAGTGTGGCATGGAGAATGGAAGGTTCCTGCTTTTTACTTAAATACCTATGTTATTTGAAAATGATCCCTTTATATTAGCTAAAATCCTGAGGAGAATATTTTATAAATCTCTAGTAACTTTCATTTTGTTTGTTTGTTTGCTTGTTTTTGAGACAAACCCTCTCTGTGTAGTTCAGGCCGGTCTGGAACTCATTATGTAGCCCAGGGTAGCCTTGAACTCACAGTGATCCTCCTACCTCAGCCACTCTCCCCCACACCCCAGTGTTGGGATTACAGGCATGCGCCACCACGCCTGGCTTCAACGGTTCTTTTTCAAAACTTTCATATCAAACATACCATATATCACTCCTTTGTGAAAACTTATTTTGAAACAACGAGCCCTGTATTGTGGATGTACTGACCAGAGGTATATATGAAACAGACATGCAGAGATAAGGGACTTTTGGAGCCATATACTCAAACCCTCCTGGAATGCATGGTTAGAGATTAAGATAGTCTACAGGGCCACAAGCCCAAGTAGAATCATGCCAGGTTCAGGTCAGCAAACCCTGTTAGAGAGATAAATGAAGACATGAGAGACAGATAATATTTTGAGGGGCACAGGGATCATCACCAGGATGGAGTGAAACCCTGAACTGACTCAAATTCCCAGATTTATTGAGGAGCAACAGAGGCAATCAAGTTTTGCTAAGCGCTGATGTTTGCTTTAGATAGCAAAGCAAGCAAGCAAGGCATTATTATCTGACTGTCCCATCAGGAGCTTCCTTGTTTTCCCAGTAAGGTCTGCTCGATCTAACAAAACATCCCATGTTCAAGACGTTTCTACTCCTTGGAGTTAGCAGTCTTCCATTCCCAAGGCAACCTGGACAGTTCCCCTTTGGGTGTTGCAGGGAATTCCACAGAATCAAAACATACTGCCTTAAGGAATGAATGCTCTGGCCCTCCTCCTCCCCACACTGATTTATTACTTAGATAGGCCCTGAGGTCAGTCAGGTAATAGACCTCCTGGCCTTCTCCTGTCCTCCTGCACAGATGTCATTGTTTTGTCCTTTATCCTTGCTTTTTGGTTCTATCAATAAAAAGCCACCGAAGCTTCAGTTCAGGTTGTCTTTATGAGACTCTGTGCTGAGGGGTCTCAGTTAAGGGCAGTCCTGTGGACCGTCCTGAAGTTGGTCATGCACTGTGACAAGTGGTGCCCTATGTGAGCAATAAGTTAATGCAACTCAACCCAAAGGACCAACCTACCAAAGGCTGGAAAAGGAACAAGGACATCCAACCTCACATCCCGGTGAAGGGACAGAGGAAAAGCAATTTAAGCAACATTTACACCATCTCTTAAAGATACCTGGATGTAAAATTTTTGAGCCTCAACTTATGAAATTATTGAGAATTATTCGACAACAGTGTCCATGTTTCCTCCAGAGGACAGCCTAGAGGTGGAAGACTGGGAACATGTGGGCAGAAAATTGAGACAGTCATTAAGTTCTATAAAAGCCATACACCTTGCTCTGTGGCATCTTTGCTGTGTTGTTATTCGGTGTACTCAAACAAAGGAAGTTCCACTAAAAAAAAATTATCCTCCCTCAGCTCTCTCTGAAAGCTCCCTTCTGCCTCCAACCCACTCAGGAGCAAGAGAGGTGGCCAGGTGGGGTGGGTAGTGCTCCAAAATTATAATTCCATGCGCCAATTGGACTTGATTTTTAAAAAAAAAGGAAAATAAAAATAGGAGAGAAAATAGAAGAGAAAGCTAAAGACAACAAAAGTCAAGCCAGCAAGTTATACTAAACTGAGACAATTTTATCAGAGAAAAGGAACCCCTGTCAGTATTTTTTATAAAGGCCCAAGCACACACGTATGAGCCCACAACCAGAAAGCTTAAAGGAGCATCTCCAATGTGTCCTATGATTTTCTTTCCCCTTCTCTCTTAGGAAAGTTAAAAAGCAATCATTCAAGATCTTTGGTTGGTGGTTTTCCTCTTGGCGATGCGGTTGGAGTTCACGGTAGCTTCTGTCTTTGGAGGCATGTTTTGGTAAGGCCTGAGATCCACCCTGGGAAGCTTTTGCTCTTGGCTGTCTTTCTGTCCTTGAGGTGGTTAGGATTTCGTTCTCAGGCTCCAGAGCATCTCTCTCCTCTGAGGCTGCTGCATTCTGGGACCAGGTTGCTCCCTCTGTGTGACCCTTTCAGAGGAAAGCCGACTTCCACTTACCTGTGGGCCATATTTTTCAAACTCATCTGGATTTGACTCTTGGAGAAAAAGTATAAATGATTTAATCCAAATTCTTAAAACCTGGTAACATAAATGCTTTAGGGTAATGTGTGTGTTTCTGTGTTAACCTTTCATTATACATTATCCTCTAAAAGTTCTCCTTAAATTAGCTTATAGATAAACACGGAAGACATTATCTCAAATGCTTGTGGTTCATCTAATTTAATAGTAGGCTAATTTAAATCAGTTGCTAAGAGTAAAAGTATCTTTAAATCTGGTAACATATTCCATATACTCTTAGGTAACCAAAATAATATAAAAAATCTGTCTTAAAGGCCAGGAGTGGTGGCACATGCCTGTAATCTCAGCAATCTGAGGGCTGAGGCAGGAGGATTGTTGTGAGTTTGAGACCAGCCTGGGCTATAAAATGAGCTCAAGGCCAGCCTGAACTGCATAGCGAGACCCTGTCTCAAAAAGACCAAAAAAAATCTGTTTTATAATGCAATGTCTATTATTGTCTGTGTACTATAATTTGAGTTTTTCTTGATCAGAG
Organism: Chinchilla lanigera; assembly: GCF_000276665.1. Classification (NCBI taxonomy): domain Eukaryota; kingdom Metazoa; phylum Chordata; class Mammalia; order Rodentia; family Chinchillidae; genus Chinchilla; species Chinchilla lanigera. The sequence goes on from NW_004955470.1 coordinate 1,479,292, forward strand.
ATAATATACAAAACTTTTAAAAAGTATGAACTGTCATGATGAGTCATCTAAAATCATTTGTTGGGGCTGGGGATTTAGCTCAGCGGCAAAAGCGCCTGCTTGGCAAGCGCAAGGTCGTGAGTTCAGTTCCTGGTACCGGAGAAAAACCCAAAAAAATAAATAAATAAATAAAATCATTTGTTTGGGCTATAACTAAAAGGCTGTCCATGTCTAAAACAATATAGTTTTCTAAAAATATTAAGATACTCTTGGTTAAACTTACAAAACTAACAAAATTTAAAACAAATGTTTGATATTTTACTGAAATAAGTTTCATGTGTTCTCATTGCTAGGCTTTTGGTTACTAAACTGTTTGATTTAAAAGTTAAAGAGTATTTGAGTGTTAACTATAAAATGTCTTTAATGATCAGTTCATGATAGATTAAATAAACAACTATTATCTCAGTTTACAACATAACATATTTATGGACATATATGTATACATGCATGTGTGTGTACATCTAAAAGTAAGCAATGTCATAAGTCTAAGTTTTAAAGTTAAATTTTTAGAGTTACAACTACATATGTTTAATATATACAAAGTAATTAATGGGTGCCCTCTTTTATACAATATATTTCTAGGCCTTAAGCACATAAAATGATCAAAATTTGACATTTTTTGAATTTGGTCCTGACATTTAAAGTTGATTTACATCTGTCAGCTTTCATTAAACAGGGACTTTTGTTATTGTATACATGAGATACACTTGTATATTGGGCAATGTCTATTTGCAGTCATTACCGCTGTTTCCAAAACTTATCAGAACTGTAAAGATATCTTTAATTCTTGTCAATATAGTTGTACCTTATAAAACCTGTTAACAGAGTCTAAAACTTGTCTAAGAGTAGGAACCAAATATATGTAAAGATTTCTGTATAGCTGTGATACCAATTATTGCTAACCTCATGGTATATTAAGTTTTACATTTGTGCTTCCCAAGTGTACAAACCTTCAAAGATACAAAACTGAAAAAACTTATTACACTGGTGGCTTATGGTGATATGTATATATATATTTTAGGCTCAAGCATCTTGTTTCCCTTACTCATATTTCAACTATTTGTGATGAAATGTGCATGTCAACCCAGCATGATATAGCCAGCCAGATGATGTGAATACTTTTTCATGTTTATATTTATGTGATCATGATGCAATTTATAACAGTTAAAGATACCCAGACACTGTGCAGCCCAGGCAATGTCACTCTAAAATTTAAAGGTTAGAAGTAAGGAAAATGCTCCAAAGTAAAGAGCAACTGGGATGAGGGAAAAGAGAAAAGAAAGAAGGGGAAATTATGTATGTATGTATATACAGGATAGCTAACAAAGTTGTACTACTGACTTCTACCATTTTACTGAAAGGAACAGTTAATGATTACTTATTTGATCAGTCTTGCATGTCTCTATTTGTTTTCCTGAGAAACCACTTTGAAGATATCCATATGTAATATAGCAACCATTGTTAATTTCCTACCACTTTGTCTGTAACTCAGTATTGCTTGTATTGTTCTTATGCTATTTTGTAAATGGTTGTCTGTTTGTTAATGTTTTCATTTTATTTTTAAAATGAATTAAAAAATAAAAAAACTATAAAGTACATCTATAAACAAGTGCGTTCTACTTAATGTCACTCTGGTAACAGAAAATGGTTAAAGATAACAAATTAGTTTAAAGTTTCCTTATGCTGTTTAATATTTAATAATTAGATAAAAGTAGCTGATTAAAAAGTTTTTTATACTAAAATGGAAATTTAAATATGTTTCAGATTTAATAATATCATCATGATTGTTACGCTAAAATGTTATACTGTCACTGATCTTGAGTTTTCTCTGTGAAACTTTATAACTGTTATCTGTTAACATTCAACTTTTAAATCAACCATGATTGATAAAATTTACTACTCAGGCAAGAGTCAGTCACCGTGGTTTAAAAGTTAATCAAATTTGGCAAATGGTTGTGCCTCACTATGAATCTTTTGGCAAACTGAAATATATTCATTTCTCTGTTGATACCTGCTGTGTAGGACTTGGAAGCTCTAGAACCCCATGCCAAAGCAGATTCCCTTTAATCTGTGTCACCCCAGAGGGCCAAAAGACCACCCTACATCCCTTTGTTTTTGACCTACTGGTCACCCTCTGTGGCAAAGATTCACCATTTAAAACTCAATTATTAGAACTGGGGATAGTGTTATATGCCCGTAATCACATACTTGGGAGGCTGAGGCAGGAGGATCACTGCAAGTTCAAGGCCACCTTAGACTACATAGTGAGTTCAAGGCCAATAGTCTTAGAGACCTCTGTGAGGTGTTGGTAGATTTTCTAAACCTCCAAAATCAGAGAAAGATGAGAACTCCAAGCCAGTGCCAGGTGTGGTGGCAGACACCTATAAACCCAGAATTTGGGAGGCTGAGGCAGGAGGATCACTGTAAGCTTAAGGTCAGCCTGGACTACAAAGTGAGTTCAAGGACAGCCTGAACCACACAGTAAAACCTTGTCTCAAGAAAGACAAAAAAGAGAAGCAAAAAACTCCAAGCCAGGGGCTCATGAATTCCAGAATATCTATCTAAGGAATTAAAATTTTGTCTTCACATGAAGTTTTAACATTTTTTAAAATCAGATTCCCTCAGCCCATATTGGTCAGTAACTATGGAAGATCAGCCACCTGGATTCTGAGTTCTAAACTTTCTCAGAGTAGCCAGCGATCCTGAGTGGTTTTACTGAGAACTTCCTCTTGCAAAAGACAGAAAACTCAGTTGCAGCCAAAAAAGAGGAAATGATTGAAAAAAGTGAAACTAACATCCTAGAAGGAAATGGCCACATCACCTCCAGTTATGTCATAACCAGGAAGTAGACTGTAGACACAGCAGACACCTTAGAAGAGAAGTTTTTTATCACAAATTTGTAGACAGACATATTTTTCAGCATCCCAAAGAAAGAAGTATATGGCTCCCAGATTAGGCAATGCCGATTTTTGTCAACCACGCCATAACAAATGCCAAGGATGAGGAAAAAGGACAAAGGAAACCCATCATCAAGGCTGCCAACCACAGGTGAGAAAGGAAGGAGAAATAGGAGGAAAAGGGGGAGAAAAAAATAACTAAAAACTCAGATTTGGAAAATCCCAGTGCTGCCCTGAGAGAGAAAGAAGTGAATTCACACATGTCACACCCAGGAAGGGGAAGGAGAAAAGATAGGGAATGGAGCTTCCTCCGATCTTAAAAGGATGACGGGGAAACGCTTAAGGGAGTGTTGAGACATGTGTTTCTGCCTGACCAGCAGTGTTTAAAACATAAATGGTGTATAAAATATAATGACTCATTAGGACTTTGTCCACAGATGGGCACTGTGCAGACAGGGCAATAAATCCTCAGGACAATTAAAAGTGAGAGCAAAGAACCTGTCTTGGACTCAGGCAGCACAGGTCTGAGTCATCGACCCAGCATTTACTATTTGTACAGTCTTCGAGGTTACCCTTCTCAGCCACACCTATGAGTGAATTGAGGACACACGCTTGGGATGAAATTGATCAGTACTGTGTATCTTAAAAGTAGGTTATATTAAGATGAACAAAAATAATGAGAAAAGGATGCCTGGCACTTAGTAGGTGCTTGGTAAGAGCAGCTTTTAAAAAAAGAAAAAAAGGTATTGTTTCTAAATCTTATGCACAGGAAAAATGGTATAATACAATGGCAGGAAACAGTAGCATACAATCTAGGATCAGCACGGCAAACCCAGCCAAGCTCATTGAGTTACATGATATTTATGACTGCTTTTCCAGATTTGCAAAAAAAAAAAAAAAAAAAAAAAAAAAGGAGCAGAGTAGATTAGTTGCATATGACACATTTATTATGTAGCCTTTTACAGAAAATATTTCCTGAACCCTGGGCAAATGGGCGCCTGAGCTCTCTATGCTTCATGCTCTTGTGCCCAATATGTATATGATAAAAAAAAAAAAAAACAACCAAGTGGAAATACCTGCCACCTGCCTTTCCCACCCAAGGACTTTTTCTGCTGGTCCAAAGAAAAGACAAGTTTTCCACTGGCCTCTTTGAGGAAGAATAACAATTCAACCAGTCAGGAAAAGCTACTGGAGACCATGAACCTCACCAGGCCCAGCCACCTGCTCCTTTATTTAAGCCCTCTTTATTCTAAACCAGAGAAGAGAACAGAATGCCGCTGGCAGTCTACCTTTCCCCACTCTGAGTACGTGGGTCCAAGAGGGTGACAGGCCCACTGGAGATGGAAGACAGACAGAGGTTTTAAAACCCAAAATCATATTGCCCAATCCCAGAAACTGAAAGAAACAGAAAGACGTGTCTACCGAAAAGGATGTGGTACACAGAACGTCATTGACAAGTTTAGATAGCAGAAGGCCTATGAAAATGGTGGGAAGAAAATGACGGCCTCCTAAGAACAATGTTAGAAAATCAACTCCAAGCATGAAATGAGCTTTGGAGAAAATGGTGGAAACAATCATTGCTTAGCTCTCTTCTGAGCAGGAGGGCTATATTAGCCAGCTTTCTGTTGCTAGGACAAAATACCTGACATACACAATTTAAAACAGAAAAGGCTTATTTTTGTCATGGTTTCAGTCCGTGACTATCTGGTTCCAAGGCAGAAAAAGCTTGACAGAAGGGCTTGGTGGAGCAAAGATGCTGAACTTATACCAATCAGAAAGCAGAGAGCAGAAGAGCCAGACAGCAAGAGCCCCTGGACTGGATACAGTCCCCAAGGTCACAGCCCTATAATCTCCCTGGACACATCCAGAAGTGTGCTTTACTAACCTCCTAAGTGTCTATCAGGCCAGTCAAGTTGACAATCAAGATTAATCACCAAAGAGTGAACAAAGAAATGGCCCACTGTAGAGAGCAGATATCACTATGTGCACACAGGAGATTTTAAGAATCAACCCATGGTTGTTTCTCTTGCTTCTTGTTCAGAATGACTGAAGACCAGTGTGCTTGTGACCAACCCTGATAACAGAGGCTGGGAAGCCCAATATCAAAGGGTGCCATGACATCTGCAGGTTTGAATAAATACCTGCACCCTGTCTTTGTGGAACATGCCAGAGCAGGGAACTTGCAGCTAAGAAGCATTGGAGTGGCTCACAAGCTAAAAATTTCCCCAAAGCTGGGGCTTCTCACAACATCCTGCCATTGCCAGCTCCCCACTTCCGCTTAATTCATTTCCTTGGGTCTACGTTGCTATTCACAGTGATGTCATGCTTGCACTCTCCAAACTTAGTGCGACTTTTTCTACACTGAGTTGTTTTCTACTCACTGGGAACTAGGAGGAAGTGCTGTGGCTTGAGCTGGCTCCTTGGAAAGACAGGGCTTGATACATGCATTGTGTAACCTGCCCAGTTGACACGACAAGAGGTTTTACTTCCTGAAATGGACAGGATAGTAGATGGCTTGGGGTCAAGTCCAGAGAGTCAGGATGAGACGTGGCAGAACTGCGGAGACTGTTACATCAGAGGGCATTGCCCCATGGTTCCAAAATTTCCCTCAAGCAGGAAGAATGTATTCACTCTTCCATCTGCACTCTAACACTCACTTCATATCACCTGGCCTTGTATCTTCACCCTCTACTCACATTCAAACAGCAATTTGTCTTCATCCCACGAGATCTGACAGGCGTCACTAGAGCTCCCCTCAGCTGCCCTATTCTGAGGTTCTGGAATTCCACAGCTAGAAGTGCAAGTACTCAAGGCTCCTGACCTGTGTTCCAAGTTCCTGAACTGATTCAACCACAGCGGATGCCCAAGTCCGTCACATACATACTTCCTTCCTGTCACTGCCTTTCATCCTCCTTTGCTTGGCTTGTAATCACATTAATAGACATCTCTGTATTTTTTTCTGGGGAGCCCACAGGGCCATCAGGCCTTGAGGGTCTCTGGGCACTGCACATAAGATTTGAGGAAGGTATCAGTCCCTCCATGGAGGATGGGAATGAGTGATTAATTTGCAGAGTGGATCTTGTGAAGTGAAAACAGAAGATTTCACAAGGCTGTCCAGACAAGGCCTCTGGAGTATCTGTAGAAGTAGATAATTTTATGAGGGATTGGTGTTGAGAATGTATTATTGTTTACCAAACTCCCAAGAAAGGAGGCAATAAACAGAGTTTAGATTTCCAACAGAATCTGTAGCTTACCATAGATAAGACTCTTGTGTCTCCTTCCTGATGTCAAGGTACTAGGAGTCAAACTGAGAATCGGACAGCTCCTTGTGAGCAAGTTCATGCTGATATCCCTGTTCCAAAGCAGAGACTATTTCATTCGTACCTCAGATATTCTCCCCTGTCAAACTCAAGGGCTATCTCTCGTAGATAATGCAGAAAAAGCACAGTACCTAATACATAGTAGGCACCTGCCTATTTGAATGAAAACACTGTCCAATCCCTGCCGACCCATTCAGTTAGCAAAACCTTCCTGCCTGCATTCACATACTGGGCAGTATGTTAAACTTGGTGGTAAAAAAAGCTCACAGTCTCCCTGGGGAACTAGAAAAGTGAGTGAAGTTTCAATTTAATGCTATAATGAGTTCAATAAACCAGGATATGTTCTTATCCCTGCACCATTTATGACCTGGTCACTCATATATTCAACCAATGAATGGCTGCCCTTGGGCAGTACCATGGGTCAGGCATTCTGCTGGTCTCTGGGTTAAACAGAGCCTGGTGATGCTTGACATCATCAACTGATAGCATTTCCCTGCTTGATCTTCTTTTTTTTTTTTTTTTTTTTTTCCGGTACCAGGAACCGAACTCACGACCTTGCACTTGCCAGGCAGCCGCTTTGCCGCTGAGCTAAATCCCCAGCCCCTTGATCTTCTTACAGAACCAAGAAGTCACTAAAAAATTATTTCAGATGCAGAGCACCTCCAATACCTTTTAAAAAGTGATTGTGATCATGAAGCCTTGACTCTACCACATTTTCACAGTAAGATTTCATTCACCCTCATGGCACTGGTCATGCAGTGCCGATGTGGTTTCAATATTAGATTGTCTGAAGTCCTGGCACCTGGCCTCACAAGGTTGCATGAGCTTCAGTGTAGGATTCTCCCAGCCGTGCCAGGAGTGTGCATCCTACGTGCAGTGTGTACCCTGCTCCACTCAAGGAAGGCCAAGTGTCTCTCCAGAGGCTCCTGCAGGTGACCGCGCCCCCATTGTCAGAGATCAGCACTCTCAATTCAAAACCAGAGGGTTTCTGTCACTTCATTACACCCATTTTTCTACCTTCAAGTGGAAAGTTTCCTAAACTTAAGCACAAGGACATGTTTGTGCATGTCCATCTGTGTGTTCCCCACTTGTTGCAGAAATTCCACATTAACACTTTTTCAACCCAGGAAAATCCAGTATCTTAATATTGACATCATCTGCCCCGTAGCCTCAAGAAAAGCGGTGCCTATTTGCATAATGACACATTTGCAAAATGTGTCAGTTTGCTACCCCCTTGCTCTTCCAGGGACTAGGGAGTTGTTTCAGTGAATTAGCCCCTTCCCCCAGAATTTACCGCCAATCCCCTTCCTCCACTCCGGGCCTATGACTTGGTTGTGACATCAGTTAACCAGTGGGAAAATTTCTCAGCTTTTCACTTCCGCTTTTGAGGGGCATAAAAGAGTAAAGGAGAAGCTGGAAGCTCACAAATTCCTTCCAGGTGCAAGGCACAGCAGGCTGATCTGAACGTCTCTCCAGCGGGTCTTCATTGCTCAAGTATGACTTTTAACTCTTACTTACAACTTGGTGCTGAAGATCTCTTTCCTACTCCCACCCGTACCCCTCTCCTTCCCTCTCTGCTTGAGGACTGGGCTTTTTGCAAAACTGTCAGTTCTCCTGCCATGCTATTACTTGTAAAATACTCTGAGAGTGAATATTGCTTATCTAGCAGCTGACATCTGAGAGATCAATACCTAAGCCTTGGCTCCAAGTCTCCTAGCAATATTTTCCTTGTGTGGATTTGGTTGCACAAAGGCTGTCGTCTAGGCCCACAGGATGGCTCTTTCCTACACTGACTCCTTCTCAGATCATTTCATGTACTAGATGCTGAGGGAAACACAAATGAAAGCAGCCGCCAGGGGCAGTGGCAGTGCAAGTGGTCACTCACTTTCTCTTCTTTTTCACAGGTCTCTGAGGCAGTTATGGCAGCAGTTCCTGAAATCAGCAGTGAAGTGACAGCTTACCACAGGTCTGTGGGGAGACTGACACTAGTAGTGTGCCCAGGGCTCCCCTTTCAAGAGTGAAGGATTATCTGTACTTAGAGGTCAGATTTGTTCCACACTGCCTCTTTCAGGGGCAAGCGGTGTGCAAGTTAACCTGGTTTAATAACTCACTTCCTACTTGAAGTCTCACCCTGGCATCTAGAGACCACCCAAATGTTGCTCCCGTGGGGCTGCCTGCAGATGGCAAGGGAAGAGGATGATCCAAGGGACCCCTTTGCAAAATTTGACTTGGGTGAAAGGAAGAGTTCAGATTTTAGCAGATTCTGTGGGTCTAGGGTTTAGGTCTCAGGGTCCATTGGGTAGCACTTGGGATGCTTCTTGGCTGGCCCAGAATCTGCCCTCTAAAACCTGCCTTCTAGATTATTCCTTGTATATCATCATGCGAATTGCCAGAATGCTGTTTGCAGTTTTCCTAGTAGTGAAGACTTGTGTGTATAGAAGGGAAGATAACCCTGTGTAGGAGATATCATTGAGCCGTGTCTGTTTTTATTACAGCGATGAAAATGAACTGTTCTTTGAGGTCGACGGCCCCAAAAACATGAAGGTGAGACTGTGGGGCTTTCCCCCCATTATGGCTAAGAGCCCTTTCTACTTTCTGATGTCCATGTAGCATCTCGCTGGCCTGGTCACCCTACCATGCTCACTGCCTTGGTTTCTCTACAGTATTGCTTCCAAGACCTGGACCTCTGCTCTCTTGATGAGGGGATCGAGCTGCAAATCTCCCACCAGCACTTCAACAAGAGTTTCAGGCAAGTGGTATCGCTCATCGTGGCCGTGGAGAAGCTGAGGAAGGAACTGGTTCCTTGCACATGGACCTTCCAGGATGACGACCTGAGGACCTTCTTCCCCTTCATCTTTGAAGAAGGTACTGAATGAGGGCTCAGAGTAGATGGTAGATCTTCACCCAGGTGTTTCTCGGTGCGTCACTAATGGCCACCTCCCCTCCCCAAGTTAAAGCCCTTTAAAAGTAGAAAGCCTAGTGATTAAGAAAACAAAGAACCGCCCCCCCCAAAAAAAATTAACCATCTCTTTCACTAAAACAATTCTTAAAGAGAACCTTGATAACTCCTTACAAGTGCAATTCGCTCATTTTCAGACTGTATCCCTTACGGTACAGCCTGCAAATCTCACAACCTCCCTGTCAGGCTAGTGTTATACAGTAAGTACGTCTATTACAAGCCCACAGTGAGTGATAATAGTGGTGAAGCTTGAACCCAGGTTTTACAGTGTCAGGTCCAGCGTTCTCGACCACCCGACTCCCAACTTCCTCCCCACTAATGTTTAAGTTCCACTTTGACCATGCATGCTTCGATGTCCTCCAAGAAACCCAGTTCTCCCGGCAGAGCATAAGGCTTGCCCTTCCAATTTTCTGACCTCACAATATGTGCTTTCCAAATTGCAGAACCCATCATCTGCAACACGTGGAATGATAAGTTTGAGTGTGATGCCCCGGTTGCATCACGGAACTGCAAACTCCAGGATGTACAACATAAACACTTGGTGTTTTCCGACCCCTGTGAACTGAAAGCTCTTCATCTCAATGGAGAGAATCTGAACAGACAAGGTAAGCTGCAGGCATTTTGGCTTCCCTGCCTGGCTTCCCAGACAGGTTGCTAATTCTGTATGTTTTTCACAAAGTAACCATGAAAGCAAATTATTAATAGAAGTGAAAAGAAACGTAAATAAGAGCATAGGAATATATCATGTTTTGGTCCATTATATTAATTTGAATGTTTTGGTATGTTCACTGGTTAGCAAAAGGTTTGACTGGGAGAATTAGACTGCTCAAACTCTCCCAGGACCATTGTCCTCCAAGTCACACAGGGACAGTCTGGGGTCATTTGATGGACATGCTATAACTGCCTGTGGGTTCCTTTTTCCTGTGGTTGAGCCTGAAATGAGAATAGTGAAAAGATAATGGGGTTCATCCCCACTCCTAACCCTAACCCCCTTCCTACCCAATACCACATGGTTCCTTGTGGGGAAATTTACTAACCATCAGGAAATATATCTGTCTGCCATAACTGGCACATGTTTCAAATGTGCCGAGACAACCGCTTCCTAGAGGGATCACGCTGGCATCGTGCCACGTGACTGAGTAAGGGAGCTGCTGACAGCAGCAACATGTTCTGCCCTAAGGCTGCCAGTCTTGTGGGCAGCATCCTTTAGGTCAAATCTTCCTGCTCCTAGCCAGGCAAGGATAATACTACTTCTTTAGAGCTAAGCAGTGAGCATGAACCCAGGCCCCCACCTGAGAGCACTATGACTATGGAAGCTCAAAATAAGAGTTTCTTCTTTGGATCCATTTTCCCCAGCCACGCTACTCCTCTCCCAGCCCTTCCCCCACTTGCTGCCATGTTCCTGAAACAACTCTGGTGCCTTATTTCTTTTGGAAACACAGCTTCTAACTCCTGCCTGGCCTTCTACATTATCCACCAACTGACCCAGCTATTATCTATGAGAAGTCATTTATCCTATCTGTGAAACCAAAGTGTTGTGGTTTCCCATGGAAGATGCTAAAATTGTCTGAGTTCTCAGGGGCTGAGGATATAGCTCAGTGGCACAAGTGCCTGCCTGGCAGGCACAAAGTCCTGAGTTTAATTCCTGGTGCCAAAAATAAGTAAATAAATAAATAATAAAGTAAAATGATCTGAGTTCTATCGTGGAGGCCAGTGGTGGACCCACCTGGCAACACTGTTCCCCTGACCACAAGGTCCCTCTCCTTTCTCCAGTGGTGTTCTCCATGAGCTTTGTGCAAGGAGAAAGAAGCGATGACAAAATCCCTGTTGCCTTGGGCCTCAAGGGAAAGAATCTATACCTGTCCTGTGTGATGAAAGATGATAAACCTATCCTGCAGCTGGAGGTAAGCAAATAGCACGGTGGAGGCCCTCAGCCTCCTCTGAAACGTCCTCAGCCATCACTTCCTTCCCCCGGAAAGTCTGAGAGCAAGTCTGCTTAACAATTTTGCATAAATGTAAAATGGATTTAACATAATTTTTAAGCACATGCAAATTTCACTCCTACTCAGGGAAATTAAATCATTTTGCCACTGCTATCATGTTCTACCATTGTTCTCACCCCAATAAATTGTGCAGTGTTAAAGCTACAAGGATCAGACCTTTAGGATTTCTCTTATTTGAGTGATGACAATTTAAGAAACCAATCAATTAAAGGAACCTCTCATTAATCTCTGCTGCACTTCCAAAATCCCCCCACCACCACTTGCAGCTTTCCTTGCAGAAACGTCATTGGCATATTGATGTCATTCTAGCCAGGACCAGAGAAAAACTACAGCAAATGTACCTGAAAACTAGGTACTCCTAGAAGCTTTAGCCTAAGTTTTACTTCTTTTCTTTTAATTTGCACCTACACAATGTTCCCCAGTATTGGTCCTCAGATTTAGAAAAGACAAAGGGCTCTTCAGTGACTATGTGGGCTCCCAAAGACAACGCAGGAGGCCGTCCCCGGTCCCACAGCCTGCCCACCCAATTCCTCTAGCTAGCCCCAACATTATCTCTGCTAGAATCTTTGTCTCCTCCCTCACAAAAATTTTCATTTCTATTTTGTTGCAGAGTGTAGATGGCAAACAGTACCCAAAGAAGAAGATGGAAAAGCGATTTGTCTTCAACAAGATAACCAGCAAAAGCACAGTGGAGTTTGAGTCTGCCCAGTTCCCCAACTGGTACATCAGCACCTCGCAAGCAGAACACATGCCTGTCTTCCTGGGAAATAACAGCGGCCAGGACATAATTGACTTCAGCATGGAATTCGTGTCTTCCTAAAGAGCACCTCACACCCAGTGGGTCCACATCTGGTGCATGCACCTTTGACCCTCAGGGCTGAAATAAGAGGATTTGAGCACAGCTGCAGGCTGGACTTGACCGTTACCCACCGACACCCAGCTGTCTTCCCTAAGTGCATGCTAAGGAGTCCTCTTGCTACCACCTGGGGCAACAGCTCTCTCTCCTTCCCCTCTCTCCTCTCCTGCTTTCTCCAAGCCAGCCTGGTGGAAACGCTAGCACATTCTGCTCAAAGACTCCCTCTCTCTTTCTCTCCCAGCTCCTGTTGAGCAACCACTTTTCTATTTATTTATTTATTGATTGGTTGATCTATTTAATTTAATTCAAGGGGGACAAGTGGCAGCAGTGCCTGGGAAAGAGCCTAGTCTTTAATATTTATGGCGCGAATGTAATTTGGACTGGGACACTGTCTGCATCAAGTTTTCATTTAAAACTGAAAATAGATAAGTTTGGATTGTGCAGGTGAAAATACTGATGAATGAAGAAGTGTGATCACACTGTCTTGATAGTTCTGAAATAAATTTCACTTCAAAACAAAGAATGCTTTGCCTCTGGACTTTTCTTGGATTTGACACAGAAAAGTAAAGATAAATGAGACCATAAGAGTTCTTGTCGGGGAGGCCTAGCAGCCCCTACTCATTGCTGAGTGCTGGACAGAACCTAACACACGCCTTGGTACAAAAGCAGTTCTTTCACTCATCCTCTTCATTTCTGTTTTTTGACAAAAGGAAGTTCCATGCACAAGATTCATCTGAAAAACTAGGATCAGCTGAAGCTGATAGAGGGAGCTGCTGGTAATATCTGCCAGTGACTTGTCTGTCCATTTATTCCACAGATGCCCATTAAGTAAATGCTAATGTACTAAGGGCTAGGAAAACACAGACAAGAAATGTAAGGAGTTCCAAGTTAGATAGGAAGGAAAGATGTGTACAAGCAAAAAAAAACTACTGTTGGATCCTTCACTGCCAGAACAATCCTCAACATTACTCATATCAAGAACGTCAAAGAGGAACCACTTTGAGGTGACCGTGTTCTCTTATCTGATTGACAAAAATCAAAAAATTTAACACACCCTCTTGGTGAAACTGTGGGGGAAAATCCCACTGTTAAACATTACACATGGGAAAATGAATTGGTATGCCTCCTATGTAGAAAGTGATGTGACAAACAGAGGCAAGAAAAAGTACGAAAGGAGTAGCCAGCAAAGGAGTCACAAGCTCTTGTAGGAGAGAGCAAAAGTCAAGGAGAGCAGCATACACACAATGCAGTACTGGTCTGCTGTAAAGAAGGATGAACGTGCATCATTTGTCGAAAAATAGGTGCACCCTGAGACCACAATGTTAAGTGTAATAGACATGCAAACTTAAAGATCACATGGTTTCTCTTATGTGAGAAATCCAAAGTATAAATAAACAGCAAAATAAAAGAGAGATAATAGGAAGTAGGGAAATAGATTTTCTCAAAAGATAAAGGAGGGGATCAAGAGAAGGAGGGAGAAAGGAGGTGAGGGAAAAGCAATGAGAAAAGAAATTGAAATGTATATGTACAAATACCAACTCCTTGTCCCATGAAGACAATCAGCATTATGTACTACAAACATTCACCATTCAAGAAAATTATCTGAAAAAATTTTTTTTTCATTTTTAAAAAGTAGAGCAGCATGAGTCAGGCCTACTGGAACAAGTGGAAGTTCCCCAGATAGAAAAATAAAGAAAGGGCACCCCAGGTAAAGGGACCAGTGTGAATGTAGGCATGGAGGTATGAAAATGAACGATGCAAAAAGTAAACTCAGGACTGTAGAAGGCAAAGGCAACATCAAAACACAAAACAAACCGGGGTGGTGGGGAAAGCATTTGTAACTCCAAACCCATATAAATGGGTAATATGCTGAGCATATCAAGAACTTCCTCAAAACATTAGAAAAATAGTAGCAAGAATCCAACAAAACAGTAGACAAAGAACATTGACCTTCTGTTCACAGAAAAAGAACTACTGTTGGGTCCTGGACTTTATGAACAATGCTCAACACTACTCTCATACCAGGAAAGTCAAAGAGGAAGCACTCTGAGGTGACTGTGTTCTCTTCTCTGACTGACAAAAATCAAAAAACTTAACACACCCTCTTAGTGAAACTATGCAGAAAAATTCCACTGTTAAACATTACACATGGGAACATAAATTAGTATGACTTCTCTATAGAAAATATGGATAATAACTGTGAAAATCACAAATACACTTCCCTTTTGGCCCAACAAGTTCACTTCTGGGAATTTATCCTACAGATAAACGTAACCCATGTGAAATTACATATGGTCAAAATTATTCATTGCACAACGTCAGTAATAGCAAAACTTGCAAATAATCTACTTATCTATCAACTGGTTAAATGATGACGAGAGGGGCTGGGGATTTAGCTCAGCAGCACAGCGCCTGCCTGGCAAGCGCAAGGTCGTGAGTTCGATCCCTGGTACCAGAAAAAAAATAATAAATGATGGTGAGACATGGAATACTATGCAACTATTAAAAAGAATGAGAATGAGCTCTGTAGTGATATGGAATTCTCTCCAAGACATGCTGGTAACTAAAAAATGAACAAGACACAGACAGTGTTTAAGATGTGCTAACTTTCACATAACAAAGGGTAGGGAGGAAAGCAACATAGCCCATTGTGCTTATATTTGATCTTCAAAACTAACTGATACACAAGAAATGAATAAAGTCATTGTGGGAGGCTGGTAAACATATTAGGACAGGGTAGAACCAACATTTTTCTTCATATACTTTTTATATAATTTGATATTTTTAAATCATGTGGGTGTCTTACCTACTAAGAAGTAGCACAGTGATAATTGTAAGCCTCTTGCAAAAAATGCAATGCATATGACTCATTGTAGAAAAGCAACTGCTGAAATGAGCCAGTCCTCAGCAATTCACTCCCAGCGCCTCTTTTCCTTATGCATTGCTCTCCACGCTGAGCAGATAATGGCAGGGCCTGTGTTCCTTGCTTCATAAAGGTGACACAAAGGATGCGATGGCCGCTAGGAGCAAGCATCCAAGCAGCATCCATTCTGCAGTACTGAGTAGAGCTGGTGGGGGCAGCAACTGGTCTGCAGAGAAAGCAGAGGGGGCCCTGTAGCCCCAACTGGGGAAATGACTCCCTTTCCATGGCTGTGTGATACACTTGCACTTCCCCTCTCTGGCCCAAAAGGGACAACAGGCCAAGAAGAATGACAACTTGGGAAAGCATCTAGCCCTGCAAATATGCCAGATTCCTAATCATTTCTGTATGGTTAAACTGTTACAGCCATTGTGGAGAGAAAATTGGCAGTGTTTAGTTTTTTTTTTAATGCTCTATGACTCAGCCATTCAGCTCTTAGATATTCCACCAAAGAAACAAGATTGAGGATGTTTATGGATGCATTGTTTATAAATGCTTAACATAATGAGCTGGAAAAAACCTGTCAGTGGTAAGAGAGAAATGAAACAACCCACGGTAAGTTAAGTAGATTGGAAAAGATACTGAAATGGAAAGTTACCCAGGCAAATCATTGAGAAAAAAGGGCAAGTTGTACAGAAAGAGGTACGGAGCAGTGGAAGTTACATTTAAAAAACAATTGCACATGTTCAGCACATAACTCTGTGCTTCTAAGGCCCTGTGAAGACAGACAGCTCTGGAAAGGTACGGACCAGACTGAAAATAGTAAGATTTGCGGTTAAGGCAGGGAGGAGGAGGGGCTCCCGGGGAATGTTGTTAGCTTTATTTATAGTGGTTGAATTTTTAAAGGAAGAATATATTTGTGAATTGTTTTTATATATTTACTTAATCCTTTGCATTAAAATATTCTAAATATCTAAATTTCTATTCTTGGATCTGAGCTAAAGACTAAAACGGACCCTCCAAGGACTCTTCTACTCCTGATCTGGAGCCAAGTTCTCTTCCGGATAACAACTCTCCATTCCTCCACCCTAGGTGTCCTTGACCTAGAAGAGAAAAATAGTCCGCTTCTAAAATGGAACAGGCCAAGGGGCTGGGGATTTAGCTCAGCGGCAAAGCGCCTGCCTGGCAAGCGCAAGGTCCTGAGTTTGGTTCCTGGTACCGGAAAAAAACCAAAAATAAATAAATAAATAAATAAATAAATAAAATGGAACAGGTCAGATGATTTGAGTGGGGAGAGCCAGATCCTCCCAGAGCTCAAACACAGCAAATATAACTGGAGGACACTTTTTGACGGATTAGAAAGTTAACTTGTATGCACTTCCGCCAGAAACCACCACCACAGCTCCTAGCAGCTTTCAGTGAGACCCTGCATACTTGGAGAGTGGGAGGCAAGTGCTCCGTAACCTTGACTTGATTTCTCACGTGCTGTGATAGTCACTAAGGACAGGCAGTGACTTGTCCTACGGGCTTGGGAAGCAGGTAGCTGGTTGGGGGAAAATAAGGGATCCAGTAGTGTGTGGGAGCATACTTGGTCTGAAATACCGATGGGGGGTGGCTGGCTGCTACATCTTAGTCAGAGGTGAAGAAGTAAGTCAGTGTGTCTTCTGCACAGACCTCCAGCCCACCCCATTCCTCATCCCCTATTACGGTCCTGCTGAGCTACCCACAAACATCTGGTTCAACCAGAAACTAGGATGAAGATGACCTAGAGACTGGGGTGATGCCTGTCCAAAGATATATGACCATATCTGAAGCCTGGCTCCTAATTTGGCAGCATGAAAGCAAGATGAGGGATAAGATTTTCTCCCTGAAAGTACAGAAGCACTGCTTTTCTTATTTGTATAAACACAACTACTTGCTTATGAAATGAAGAGAAGTGAAATCGCTCTCATAAAGCAGGTTATAAAACCATGAAACTATGAAATGGTTTTATGCACATGGAGGAGGATTGCTAGGAAAGGTGGGGTGAAAGCAAGGGTTGGCATGGAAGAATCAAGGAATGTGTCAGGGTCCCTGGGGTGCTCTCTCAAATTAGGAGTCTCACCAACTCTGAGAATTTACAACTTCTGGCAAATGGGGCAGCTGGAGATAAAAGGGTCCAGGTAAGACCTGACCAAGTAGGGTCCTCCAGGACTGAGCCAAGAGTTAGAAATGGTTGGTGGCCACTCTCAGGTCCTGAGCTCCCTCACTGGCTGTCTGAAAGAGCCGATCTGTCTCTGTCTCTGTCTCTGTCTCTGTCTCTCTCTGTCTCTCTCTCTCTCTCCCCCTCACTTCCATCACCTGCACTCCAACTGCATCAGCCCTCAGAGATAAACAAATCATGAAATCCTCCATCCACCTGCTGATGTAGACCCAAGGGTCAGGCAGTGAAGGCCGAGGGTTTCCAGCCACCACTTGATCATCCTATGCTGCATGGAATAGAGAGAAGTGAGTGACCAGTAGGGGGCCATATACTGTAGTTTGTGTGTGACGCCTGGATTTGGATGAGACTTTACAGCAGGCGGGTATCTGGCCTCCAGATACATACAAGAGCATCTGCACATGCTAGTCTGGCTCTAAAATAAAATGTATCTGAGCCTAAGCATTACCAGCACGGAATGACTAGAAGAGAAGTTAAGCATGAAACAGACAGGACATTCCTCAGTAGCCTGAGAATCAGACCCCTCCCAGTCTTGGGGATGGAGCTATTGTCCCCACAAAATGCCCAGTTAAGTGCCACCCACTGGGGGTTCCCCATGCAGCCACAAGTCCAATATCCTCCCCAAAAAGCCTTTGTGGGGCCCTGATCCTTGCAGATCTTTAGTCTTCCAAAATTTCAAAGAATTTTTTTAAAAACTGTGGACACTCCCACCTCACTCCACATCCTTTTATTTATGGTTTTATCTTGTACAAATTAATATAAAACTTTATTTTCTTAAAGATAATCTTTATTTGTCTGTTAATGTATTATCTTCAGATTGCTTTTTCTTATTTAATGGATAACTTTTTTAAATTTATTTTAAAAATAAAAGAAGGAGAACATATTAACAAACAGACATCCATTTAGAAAATAGTATAAGAACAATACAAACAATACAGAGTTACAGACAAAGTGGTAGGAAGTTAACAATGGTTGTTGTTTCACATACTGCTATCTTCAAAGTGGTTTCTCAGGAAAACAAATAGAGACACGCAAGACTGATCAAACAAGTAATCATTAACTGTTCCTTTCAGTAAAGCAATAGAAGACAATAGTACAACTATGTTAGCTATCCTGTATATACATACACACGTAATTTCCCCTTCTTTCCCTTTTCTTTACCCACGCCCCAGTTGCCCTTTACTTTTGAGCATTTTCCTTTCATTTCACAATGTCTATCATACCTCCTAGTTTTTATTCATTCTTTCAGGTTCTTACACTAGTGAGACAATACAACCTGGTACTGGCTAAAAAACAGACCAGAAATCCATGGAACAGACTGGAAGACACAGACATAACCACAAACACACTCGGCCACCTAATCTTTGATAAAGGGGCCAAACAAACTCACTGGAAGAATGATAGCTTCTTTAATAAATGATGCTGAAAAATCGCCTTTTGCTTATTTTTTACATTAATACCTAAATTTTTCATCAACATTTTAAAGAGTTAGTGGCAAATGATATCATTGCTAGATTGTTATAAGTCCAGATGGCCCTCCATAGCCTTGGGTTCTATATCTGAGGATTCAATCAGCTATGGGTAGAAAATGTATGAAAAAACAACATTAGATCTGTACTACACATGTGCAGACTATTCTTATTATCCAATAAGCAATATGATATAATGACTATTTATGTGATGTTTACATTGTACTAGATATTAAAAGTAATTTAGAGATGATTTCAGCTACACAGAAGGATTTGTATAGGTTATTTATAAATTCTTTACTGTTTTACATAAAGGATTTGAGAATTTATGGATTTTAGTATTCTCCTAGGGTCCTGGAACCAATTCCCTGCACATACCAAGGGAAAAATGTATTAATATTTTAAAATAAAACTGCTATTTTACCTTTTTTTTTTTTGGTACCGGGAATTGAACTCATGATCTCAGACTTGCCAAGCAAGCACTTGTGCCACTGAGCTGTATCCCCAGCACTATATTACCTTTATAACTAGCAAAATCTCAATACTCTTGTGATTATTTTCTATTGCCATCCACCTAAAAATTATACAAATTCTTCTTCAGTAGTTAACAAATTATTATGTTTCTTTTTTCCTGAACTGATATTTATACTCATTTCCTTCATAAAATTTTATTTTAATGTAATATATTATTGAAAAATGCACTGTATTGACCATGTTATCATACTTCACAGCAACAAAAACATGTACTCAATTTATTATATTTTTATGTAAGCATAAAATACCAATTTTTAAATTTGCTTCCAGGTTTAGTTATTATTACAATTGTTGTTAATATACAATTGATCAGAATAATCTAAATATATTACAAATGTTTATTTTATTAATAATGTATCTCAATGAGATGGATTTTTTAATTATTTTATGCATTTGTATATTATTTCTAATTACAGCATGTGTTCAACATTGATTTTATTCTTATTTTGGTTTTTTAAACATAAGTGCTGAGAAAACCTATACCTGTAAATATCAGTAAATAGGTATGAAAGGAATTTTATTTTAACAGTGTCACCTAATTCTTTGAAATCTTTTTGAATTATTTGACAAAAGTAACATTGTCATTTATCATCAAAAATTACTTCTAGTGATTTCTTAACAACCAATTCAGATCTTCTTCCAGTTCTCTTGAAAGTAAAGAAATAGAAACCACTAGCATTTCAGAAGTTACTTAGAGTCCGTTGCTGGCCTCTGAACATGTAGATATTCCATTTGTTTTGTGTTCCTGGGATTCTGACACCCCAGGTCAAAGTAACTTTCTCAAATTAGACAGGGAAGCCTGCCGTGCTGATCTTTTGGAGAGTTAGAGAAGGGTAAGTAGACAGTGGGAAATGAAGATCCCTCTGGTCCTCTTTTCACTAGCATGGGACTGCTGCCTGTCTGCCCTAGGATTGTGTTGTTGGACTGGATGAATGCCAAGAATGAAAACAGCAGATGTCAGGGCTATGACTGTAGTTATACCAACTCATGTGGCAGAGGGCTAGAGTGGACAGCCTGGGCACACCTTACCTCTGATCTCATTTCCTCTCCTGTACCATGTGGAGGAGGGTCAAGTTCTGGTCATCAGCTCCAGTATTGTGTGATTTATCTCGTTGGCAGTGATAAGAAAATAATTGAACAAGAGAACAAGATAGAGAAGACTGGGCTGGTACAGTGAGTGGTACTGTTTCCAACAAGGTGAGGAGGATCAGACAAGGAGGTTGAAGATCAGACAAGGTTCAGGAGGATCTCAGGCAAGGTGGCTTAAGCAGAGACCTGAGTGTGCAGAGAAGGTCACCACTGTGCAGAAACTTGAGGAAGTTGCATGCCTAGTACAGGGAATCTTGAGCATAACGGTCCTGGGGTTGGCAGGGGGCTTGGCGCAGGTGAGTCACAGCAGGAAGGCCAGTGGGGTTGAAGCAGAATGACCACAGGGGTGAGGGGCCAGCAGTGAAGAGTGAGGGCAGGCATGGGCCGTACATGAGGAGTTGGTCTGGGGGGTTACACAAAGCCATCTGAAGCTCTTACGCATGGAAAGGGCCATCTCACATGTGGTTATCAAATTCTTTCTTGCTATTTTGGGAAGAAAGGACCCTGAAAGCCGATGGGGAGAGTGGAAGCACAGAGGGCAATTAGCGGGCTGTGGCAATGGACTACCCAGCCGCAGACCACTAGAATAATGTCCAGTAGTGGGATAACAGGAAGAAAGGTGCTCAAGATCTGTTTCGGGCATACAGACGACAGACCTGGCTGATGGGGTAAACGTGGGAGATTAAAGAAGGTAGGCATGAAACGAGACTGAAGGGTGTGAGGGGTAAGTAACTCGGTAAATGCAGAAGGCTGCAGAGGGCAGCAGGAATTGGGGAAGAATCAAAAACTCTGTGTTTGGGGTATTTGGAGATATCCTTGTGAAGATGTTAAATAGTCAATCAAATATAAAATCTAAGTCTCCCTTGAGATTCAGAGTCAGGAGTAACTGGCAAGCAGAAGGTATAAAATGTCACAGGTCACATGACGCCACCCAAAGAGAGAAGGAGAAAGGAGAGGAAATGGCTGGACCTTGAGCAATAGGTGCACCAGCATGGAAAAGCTACAAGGAAGAAATGGAGGCCTCAGAGGAGACTGAACAGGAGGAGCCAGGGAGGGAAGAGAGACACCAGAAGAGAGGGGTGGGGAGAATGTGGACCACCATGCCTGGCCATGCTGGAAGGCTGAGGGAGGCTCTGGCCACAAGAGTCAGTGAGAAGAGGCTGCTGGTGGCCCTAAAACAAAAGCAAGGAAGAGTTTAAAGACAAAAAAAAGAAAGCCCAGCTGGGAGAGGTTACAGGGGAGAATGGAAGGCAAGGGCATGAAGCCAGTGAGCACAGAAAGACTCCTTTGTGTAGTTCTGTTGTACGAAAAAGTGTGTGCATGAAGGGGTTGACAGACAGGGAAATGCAGGGGTAACGGGAGAGAGCCCCGGAGTCGAAGGCGTTTCGTATGGGGGTTGTTGGGCTGGGGATTTAGCTCAGCGGGAAAAGAGCCTGCCTGGCAAGCTCAAGGTCATGAGTTGGGTTCCCGGTACCGGAGAAAAACAAAAACAAAACAAAACAAAACAAAAAAAAAAACCAAAAAAAAAAAACCTATGGGGGTTGTTGTGGCACATTAGCACATTTGCATGAATCAGGCGGTAGGAGGGAGAGATCGGGAAGCCGGGAGAGGAGAGGAGCCAAGTGTTAGAATGCCTGCCGGGGAGATGCTGGGAGCAGACACCATGCATGGGTACAAATGCAGACCGGTAAATGGTGCCTGGAATAGACATAGGAGGCAGCTCCTTCCTGAAAGCTCCTGCTTCCTGAGTGAGAGAGTTCAGCCAGCACTGGCTACTGAAGTCCTCACGGTCATTATCTCTGCACACTGCGCTCCTCTCTTGCTCCGCAGTGCCTTTACACCACCCAGCTCTGCCTCCCTGACCAACAGCCTCTGCTACCTACATCGTGCCGTATTTCTACCGAAGTCATCCTTTGTGAAACCCCAAAGATGACTGCATTTTACTTTCAGCTTCTTTAAAGTCCTACTACCTTCTTCTAGAAATGTCTGATCTCACTTTCTCATTACATGGCAGCCATGAGCAGCAGGCATACTCTCTGACTGACAGGAGGAGGGGGACAGCGGGCATAAAAAAGCTGCAATTTGTTTTTTTTGGTTTTTTGTTTTGTTTTGTTTTTGGTTTTTCTCCGGTATCGGGAACCGAACTCACGACCTTGCGCTTGCCAGGCAGGCGCTTTGCCGCTGAGCTAAATCCCCAGCCCCCAAAAGCTGCAATTTGAAAGCATCCATTAATCCATATAATAAATAAAGTTGTAGCCATCAGCAAACTTTTTATGAAAATGTGCCTCTAAGGAAAGCAGTTGAGTCCAACTCTTTTCAGGAGACCAAAACTTTTATCTTCCTTAATCAGTAGAAAAAGATGAAAGTAGAAAGACAAAAACTATGTAAGGATAACATTGAAAGATGCGTGTGAGACTTCGTTATGAAACCAACTTGCAGCTAAAATGTCTGGTCTTAGGGCTCCTCACTGACGGCATCCTGATTCCAATTCTAAGAATCCCCTCAGGGCGTTACCTTGGGGTTTGTGTAAACCTTGACCCTGTCTCAGGTCCTCTAACCAATAGCCCCACTCATGCTCCTAAATCTTTGGGCCAGAAACCATCTTTGATGATTGATCCCACATCTGTTCCCCTTGGTTGAGTGGCTTTAAGACACAAGGAATGTAATCTTTAAAAAAAAAAAAAAGTACAGAGCTGGTGACATACATGACCTAACATCAGCATCTGTGTGCTAAGTTTAGAAATAAGTTTTAGGATCTGATCAAGCCCCCCAGGGTTCATGCGTTGGAAGTTCATTGTGGCTGATAAGAGAGAGGTGGCACCTAGGGGAGTGGTTCGGCCATTGGGGCTGCTCCCCTTGGAAGAACTATGCAGTTCTCATGGAACCCTAACTGTTCTCAAGAGATGGCTGTTACAAGGTAGGCATGGTGGCCTGTAATCCCAGCATTTAGGAGGCAAAGACAAGAAGATCACTGCAAGTTCAAGGCCAGCCTAGGCTAAATAGTGAGCTCAAGGCCAGCATGGACCACATAGCAAGACCCTGTCTCAAAAAAAATAAAAATAAAAGAGACAGGGAGAGGGAGAAGGAAAGGGAGAGGAGGGGAAGGGCAGAGAAAGAGGAGGAGGAGGAAAGTACAGGGGAGGATAGGGGAAGGGTAGGTCACAGAAAAGAGAGACTGATCTCTGAGTGTTCTTGGGCTTCTGGCCCCATGCTCACACATGCATTCTCACTATTGTGATGCCCTTTGCCATGAGGTCCTCACCACAGCTGAACTGAGGCTAGGATGCCCATAAAGCTGAATAAACTTCTTTTATTTATATGTTACCCAGCCTCAGGTATTTTTCCATAGCAATGGAAAACATACTAAGACAGGATCTTCCAGGTAATCTTTGTTAGTTTAAGATGCCTGGATTTATTTTGCACATTAAAAAATCTAAAATATTGAAACTTGTCAATGCATTTGAATGTGTGGTTGATACTATCTAGTTTTAATTTTAAAAATATAAAACAGTGTGGTTAGACTTTTAGCACTTGATTTACCACACTTTTTATTTGCTTTTTATGGGGGGGGAATTATAAGCATTGCTTATGTGTCAGAAAGCTTTTATTGTTAAATTTTTAAGTCTTTCCTGGCAGGCATGTAAAGTACTTGAAAGAATCAGATACATTAAATTGGCAGATATATTAAATTGTACTCTAAAATATTTAAGGGAATTCAAGTATTCTAGAAAAGAGAGTTAAAATATTTAGGGGGATTTAATACATTAAGCAATGACATAACTGGGTATTAATTTTAAAAGAAGTGTTTTTTCTTTTTATCATGCAAAAACAGCCCTTGTGAATAGAAGAGCAAGATTTGTAAGATGAACTTAATATTAAGAAGATTTATGACCACAATAATTTAATTATATGCATTAAGGTTCAAGTAACTGTAAATGTCCTTTCTATGCACGCAAACACCTCTTGAACCTTAAAAGAAAAATGTTTGAAAGCCAATTCTCACCACAGGAATTCAGCCTCCCACAAAGTTCGTCAAGTTAAGAACACCTCAGTGGTCTTCACAAAGCTCAGCCTGCCCTGCCCCTCCCAACACCCCAATAGGCAGTGACTACATCTCTTTGGCCTGTAAACCCCTGATGGCAACTGTACTGCTCAGTCCCAGGTGGACAAACACCACCTACTGCCCAGCACACACCCATCGCACAGGTACATGTGCATATTTTGGCAACAAAAATAAGAAAATTTTAAAATAATTCAAATTCTTTGCTGGTTTCCAAGAGCCTGATGAACACTGTACATAACCCAAGTGATATTTCTTCCTTTCCTTTTCTGTATGACAGCCTGTCATGGTTGATACACTGTGTCAACTTGGGGAGTCTAGAGGTTTGGCTAAGTGACTCAGCAGGAAGCCGGAGTGCTTACTTTGTATACATGCTGAGCCTGTGGAAGAGGAGGGCATGGAGATTACATGAGAGCTACAGCCTCCTTAGGTGGGGGTAGTCTGTTTACATGTAAGGGAGGGAAAGAAGCTGCTTGCCGCCATTCCTCCCTTTTGCTCTGGCTGCATGGCTGTTCGGCTGCCATTCCCCCTTGCTCTTGTTGCTTTGCTATCTTCTGCCTCAGAACCAGCCAAGTATGGACTGAAACCTCCACAAACTGTGAGCTAAATAAACCTTTCCTTCCTTCATTTTGGATGCTGGGTATTTTGTCTCAGCAATGAGAGAAAAGTAACCAAGACACAGCCTCTACCCTATATCCTAGACCTCTCATTCTTTTATAGATTTAAACTTGTAAACCACTATGCTTCAGACAAAGCTGTTCTGAAACCAAGGATAAGAAGAAGAAAAATGTGAAAGCACTATGTTAAAAAAAAATGACTGAAAATGTAGAAAAAAGTGTAGAAAGAAAATGTGTACCTTGCTTTGTCTAAACAATCCACCTAAGGGACACCAGCAGCCCTAGATCAGAGTATCACTATCAGAGTACACAAGATAGTTACGATAATTGTACTCCTAATTTCTATCAGTTCATTGAAAGGAACAGTTCGTGCTTACATTGTTTGATCAATTTTTCATGCCCGTATCTTGTAATCTGAGCAACTACTTTGAAGATAATGATATGCAGTACAATAACCATTGTTTAACTTCCTATCATCTTGTTTTGAAATTCTGTATCTTTTTATTGTTTTTTTCCTCTCTTGCAAATAAAAAAAGAAATAAAGAAAAAAGGACCAGACAATACTGAACATCTTTCGGGCCTCAGGAGCATAAGGTCTCTGTCACTCTAACCTCAGAGCTCTAACACAGACACAAACAACACATAACAAATAGATATGGCTGAATTTCAGCAAATCTTTATTACGGAAAGAGGCAGAAGCCCAGATTTGGTTTGCTGACCCCTTCTCTCAGTAAAGTACCTTTTCATCTATTATTATTATTGATTAAGACCAAGGCTCTATAGAGTCCATTGAGCCTGCTGCAACAGCAAATTATTTCTGACAGGAGATAAGTAACCACCTGTCTACTACTTTCCTGTTTTGTATCTAACTTTGAGACTTTATTCTAGCATTTTTTCCTTCTACTGATTACATGTATATATCTATATCTACCTATCTATGGAAATACACATTTCTATCCCTCCTATCCTCCTTTGATCATCCGTTTTAGATATGTTTTTATATATAATGTATTTATGCCCACACACTCTATGTATACACTGTCAACTGGTTCTTTCTGCCCATAATGAGAGACATTTTGGATAGAATGTATTAGTGTATGGTAAGACAATTATAATTTTTAATGTCTTGAATATTATATTTGGGACTTCCATATCAATCTTTTTTTCCTCTGTCCCATTGGAACCAAAATCACTTGGGTGAATCTGGGTCAGGATGCCTGCCACCTGGTCCTCACATTTTGGAGATTTTGCAGTTCTTTCTCCAGTCTTGATCCTTCCCCAAAACCATGGCTTCTGGAGTTAAAAAATAGACTGGGACAGGAAGGCTGTGCTGGGTGGAAGAAAAGGAAATGCAGGAAGTAAAAACTGCAGGGACAACACCAAACCCCACCTGTCCTGACTGTCCTAACCCAGGAGGTTTGCGAAGACAGGGAGGGACACCGCCTCCACCTCCGGTCTGCTCCCCAAACTCTGAGTCATGCTGAATGCAATAAACCATTTGGTGGTAGGCATCTGAAGTTCTCAACGTGTCTGTCTCTACTTTGGCCCCAAATTCTACCTTTGAGAAATAATATAAGAAAATTCTACTAATAAGAAACAATAAACAATTGGAAGTATGGAACAAATTTTATTCATTTTATGGATATTTTCTAGAGTATTATTCAAAATACAGTAGTAAAAAAACTGAAACAAACTTGAGCTATGTTAAATAATTTTAATATCACCACATGACGGAATCTTGTGCAACTCTTAAAAATCACATTGAAGGAAAATATCTTATGCCATGGACAAATATTTATTTTACAGTGTTAGACAAAAGCAAAAGCAAATTACAAAGTATTAATTTTATTTTAATTTTGATGACTACATATGCATATATAAAATTTTATCCATGTTACATGTGGATGTTATATACACATATAACATGTGTGTTATATATATATTATGCATTTATGCCCCCACATACATATGTCTATACTATCAGCCCCCCCCATATCCATGGGTTCCACATCTGTGGACTCAATCTAAATTAGTTAAAGATATGTGAAAAAAGTTGCATCTGTACTGAACATAGACAGTTTTTTTTCTTGTCATTACTACCAAAACAATACAGTATAATAACTATTCACATCGCATTTACATTGTATTGGGTATTGTAAGTAATCTAAAGATGATTCAAAGCCTAAGGAACAAGGTGTACAAGTTTCATGCAAATACTGTGCCATATCATCTGAGGGACCTGGATATCCACAGATTTTGATGTCTGTGGTGGGTCCTGGAACTAATTCTCTGTGGCTACTGAGGGAGGGTTGTACATCCCTTCTCTAGAAGGCAGGAGAGAGTAGACTAATAGTGGAGACCTCTATAATAGGACACCCCCTATGTCCCTGCTCAGCCTGGGGAGCTGGTTCTCCCCTCCTAGGATGGAAAAGCCAGGCAGTTCTTTGTGAGTGTCTGTGTTTTACCTTGTTTGCAGAAGGCAAACAACAGCACAACAGTGAAAGGCCCTTCCCCACTGTAGTGGATTGACAACTGGCGGTCAATTTGTAACACCCAGCTGAACTGAGTCAGTGTGGTGCTGGGTGTTTGAGGCCCACCCGAGGACTATTGCCAGCAGCATAAGAGGCAGAATGAGAGAAGAAGATGTTAGGCTGTTCAGAACTTGTAGAAGCTGTTGGGAGCCTGTTGGAAGCTGTTGAGAAGCTATAAGGAACTGTTGGTTCTCTTGGAAGAGCTTGTCATGCTGACTTTCCTGATGAACTCAGCTGTTTTCATCCTGCAAGGAGCTCAGGACCTTGTTGGCCCTGAGAATACCTTCAGTTCACTTTGGAGGAGCTCTGGTCCTCACTCTGAGCATCGCTTCCTGGCTGCAGAGGAGAAGATGGTGCACTGCTTAGTCTCCTGGAGAAGCTTGTCATGTTGGCTTTCCTGATGGGAACTCAGCCTTCTTGATCATTGGATGAGCTCAGGACCTCACTGTTGCTGAGAATGGCTGTGGTGCTTTTGAGGGAGGCTCTGGTTCTTACTTTCAGCATAGCTTCCTGGCTCCAGTGCAGATCTCTCAGCCTGTTAACACACATCCCTCATCCTACTGACACAGACTTTCTAGCTTCCACTACTGACCTTTCGACCTTCCCAGCACAGATCCGTAAAACAGGCCTGTACGAGATATTGTTATGGGTTCTAGGCCTCCAGCTGGACTTGTGGGAGGCATTGTTATGAGCTCTAGGTCTTCAACTGGACTCATGCAGGACATTATCATGGGATCCAGACCTTCAGCTGGATTCTTTGGTCTTCAGTGTGGACAGATTTCCTGCACTCTCTTGTATGTGATTCTCTGGGTAACTATTATAACTCATCTTACAAAATATATGTCCTGTATTATATTGTTCCCCTTGCAAAAAACCCCAAACTATGACATCCACTCATCCCACAAACTTAGGGGTAGCTTCAGGACTCTCAGAGCCAAAGAAATCCATCTGCAGAGAAGAGGAATTAAGAACATGTATGAACCTGACTATGAGTTCATCGGCTGCACCATGAAATTCCTAACCAGTGGCAGGGACCTTGGAGGAAGCAAGAGGCCCTGCACCAGCAGGCCCAGGCAAGAGGCCACATACCAGAGATGTTCATCTCCCTGGCAGGTGAGACCTAGGCACATCTGGACCCGACATTAAGGATTCCTAGAGACATGCAACCCCCATCTCTTGGCTACAAAAAGAAATAAACATAAACTCTGGCTTGGGAATTGTGAGGGAGCAAGAGGGCAACTCAAGAATGTTTTCATAGAAATAGAAGAAAAGTAAATTAGGACCTGAAAACTGAAGAATTTCCACCAATAGGCTTATGGTAGCTCAGAAAGCAAAGAAAAAAGGGGAAAATTCAGGAGGTCAAGTCAGATGTGAAGGGAAAGACTGGTGTTTGGAAAATTCAGATTGCCACAGTTCAAAAGTTGGATTGAATGCTGCAGGTAAAAAAGTTAACGGATCACCCCTGCTCCTCTTCTGACGTGACTCCAAACAGCAGGTGTTTGTTGAATGACTATGCCCCCCACCACCACTATTCTCTTCCCTTAGGAAGAAAAGGAAAGTGGGGACACAGAGAAGGGCAGTGGCTCGTCCCAGCCACACTGTGATTTGGCCACAAAACAAGAGCGAAACGCCATACCCAAAAGTCCTTTGGCCTCCCTCTATCTAACATGTCTGTTTGCAGCCATTCCCTCTTATCTCTATTCCTCTAGTCCTTCCCCTAGAGGAAACCAGCATTGGCCTTCTTTACTCCTACTTGTACTTTCTTTTGTTGTTTTTTTCTTTCTCAAAGTCTCACTCTAGTGCCTACGCGGGACCTGAACTTGTGATCTTCATACCTCAGCCTCCCCGGAATCTGGAATTACAATTGTGCACCACCACAATCTGCTTCACTTCTCTCTTTAGAAAGCAACTTATCTCTTTGGTCATTTAAGTGATGAAAAGTGTCTCATACGACAGGCCCAGCATGGCCCGGGGGCAACAAAAAAAGCAGTCAAAGCGGACAGTTATAATGATGGTGATAACTAACAATGTAAATTATTTTTAGCGCACAAGGAAAATATCCTCCCTAAAGATAAAGAAGTCAAAATTCCCTATAACACCTAGACAGCCATGGAACAGCTGCATTTGTAGAGCACTTTGGTATCGCGCTCATATACTTCACATTTTAGCCTTCAGCATAATTCACAGGAGCGATTTTAATTTTCAGTACAGTACCTGGAGCAGTGCCCAGTACAAAAGCTTAATAAATGTTCAATGAGTGAATAATCCTATTTTTAGATTTAAAAATTGAGGCTAAGAAAATGTAAACAATATAACTTCTCCCCCATATTCAGCCATGTCCCTTTTATCCGACCAAATGTGGTAATCTCAGTACCCTGAGATTTGCCCTCCTTTCCTTTTGGACTGACTCTCAGGATCCTAGCTCTGACTCACTGCGCTCACTTTCCTGGGTAAGATGTCTATGTTTTCAAGCAGATATGTGGCAATATACATAAATTCTCCCTCCACCCCCCCCCCAAAAAAAATGCTTCACTATAACAGAAACGTCTCAGGCTGGTAGGGGAATTTTCTTCCAAAAAAGATGGTGGAAAAGTTCCAACATGGACTTCATACCACAACTATGCAAATAACCTCTTAGAATCACCACATAACTCTCCAGGGCTCCAGAACAGATGCAGTATTCAAAAGCTGTCCTCTAACCACTGACCCTCCCTGCACAGAAAGTGAGCCACAGCATGTCTGCCCCAAAGAGAGGCAGGATTCCCCAGAACCCTTTACCTTCCTCACCCATGCTAAACAGTCATTGCTGCTTATCTTGACAGTGACAAGAGTTCAAGCATGAAATATACGCACTCACTGCCCTTTCCCAAAGTTGAAAACAGGACATCTGCACCTGCCGTCCAGAGAAAGATTACAAGGAAAAGGCCTCCAGGCATACAGGGGTGGAGAGGCTTGTGTCTGAAAATGAATTCATTCACCCATGGCTCTTTTTTTTTTTCTTTCCGGTCCATAGAAATACTTTGACACTGAGTAGGCAAATGAGAGCCCAGGACATGTGCGGGGAAATTCTGGCTCCTGCTCCTGCTTCTGCTACTGCTCCTGAGTAATCCATCTGAACTTACGTTGTCTCCAGCATGACTCTGCCTCTGCTTGGTGGGAATTCCCCCACACAGAGTTCAAAACGTCTTATTTTGCTACTTGTAAGGCTGAAATGGAATATTTGGAGAACTTCCTTTGCAAGCGGAAATGGTGACCTTTAAGCATTCATCGAAAGAAAAGGAAGTAGATGCTACAGCGAGATTCCCTCCGTGCATGCCATCCTACAGGGCTAAGAATTTCCCATCTTTGGTGTGACCTCAGGAGCGTTCCTGAAAGTTGCTGGCAGTGGCTCTGTGTGTGTCTCGGGACACAGCTCCATCTGTTCTCCTTCCCCCTACTTGTACTCTTAGGAACTCTTGGAATCCATTTCCTACAACCAGGAATGAGAAAGATTTATCAATAAGAAGTGTGTAATCTCTACCTGAGCCTGCTTCCCAACCATCCCAAGGATCATCAGACTCTTGGCCTCTCTCTTTGATGAAGAAACTTTTCACCTGGCGACCAAAAAATTTCTGCCTTGACTTCAACTGCTCCTCGGAGGAGAAGGACACCAGTCCCTGGAACTTGGTGGTTCATCGTTGACTGTCTTGACTCCCCTCTCCCTCCTCCCTGCTAGGAAAGCCCATGTCTAACTGCTGCCAGAGATAACTCCACTGACTTCATATTACCATGAAGTGAGCTGGAACACCTCTTTTATTTGTACAAGGGATCTCCCTTGCCCATGAGGTGGCATACTCCCTCCTCCAGAGAAGTTTCCCAAGGCAGCGGCTGCAGTTGAAAGAAAAGGTGTGAGTGAGGGTAGGAGCTACTTGGTAGTGAACAACAAATGTAAACAATATATTGGGCAATCAGAACTTAGTGAAGTGTAAATCAGGTAGTTTTCTTTTTTTCAGTTAATGGCCTTCAAATGTGCACTCTCAGACTTTTTGGACATGTTAGACCAATACAGCACATTCTGGTAAATAACCTTCATATAGGAGCAACTTGGATTTCAGCATATTGCAAGTACTCCCTCTTGCACCTAATTCTATTTCTTTCCCCAAATCCCATTAAAATGACATTAAAGGGATTAAAAAAAAAAACTCACAAGGATACACAGGGCAAAAAAAAAAAGATAGCAAGAAGAGAGGAAAGAGAAATTAATTCTTTTGACCTGTTAGGCAGTTCCCTGGAATTCAGTGTACTGAGTTCACATTCACAGCAGCAACTCCAAAGCTCCCAGTGTCACACTACAGAGAGAGAGAAAGAGAGAGAGAGAGAGAGAGAGAGAGAGAGAGAGAGAGAGAGAGAGAGA
>NW_004955470.1:1511882-1513711 GCF_000276665.1 Chinchilla lanigera
GAGAGAGAGAGAGAGAGAGAGAGAGAGAGAGAGAGAGAAGAGACAGAGAGACAGAAAGAGAAGCAAATGTAACAAAAGGTTGAAAAGCTTTTAAAGGCTTACAAAGGCAAGTTTACTGTTCTTTTACCTCGTCTACCGATAACTGAAAAATGTTAGAATGAGCCGGGAAGGGAGAATGAGGAAGAAAGAACATGAACCCCACATCCATTTCAAAGTCCTTGCCTTCCCCTGTGAGGCTCGGCCTGCCCCTCAGTGAAGGGCAGCACAGTGGCCCTCCACTCTTTCCTCACCCTCTTCCCCATTTCCGGTTCTTCCTTCCTCCTCTAACTCAGAGCCCAGGAAGAGATGCCGGGAAATGGGAAAGACTGCCCTATGTGTTCTTTGCAGGTGAGATCACCAGCAAGGCCAGCCACTTCCTCCTGGGGTGGGAATGCCTGCCTGAAGCCTCAGTCTCCCTCGTCCTTACTTGGACCCAAAGTGCTCAGGCCCGCCGGGGGGATTTGGTGGGACAGGCCGCTGCCATTCAGGAAGGAGAGCCTATGGAGGAATGGCCCTGAGGAACAGCACGGCATCCTTCTTTAGTAGGAAAAATGGGTCACAGAGAAAGGGGCATGGAGGAGTTAGTCTCACTAAAGACTCTGTGAGCTGTAAGTGTGAATGAGTGTGTGTTCTTCTCCCTCCTGCATGGATGCAGAAGAGCCTGTTGCCTTGACACACACGGGCGCTCAGAGGACAGCCCACCTCTGGAGTGGATGCCAGCATCTCCCTGGTCACCAGCAGCAGGGCTGGGCCTGGGGGCCCTGTAAGACTTCACAGGCAGGCAGGCCAGGGAGGGCTGGAGCTGCTAGATCCATTTACAGGTCACGTCCTCTGGGCCCCAAGATATGCCAGGTGGAGCTCTCAGGCAGTCAAAGAACACAGAATTATTATCACTATATACCCTTTATAATCACACAGCTGTGAGGCCAGAGAAGTCTTTTATTTTTTTTGCTACTTATTTTAGGTGTATTCATTTACCAGCTTCTTTAAGATAAAACTAACATCCAAAAAACTGTACAAATTTAAAGTGTACAATTTAATGATTTGAGAAATGTACAGAGTATGACTGAAAAATGTGGTGATGTTAAATAGTTTTAATTGTATTATAGTAAAAGGCATATTGCCACTAACCCCCCTCAAAATACTCCCCCACACTTGAAGCACACTTATCCTATCATTCTTGCCACTTTCTGAAGCAGCTCTGGAAGTTCTTTCATGAGTGTCTTTAGTTGTGTGGTGCCTATCTAGATATCCTGATTTGATTCAAAACATTTCCCTTTCGTGGTCATTTCTACTTTAGGGAAGAGGCAGAAGTCACATGGTACCAGATCTAGTGAATAAGGCGGATGAGGACACACTGCAACGTCTTTACAAGACTGCCTTTCTGTCGGATGGTGCTCGGCAGCAGCATTCATAACATATTTGATCACACCTCATAAAGACATTCACAAAAGAGAACTTCCAGAACTGCTTCAGAAACTGGCAAGAACCATGGGATAGGGTCTTTGGACCGGTGGCTCACTCCCGGCCTCGTAGTTCCCCAGAAGGAGGGCTTCCGGCACACAGGGAGCCACGGGTGGGGAGTGCCAGTCTTCCGGCTGGCTAGCTTCCTGCCTCGTAGCTCCCGGAGGGAGGGCCCCCAGCGCATGGGGAGCCATGTGGCGGCGAGCGCTGTTGCGCGCCGGCCCTTAGGCCGGCCGCCGCGGCTCAATTGAGATCTATCATGACACAGAGAAACAGTGACACAATTAGCCCACCATGCACTGACTGCAGTTGCCCACCCACGGATG
>NW_004955470.1:1514612-1534262 GCF_000276665.1 Chinchilla lanigera
GTAATTTGGTAAGCCCCTCCTATTATTATGTTATCCTTCTTTTACTCTTTAAAATATACAAAAAAAAAGAACCATGGGATAAATATGTTTGAAGTATTTTGAGGCAGATTGATGACAGCATGTCTTTCACTGTAACAAATTTTTTAATTGAAACATTCACTATATATCTTGAATATTTTGATCAACCCTGTATATACCAGTAAAACTATCACCACAGTCAAGATAACAAATATATCTATTCCTCCCAAAAGTTTTCTCCTGCCCTTGAGAACCTTCCCTCCCTACTCTCTGCCCCTCAACACCAGACAACCACTGATACATTCTGCACCCATGGATTTTGTTATGCTGTATATCTAGGTGTTCCCCTAAAGCTTCATGTGCTCATAAGTGGGGCTTTTAGGAGGCAACTGGATCAAGGGGGATGTGATACTTATCAGTGGATTAGTCCACTGATAAGTTTCTAGTTGAATATGATGTCAGGAACTGAAGCCTGGTTGGAGGAAGGGGGTAACTGGGGCATGGCCTGAAAAGGTCTTTATCCTTCCCTTCTCCCTTGATCCCTCTCTCTCGCTCTGCTTCCTCACACCATGCCATGAACTGTTTCTCCTCTGCCAGGCCAGTCTGCCATGCCAACCTGCCTTGGAGCCAGGTGACTATGGACTGAAATCCCTACACACTGTAAGCCAAAATAAACCACACCTCCTTAGAGTTGTGGGTGCCAGGTCTTATGTCTCAGCAAGGAGAAAAGTAACTAAGACAATTTTTTAGCATTGTATATAAATGAAATCATATTATGTGTGTATCCTTTCAAGTCTGGATTCTTCCAGCATAATTACTTTGAGATTCATCCATATTCTTTTGTGTATGATTAGCTCCCTCCTTGTATTGCTGACTAGTATTCTTCTATACAGCTGGACCAGAGTTTGTTTATCTATTCACTTGTCAATGACCAGGGTTGTTTCTATTTTTGGTGATAACAAGTAACACTGTTATGCACATTTCTATATAGACTTTTGTACAAACATGTGCTTTCATTTCTGTTCAGTCAGTAAAGTCTAGGAGTGGAAGGTCTGGGTCATATACTAGATATGTGTTTAGTTTTTTAAAGAACTGTCAAATTATTTTCCAAAGTAGTTGTACCATTTAATATGCCCATCAGCCATGTATGTAAGTTCCAGTTTCTCTAGGTCCTCACCAACACTCAGTATAGTCAGATACTTTTTATTTAGATTCACTAGTAGGTGTGTAATGAATGCGGAGAGGCTTAACTTACATATATATTGTGTTTGGCATTCAAAACTGTGTCAAGCACAGAGCAAGGACTTGCTGGATTAATCTCTCTTTTATGGTAAGTAGAATTAGTTACAAACCGGTAATTCCACTAAGGTAAAGTGTTCCATGAGCCTACGGATACACACAAACAAAGACTGAGACAGTGAGGTAAAGAGGCAAAGCAGAGGATTGATAAGCAAGTGACTTGACTACCTGTTCTGGCCCTTCACCTAGTAAAATATTAGTTTAGTTGCCATAGGTTACTCATTAACTCACAGAGGCTCAACTTTCTTATCTAATAAAAAAGTGGGATAGCTAATTTGTCAAAAATACATAGATCAATGACATTTCTACAAGAGCAGCAAAATTCCAAATACATTAAGTAATATATCAGACACTCAAGAAGAAAACTTGAATGTTATCAAGTCTTTCTTTTTTACCAGGAAATTCACATTTAGGATGATAGAAAACGCCAATCTATCTAGCTCTAAAGCATAGTTCCTCATTCCCACAGGTACAGGGACCAATCAGGACCACACATGTATGAATCCTATCCCCAAAACTAAATAGACTCACAGTTTCATAATAATTTCCTCAATCCTTCAGTTAATCCTTAACGTAAATGGTTTGGCCAGTGTTTACTTCTGGAGACAAAATTGAGAATTTAAAGGAAGAAAAATGTGGTTCACTATGAGAGTCAACTCTGCCTCATTGGAGAGTAACTAAAACCCACTACATGGTAAGTAGAAAGAGCACCCTACACTGTCCTTCACAGCTGGAGTATTCAAGATCCACCATCTTTCTTGAAGCCTATGGGCCAATAGAACAGCAAATGCTCTAAGAAAAGCAATGAATTCCATGTTTAAGAAACAAGCTGTGGAGAGGATCCAGGGGGCATGGAAGAGATGCCACCAAATTTCTAAGGGCTCTCTTGAGGTGTGAGACCTTTTGTGTATCTTCAAGGACAACCCTAAAAGAAACAGGTGGACTCATTAAGGACCCCACAGATACTGGTGAGCCAGAGGGGAGAACATTCTAGTAACAGCTGCCAAGCTGCTGAGTGGGATGTTTCACAATGTTACAAGTGTCCCAGCTCTTGAGTTGACCCCATCTTCACAGGAAGGTAGTAGAAGTTACTGACTCCTTCTCTGAGGAAGAAGTTGGAGTAAGAAAATGTCTCCATAATTCTAAAAGGCAGTAACTACAGGCACACACACCAGCAATTTTCTAAACCCTTTGTTTAATGACACTGAAGGAAGGTAGAGTCAGACTAAATTATGGTGAACCTTTAAATGTAACATGTGGCAACTGGAGACACAGTTCAGTGGTAGAGCACTTGCCTAGTAAACACAAGTCTCTGGGTTCAATCTCCAGTACAGCAATAAAAAGTAAGTAAATAAATTTAACATTTAGACTTTCATTTGTGATCAATAAGGAACTCCTCAGTGTTTGAATAGAGTAATAATGTTTAAAAGAAAGATGTTTAAACAATCTTTAAACAGAAAATTCTGGCAAGGATGAACTCAACAAATTAGCACAGGGAGTGAGCAGAAGCCAAGGGGTTATCTAATGCTCCAAGCCTAGACTTGGAAAGTGGCAGTGGGACCGCCCAACTGGTGGCAGGAATGGGCCCAAGGAAGGAAGGAAGAGTGGATTCAAGGGGCACCTGGGCAATGAGAGAACAGAAAAAGACCCTAAGATGACATGAAGATCTTGAGTATAGACAACAGAAACAGAGAAGTTGGGGGGGCTGGGGATTTAGCTCAGCGGCAAAAGCGCCTGCCTGGCAAGCGCAAGGTCATGAGTTCAGTTCCTGGTACCGGAGAAAAAACCAAAAAAAAAAGAAACAGAGAAGTTGGGAGGAAAATGATGATTTTGCTCTGAAGAATATGAGTCACCCTATAAGGCAGGGCTTAATCAAACACTGTAAGTAATCATTTCCCAAATTGCCTCATAAGTTAGTTCTGCTTTGTCTGTGGGCTCTCAGAATTACTATAGAACTGAACCGGTGGTCTTAAAGAGGATGGAAAGAAAGAGCTCATAGAAACGAGGAGGACAGAGAGGAAGTGGCATGCTCACTGTCGCTTTGAAGGAGGAAATTGGGCCTTCAGAGTCTCAGTCTCTTGTTTCCTCAAAAGCTGCCTGAAAGGTAGTGGATTACATTTCAGTACCAGCATCCCCAAATTTCAAACCAGACAGAGAAAGTATACATTAACTGATGAGTGATGTTTGGGGGGTGGAGATTTTTTTTATTTAAAAATTATATTCTCTTCCTCATGCCAAATTAAATTAAAATTAAATTCTGAAAAAATTAAAAAGCTTATATGTTAAAAGGTTAAACTTACAGGAAAAAAATAAAGGCAAATATTTAGATAATGCAGGGGATACAGTTCCTTAAAATGAATTTCCTTAGGATAAATCTCTACAATTAAAATTCAGTCCAAAGGTCATTTGAATTATAAGCTTTTGGCCTCACTAGCCCTTTCCCAGGTTCTCAAATACTCCATGATCCCTGTAGCCTCAGGCTCTGCGTATGCTGCTTCCATTGCCTGGGACTGACTCTCTTTCTCTTCACCTACCTGCATCTAGCTAAATCCTCCCCTTCTCACCCATTCTATTTTCTCAGGGAGACTTTCTCTGACCTTTTAGAGTAAATCAAGATCACACACACACACACACACACACACACACACACACACACAAACACACACCTCCACAGCATCCCATACTACTCTTTTCTTAACAATCACCCACTGTAGACTGAATAATTGTGCCTCCTCCCCAAATTTATATGCTAAAACTGAATCCAAAATATGAGGATATTGGGAGGTAAGGCTTTGAATAAGTGGTTAGGTCATGGCATGGTGCCCTTATAAAGGAGATTTCCCAAAAGAGCTCTTTTGTACCCTTCTGCCATGTGTGGACCCAAGGAGGTACAAGTCTGTGAAACAGAAACTATACCCTCACCAGATATCAAGTCTGCCACACCTTGATCTGGGACCTCCAAAACCCAGAATTGTGAGAAATAAATTTCTGTTGTTTATAAGCCACCAAGTTTGTAGTATTTTGTTAGAGTAGCATAAACAGATGAGACAATATCACTACTTTGATTATGTATGCAAGGTATGCATTCTATGCTGGCAGAGACACTCCATGAAGTCAAGAACTATGTTTGTCTTATTTACCACCAGCCCTCAACTCTAAGTATGTTCCTGAATCAAAGACCTTCATCTTCTGTCAGTGATCAAATAAGTGAGCGAATGGATTGATAACCTTTCATAATTATTCCAAACTTCTATATCTACTTTTTTATTTTTAAGAGAAAAAGATAAACAATGAAACCAAGTTACAAAGCTGATTAGTAGGACAGTTAAATAGTTGACATATTGCCTGTTTTTGTCTTTGTAGTAATTAATGAGAGTATAAGATACAAGCATAACTATGTCTTGTAATCTGAGCAACTACTTTGAAGATAACAATATGCAATATAATAACCATTGTTAATTTCCTATCATCTTGTTTTGAAACTCTATATCATTTTTATTGGTTTTTTTCTCTCTTTAAAATAAAAAAGATATAGGGGTGGTATCTTATCTAAACAATATTTGCACAAAATATCCTTTTCGAGGAACTAAGAGAAGCTAGCTGTATAACTATCTTAACTATCTTGTATATACATAGTTTTTTTTTCTTTTTCACTTTCTTCCCTTCCCCTTTCCCCTATCACAGTTTGTCTTTTCTTTTGAGCAGTTTCTTCCCAGTTCACAATATCTATTGTACATTTCAGATCTTATTTACCTACTGTAGACAAATTATGTCATGCTTAGAAGTTCATTGACTACAACAATTTTTGACTGGTCACATTTGACATTCCCTGCAAGAAAGCTATGTTTTCCACCCTATTTCAAGTAGAGGCCTGGACTAATGAGTAGATTAAGATCCCAACTCCATGGGTGAAGGAGGAAGAATACATTCCAAAGGGAGAACAGACTAAACCTAGGTGTAGAGATGAAAGAATGTCAGACGTGTGGGGAGAAGGGAAAGGAAACGAATGCTAAACTGAACACTCTCACAAACTCAGTCTCATTTCATCCTTCCAAAACCCTATAAAGGAAGAATTATCACCCCAGTTTTACAGACGAGGCAACCAGAGCTCTAAAATTTAAGTAGCTGGCCCACTGCCATCCAAAGGGAGACATGAAATGCATACCTTATGCTTTTACTCATCCTATTTCCTCCGCCTGGAATACCCATCTCCACTATGCAAATCTAACTCGTCAAGCTAAAACCCCAGCTTCACGTGGCCTCCACATAAGTGCCCCTGCATTAATAAACCATCTGAACCTCAACTCCTCCCTGTCACTTCTCTGCTACTGTCCCTATTACAGCTCTTCTTGTGTCAGCTTCCACTGCAGTCATCTTCACATGTCTTCCCCACAAGTTAAAAGCTTAAGGGGCAAGTGAAGTTCTTTGCCGCCTTTCCCCACGGCACACACACACACACACATTGATGACAGAACTGCGTGCCCCACTGATGACAGAACTGCGAAGCATGATGCCAAGCTGGCTCGGGTAGATTGTGTACAGCTGAGCAGACCCCATAGGAACATCTGCTTCCTTGTGGCCCCCAGCGCCTGCTCCTGGGGCAAGCCTCGCTCATTCTGCTCATTGCCTCTCAGAAGAGCCACAGTGCCTTTCTGGAACTCTACATAGCAGAACGGCCTCTTGGGGACATCATAAGACCCCATTCAAGGAAAAGTACACAAAGGGAAAGTTATGATCACAGTTTTCCCATGGGTGTTCATTTTCATATCAAAGCGCTCCAAAATTTGTCCAGATTTTAAGTCTCAGAAACCTAATTTCCTTTTCTTGAGGGTAGTGTAGGGCCCAAAGCGTCCTTTGCATGTACTCAGCTTTCTGGAACACAAGGCCAAGTCATGACCAGTTGGGAAATGTGGCAAAATGGCCATTTCCTTCTAATTTATCAACAACCATTGTATATTTCCACACTAGAAAAGGAGCTTACTACTATTTATACTCAGAGTAACAAATCAAAACGTGCCTTTGAAATAATGAAGAAGCAAAGTAGAATTTGGCACTTGCCTATTTGTGACTCGACCATGTGTAGAGAGAAATATTGTACAAAAGTGTAAAGAATTAGTCTAAGAACCAAACAGGATCCAATTTTTTTTTTTTTTTTTTTTTTTTTTTTTTTTTATAGCTCTCCGGTACCGGCACGCGCTTGCCCGGCCGGCCTTTTTGAGACAGGGTCTCTCTGTGCAGTTCAGGCTGGCCTTGAGCTCACTTTGTAGCACAGGCTGGACTCAAACTCACAAAGATCCTCCTGCCTCAGCCTCCCGAGTGCTAGGATTACAGGCATGCACCACCACACCCGGCCTGGTCATCTTCAAGATAGTCATGAAATCTAGACTGGACAGCTAGGGCTGGAAGACTCCAGTGATCATCCAATCCAATCTTCTCCCTCTATCCATAAAGGAAACCCAGAGATGTATGGGAATTGTTTAAGGTCACAATCAGAGCCACGGTGAAGATCTAAATCTCTTGGCTCTCCAGGCGCATTGTCTGCCACACCTGCCAATCCCTGGCCTATGCCACAGTTGATCCAGTCAGGACCCCCTCTTCACCTGCAGGAGGAGTGGGCACCAAAAAGTGGAACAAGCCAGCCATGACTAGGCTAAGACTGTTTCTCTTCACTATATGAATGCACAAAAAAATCAGCTTCACACTGGATGGAATGCTTATATTTATCTTTACAAAAATGCTTTGAAGAACTCCAAAGTACCATCTAAATGTTAGAGTATTAATACAATCTATAATATTGAATCGTTCGCCTGACATATTAACTCAACAGTACAAACTTTATGACGGGCCGTTCTGTTTATCTTTATATCCAGAATCCAAATTCAGTCCAAATGAAAGCACCTGATTAGGTTCTTAATTTGTCTTACTGGAAAACATTTCTGTACTAGAAAAGGGAGTATTAACATAAACACAATTCTGCCCAA
Organism: Chinchilla lanigera; assembly: GCF_000276665.1. Lineage (NCBI taxonomy): Eukaryota > Metazoa > Chordata > Mammalia > Rodentia > Chinchillidae > Chinchilla > Chinchilla lanigera. The sequence goes on from NW_004955470.1 coordinate 1,521,911, forward strand.
GAAGAAATTGGTTGTGTCAAAGAGGAATCCTGAGAAAATGTATGTCATCCTGGTCTGTGGTAAAGAAGGGAAGGAGAGTCATACACGGCATTAGTCAGCATAGGTTAGGGTGTACCACAGAAACACAATCTGAAATCTCTGAGATTATCATAATTAAATATTTGTTTCCGGTTCATGCCAAGTCTGACACAGGGTGTTCCATTCCCATGCATTTGCAGCTCTACCTTGCCCGCGTGTAGCCACATTCCCTGAAACACGTGACTTCCAAAATTGCTGTGTCAGAGGAAGTCATGCATGACAAAAGCACACGTTAGCCCTTGGCTGCATCAGTAGAGGAGCGAAACAAATCACCTATCAATCACTTCCTGCTCGAAGCTCATTGGCCGCAATAAACCATATGCCCTTGATCTAACCTGCAAGGAGGGCCAGGAAATGAACACAGACAAGAATGAAGTAATCCCACAGATGAGCAAGTGGCTGTTTAGTGAGCACTTTCCACCATGCCTGTGCTCTCTAGATTTCAAAAAAAAAGCATCCTAACTGTCTCAAAAGAAGTTTTAATAAGCTTTGCAAAAGAAAGATGGAAAGGAAAAATACATTAAAAGAGTAGCCCTAATCTCTTTAGTTATCAAATTGTTTGTGGATGCTACTCTCTTCTTTACTTTTTATACTTCCCTAGCAATAGCAATATTTCTAAACATATTTTAGAATCCAAGAACGTAATACAGCTATTTTTTGGAACTGAGAAACAAGTGCAGACCACAGACAATCATGATGCAGTGAGGAGAATGATTCAAAAGGAAAAACAAATTTATTTTAAAGTGCACTTCCGGTTAGACGATCACAATTAGCCACAAGAAAGAGAGTAAGAGAGAGGCACAAACGTGACAGGAAGCTCTCTATTAATTTTTAAAGGGCATCCAGAGAAGAAGGCAAAGGGAAGACATAGCCTTCTTAATAACCACCTCAAGAGAAGAGGGGAAGAGAATTTAAGAACTGAAGAAGCACTAAAATTAGGGAGGAAATGAACTACAGCAAAGAAAAGGGGTCACAACTAGAGGGGGATTTGCTGAAAATGCAGCCATCGCTTCTTGCTACACCAATTGAACACCTCCCTTTCCACCCAGCATGGCCATTCCTCCACTCTGTGAGTTCCCAGAGCACTCGCAGTCTCGGTCACACAAGTTTGAGTTAAGGCAGCAAGACTGGTTTTTGTGTATGCTTTGTGGGAACATTGTCATTTCTCTGTATAATTCCTATCCTCTGTCTACTGCTTTCCCATCTCAGTTATTTTCAAACACAAATGTGATCATTTAAAAGCACAGCACCTATGACCTAAATGCCTTCCCATTCAACACTGAGTAAAGACCTTACACGCCCTGCACAAGGCTCAACCCATTTGGATCCTGTTTTCCTCTCCCTCTTCACTTCACCAACCTATTTCCAACCACCTGCCTCTCTGAGCTCCAGCCTCATGATCTTCTTCCACAAACTTGACCCCACACGCTTTGCTTAGCCTGAAATGTTCCCTCTTCCTCTCCACCACATAGCCTGAGACTAGAAGCTCTGTCTGTCTCACAACCTTACAGTATTCATCTTGGGTTGTGACTGCCTACTAGTTAGTGGATCCTTGCTAAGACTTCACTGTCAGCTTTCAGGAAAGCAAGAGGCATAGTTGGTTTTGCTCACTCAATGCAAGGTAAACATCAGAACAGTTCAGAGTATCCCGATGTTCCTTCAATCTTTGTATCTCCTTTGTTATTTACAAGGGAGAATCAGGGGAGAGATTATTTCTTCACTTTTCTCCTATTTGCTAAAGAGCCAATATCACCAACTAGTAGGATATTTTGATCTAGAACTCAGGAAATAGTTTGAATTTTGTTTTCCACTCTTATATAATTTCTCCATGTGGCTTTGGAGTAAAATTTCCCCTCTAAAACTGTTTCCTCTTTTATAAAATTAAGACTTTAGGACCTGAAGTTTTAGGTGATCTCCAAAGTGCATCTTTCTCTAACATATGATTCCAGAAATTTCAGTACAGTAAGACAACCCAAAAGATGTAAATCTTAATTTAAAAGATACACAGGAGAAAAAGAGGCCACACCAAGGAGAAGAGAAGGCTTTGTGGTAAACTCTACATCCTATTTCTGCAATTTGGTAGCCTTGTAACCTTGGTATGATTGCTTAATTTCTCTAGACCTTGACTTCCTCTTACATACAATGTGATAAGAATGCATACCTCAAGGGTCTGATGACAGGATTAAACAAGATAATTTATTACAACTCTAGTAACATGATTAGCAGCTATGCTAAGTCCTTTCCTCCTTCCTAACTGTCACAGAATTGAAAAGCAAATTATAACTAAAAAGGATGTGAGTTGAGACAAGACTGGCAACAAGATTTTCTCTCCATCTGATAGTTTATGCAGGCTTTATCTCTATGAAGAGGTTTATATCACCTGAAAAGAAATACATCTGTCCCTACTATCCACAGGGATGTTCCAGGACCCCACAAACCCCTGCAGATACCAACATCCGTTGATTTTATGTAAGTCCCTTATAGATGATTTAGAATTTGCATAAATCCTACACACATCTTCCTTTATAATTGAAAATAATCTCTAGATGATTTATAATACTTAATGTAATGTAAATGGTATGTAAGTTGCTAGTATATTATATATAGAATATTATTTAGGGAGTATTAGCAAGAAAAATAGTCTATACATGTTCAGTGCAGATGCATTTTCTCGGGTGTTTTCAGTCTGTGGTTGGTTGAAACTGGAGTGCAGGATCAGTGGATACAGTTGGTCAGATTTTCTCCAGAAAATTCACAGGGAAATGTACTTTTCTCTATAATCAAGTGATTTCTGTTACGTCTAACTATGTGAAACAATTTTAAAGTTGCTTCTAAAGATGTTTCCCATCCTCACGGTACAATGGTAAGAGCACACCGGCATTCACAGCCAGACTCCACCACTAACCATATACTCAATTACAAAGGTCACCTTGACCCTGATTTCTGTGTATCACAGAATAAATAGAGATTTCATTGAAAGAAAAGAAGAGAGGGAGGGGAGATCTTTCAAACTTTTTTCATGTTTATTTCATTTTTTATATGGACCTGGTACTCACAGTGGTGAGACTCACGCATCTCTATGCTGTGGACAAAGATTAGACGAGGAATCAGCAACCTGAGTTCAAGTACTGGCTCTGACAGTTTTTGTTACCTTAGATTGGTCCCTTAACCTCTTCCAAGATGGCTTCTTCTCCTGTTGAGATCTGATAAGGACTCCAACTGAGCTCTCTGTGACCTCTAAAGTAATTGTCGTATGAAAACTATCAAGTTTCCCTGGGTCCACAGCCTCTCGACTTACAAGCATATTCACTCATACACACACACAAGGCATTTTATCTGCCATACATAATTGTGTAGGTCAAGAAAAATGCTAATGCCTAGCAAAACCTGCAACACAGGGGGCTGGGGATTTAGCTCAGTGGCACAGCACCTGCCTGGCAAGCGCAAGGTCATGAGTTCGATTCCCGGCACCGGAAAAAAAAAAAAAAACTGTGACACAGAAAAAGCGCGCAATACTATTTCTCTGAATTATTTATGTGGCAATGAGTCAAGAAAAGTTCTCTGAGTCCTCCGCAGAAGGTTGAGAGGTATGGCATGAAACCATTCAAAATTTCTATCACAGGACAGCCCCCCAACACACACACACACACACACACACATACATACCCCACAGAACCCAGTAAAGCACCACCCAGTACATCCCTCTCTCACTTCCCTAGAAAAGGTGGTCTGTTCAGTCATGGTTCACAGTCACATAAAAGTAGTTCTCCCAAAAAAAGTAAAGCCCTCTCTCCCTCTCTAAGCCTCATCCACCTGTTTTTTCCCCTTTAAAACCACCTTCCAAGCAGGTCATGTGAAGTAATAATTTGGACGATACACTGAGATGGCTGTTTCTCAACCAAATTCTCCTTGAGAAATTCAACAGTCACATCTGGGAAATTCTCTACAGCACACGGAATGAAGACGTAGACAAGCTGGGTGTTGCCACAGCTGGTAGAAGCAAGGGTGTTTTCCTAGATTACCAAAGAGGTTCTGTGTATTATTTCTAGAAGCCAAGTATCTTCAGGGTTTCAGTGGTGGCCTTCACCTAAAATTTTTCTCGCCGTTGAAGTTGTAAAACCAATATTTTCATGAGAACTCTCTTTTCTTCAGGGAACTAAGGCATCCCAGCGATGACTAGACAGGTTTCCAAGTGACTGAAACCGTCATTAGCGCTGTTATTATTTTTGTTTAGTTGCATCTCCATAGCAGCCCACATTCACAATGTGCTCTGCAATTGTGTCTCAGTAATAATGGTTCTCACAAGATGCCCAGAGGCAGAGGGGGTGACCAGGGTTAACATTTCTGTGTTGCACAAAAGGGAACCAGGTAAGTAGAAATATGGAGGCTTCCTTGGCTGTCATCTGTGTTCACACAGGATCTTTCCTGAGACACCAAGTTTCTTTCCCAGTCTGGTCCTGCCCTGACATGGCTTGAGCCTAGGAAGCCACTTATCTCTGGGACTCCTTTTTATAACACCAAAAGGAACTAGCCTGGGCAGCAGAATTAGAATCAGAGACCCTGCAAGTGGACTACACCTCACTGATCATCTATCCTATCCTATTATACCAAATACTCTGTCCAACTCACATGAACCACTTTACTCCCACTTCCAGGCTTTTTGGCTTTTTAATACCACATTTCAGTGCCTCGCTTTTCTCTCTTGACCTATGTTTCCTTTCTTCTTCTGTCTATTTCTTCTATCTAAAATGTATGTGGCTGAAACTCTGATTAAGGAACATGAAACAGATTTGCTAAGAGTCTGATGTTCTGCCACCTGATCCAGGCTGACCTCAAGACAACTGAAAAAGCAGCAGTTTTTTCTTACATGTGGCAGTGTCACATGTAAGATTCATGCTTTCCCTTCCCACCACCTCCATTTCCTAACTCAGCCCCTGGCTCTGACAAGTGCTTTGCCCGTGCCTAAGTGGACGTCCATCCTCACCCATCTTGGCTTTCCCCAGGGACACCAGAGCTGTCTTTAAGCTCTGGTACAGGGCCACTTACTTTACTGTAACAACATGGTTAGGGCTGCGGGTTCTCACCTGAAGCCCAGTCACCTGGGTAGGAAATGTGTGGACACTATTCAAAGGAATAAGAGGATCAAGACTTTTGTGGTCAAATTTCCTCTACCTTAATCTAACCATGTTGTCACTCCACCCTCGGACAAATCCACACCATATTCAAGCAAGTGTCCCCCCTTAAAAAACAAGTGGTTCATTTTCCTCAATTGCCTCCCCATAGCTGCCAGAAGCTACCAATTATTCTGGCAATTCACACTCAGCCCTGGAGCACAATAAACAAACGAAGCCAACACACGTAGTGCAGCTAGCAAGCTTCTCTCCAGCTCTGGTCCTCCACAATCCTGATTCGGGGATTTCTTCTTTCCTCCCACATCATTTATTTTTAGAAATCTGATAAGCTTCCGGCTGTTCTTCCCTTTTTTTAAGACTGCATGTTTAAAATTATATGGCGCAAGCAATAAATAAATGAGCTAAGTCAACAACTCCTTGAATCTTTGCAAACAGCAATATTACCAAGTATACAATCTGTCATTATTCTGGCCAATATCAAGTTGAATAAACATATAAAATAAAAAAGGTTTCCTGTAAATTCCCAGTGACACAATTATGGCCACACCTACTTAGCGAGACATTATAAAAGGCAAAGAAGCCTGACTCAGGCTTCAGTGTCAAAGCAGTGCAGGAGTCATTTCATTGGCACTTGAATCGGCAAAGGTATTGTCCTTATCACACCTGTGGCTTTTAAAGTATTTTCCCCCTCCTGGCTGTCTTCAAACTACCTTCTGTAAAGCTCTGACCTCTTTCTTTTTCATTTTCCTGGCCTTTCTTGATTTGGGATATGAGCTAGAATTATACACCAGTCAGACTTCAGAAAATGACTATCTTATTTTACTGACGGGGAACTGAGAGGCAACCAGAGAACTGGATTCATCCAAGGGCCAAGTCTTCCCCTGGGAAGAACTCTCTCCCACCAAAAACTATTAGAAGAAAACTGAACATTTCTAACTCTGTTCCTCTCTTACCTCTGTATAAGGTGAATATCTCTTTCTTGTGGCTTTAGTTTTCTTTTAAGCTAGGCAAGCATTGATTGCATGCCTACTATATGCAATGCATTGAGCTGGGCACTTAAGGAATACCAAGATAAATAAAACATCTGAAAGAAGTTTACGGTCTTGAGAGGAGGCACATGCATAGAAAGTAATGCAAGAGAGTGAGAAGAGTGGGGGAAATGCTGAGTGTGGGCTAAGTCAGTCAAAGCAGTCTCTCAAGAATCACAAGGCAGAGGTGGTTGCCCTTGCTGGCATCTGGGTCAGAGGCTGGCTGAGCTGACAGCCCCGGGTCTCTTCCTGTTGCAGAAGTCAAGATGGCCAAAGTTCCGAACCTGTTCGAAGACCTGAAGAGTTGTTACAGGTAAGAAGTAGATTCTATCTCTCATGATTTAATGAAGGGTTCAAGGCATATTAGAATCTAGCTAGGAATTACAATAGCCAGCACGAAATTAGGCTGCAGAGGCCATGGCAGCTTCATAAAAGACTGAGGAGAACTAAGCACACAGTACGTTAAACTGAGGCGTCCTTTGTAGAAAAGTTATTTTTGAGGTCTGCAGGGTCCTATATAAATTTCAACATTGATATAGGTCAGCCTTGATTAAGTCCACAAGTCTTGCTACAGTAACGCATTTTAATGGGTTGTGTGCCTGAAAATCTACTCTCCAGAGGCCTGAATCTCTGTTGGGAGGAGGAAGTAACTCCCCAGCAACTTGAGCACATCGGTGTACAGAAGAGACATAAGCCAAAAGTTAAAGTTATAAAACATTTTGAACTAACGTAATCTTCCGGTTACCTATGATAATTATGAACACAAAGAAAGCTACCAAGATGTTGTCTGGGTATTTTTCCAAGTATTAATCATTAAATCTATTCTACTGAATACATTAAAACAATATATGTGGTACAGAGGATCTATACAGTGTTTCAAAAGTATTTCTTTTCTTGAAGAACGTTGTCCAGTGAAATTCAGCTAAAACTCTTCAAGGTGTTACCAAATCTAGTTTTCATACATAAAGTGCAAGCTCTGTCCTAATGACTACTAATTCCAAATTAGTGAAGTATGAATGACTGTATATATGTGAATATATAGCTGTCCTTAATTTTCAGTGGTAACTAATGATGTGTGTGTGTGTTTTACCCAAACCTAATGTGCTTATTAAAATTCAATACCAAGTGTTAACAGTGAAACAATTATAATCTCATCTTTTTTTTTTTGACAGTGAAAATGAAGAATATGCTTCTGCCCTTGACCATCTCTCTCTGGATCAGGTAGGCAAATGATTTCCCTTCTTACAGGGCTGTTGTTCTCACGCTATTTCCTCCACCAGAAGACCAAGGCAGGGTGCTGAATCTCAGATACTTTTGTTTTATCCTCACTAGAGGTCGAGAGACCTGCATTTCTTCATTACAAGTGAGATCCATTGCTCATCTACACATGAAGAGTTTACAGCACTCTTCAGCTTTTATAGATCACAGCACTACTATCCCAAAGCCCTGAAAACAAGAGTCTCTTGGGTCAGCTTCTTCTGATGTCAGCTGTGCCATCCTGAGGCCACTTCACCAGGGTTCTGCCTCCTAATGTGGGACGTTATGCTTGTCCTCTGATTCCAGCACCAGAGGCTGGAGATAGCCCTCCCAGCATAACTGCTCATGAAACTGAAGTAGAGGAAGCAGGCCAGTTGGAAATGAGAAACTTCTGATACTCACCCAGCTGTGTTACTTTGTGTATCTGTGGTCCTGGTTTTAAAAACTGCTCCCAGCAGGGCATGGTGGCACATGCCTATAATCCCAGCACTTGGGAGGCTGATGCAGAAGGATCACTGCAAGTCTGAGGCCATCCTTGGCTACAAAGTGAGCTCCAGACCATCCTGGGCTACAAAGCAAGACCCTGTCTCAAAAAGACAAAAAAAAAAAAAAAAAAAAAAACCCTGTTCCCAGAGAAGTAGAGCTATCCCTAGGCATCACAGGCAATGGGTTTCAGACCCGCATTGAACCAACATCTGCAGATGCAAAAATCTGTTACATATGAATGGCATAACATTTTAAAATACCCTGCACACATCCTCCCATGTGCTTATCTTTAAATTACTTATGGTACCAAGTTAGTATAAATTCCATGTAATTGCTGTACTGTGTTGTTTAGGAAATAATAACAAGAAAAAACTCTATGTATAAATACAGATGTAATTTTTCTCCAAATTTTTTTGATCTGAGGTTGGTTAAATCTCAAGAAGCAGGACCCATAGATATACAGGGCTGAATGTATTTCTGAAATATTTTACAGTGCTGTGAAATAGACATCTAACCTCCTGAGAGGGAAGTCAATGAACGGTTATCGCTCCTTGAGATGATCTGTTGATTTATTTTATTACAATATCCATTTCTGAGCCTGCAGATGGTTGAAAAGGTTTTCCTAAGAAATTACATGCTTTCAAGGAACTAGAAGAGGGGAAAGAGGGCAAGAAGGAGGCAGGGAGGGAGCGAAGGAGGGAAGAAGGAAGGGACAAGGGGCAGAGGGAAAAGCAGGTGGGAGAACTGATGAATCATGGGTTACTCAAGACCAAAACGAAGAGCTTTTTCAATACATCGATTGGATACACCTCCTAGTGAAAGAATCTCATTCTATGGCCACAGACAGCCTCTCAGTTGCCATTTTTCTTCCCCACAGAAATCCTTCTATGACACAAGCTATGGCCCACTTGACAAGAGCTGCCTGGATGAATGTGAATCTCTGAATATCAGTGAAACCTCAGAGGCATCCAATCTCACCTTCGAGGAGAATTTAGTAGTGGTGTCAACGTCAGCCCATGGGAAGGTTCTGAAGAAGAGACGGGTGAATTTAAATCAGAACACCACTAGTGAAGATCTGGAAGCCGTCGACAGTGATCTGGAGGAAGGTAAGGGGTCAAGCACAGTAGTGTTCTTGTTTCAGTTTTAAGTCAGTGGAGACGATAGAGCACAGGGGAAATAAAACCTAGACTCAGAATAAAAGAGAAGATAACCTGGATTATCTGGTAACTATTATAAAGGAAAATTAATATTCGTCCTTCTGGGGTGGGGAGCAATAGTCTGAGTCTTGTATATTTATTTGTGAGCTCATCTCTTGGCCACATTGTAAAGGTTGTAAGACTCAGTCTTTCCAGGAAAAGTACACATATACTGTTAGCTGGTGACCTCTATTTACTTGCTATGCCGCCTTTGGCATGTCACTTCATCTTTCCATGCTTCAATTCCCTGTCCTGTAAGTTGGAGATGATCAGAGTCCCTGCCTCATTAGATTATTGTGAAGATTAGATGAGTCAATACTTCCAAACTTTTAAGCTAGAATAATGTGTGGTGCATACTAACCGTTCAAGAAATGTTAGCTGTTGTTGCTATTATTACTACTGCTGCTTTTATTGATGCAGCCAATGCCACTAATTTACCAATGGCTGCACTGTCCCTATGCCTCACAGCAACCTTACACTCTCATTTTACGTATGAAGAAATTAAACTCATTGAAATAAGCAGCCTGCCCAGGGTCACACAGTCAGTATGTGGGAGACGCTCAAAGCTATTCAGTTCTGACTATTACAGTCATGCTTTTTCTTTCATGTTTTTACTATGCGTATTTCCACAGGACACATGAATCCAATATTCTTGTTTTTAATGTAACATCTAAGCAATAGTACATGTTCACCCAGAAAGTTTATTTCTTTTATTTTTTTTTATTTTAAAGAGAGTAGTAAATGAGAAACAAAGAAATAGAACAGTAGCAGCATACCAGTATCCCAAACATAAACAAATCAAAGCAAGAACATTCAAAGTGATACAGAGTCTCAAGACAAAATAATATGAATCAACTGCGATTGTTACATTACATATCACTATCCTCAAACTACATTGCTCATATTACCAGATGTAAGAATGAAAGATTGCGCAAACCACTATAGGGAATAAGAACATAATCCTTCAATAAACAGTAGAGATAATACAGTGAGATAATAGAGATAACAGAGAGAGATAATAGATAAAACAGTAGAGATAATACAGAGAGATAATAACAGGTAGAGATAATAGAGATAAAAACTGTAGAGCTAATGCACTAGAGATAATTACAATTTTTATGTTCTGATCGATTGTGCATGCTTGTGCCTGGTGGTCTGAGCAACTGATTTGAAGGTAACAATATGCAATGGAATTACAATGGTGAACTCCTACCATCTTGTCTAATGAAACTCTGTTTTATCTCTACTGTTTTATTTTTTATTTTATTTTAAAGATAAAAGAATGAAAACATCTTAGCAAACACACATACATTTAGAAAATAACACAAAAACAATACAAGCAATACAGAATCTCAGACAAGGTGATAGAAAATTAACAATAGTTGTTGTATTACATATTGATATCTTCAATTTGGATACTCAGATAAACAAATATAGACATGTAAGATTGATCATACACTTAAACATGAACTGTTCCTTTCAACAGAAGGTTTGAAAATATTTTTAAAGGAACAGAAATAACTCATTTTTGCCACTTCAGAGTTTAACCCCACCAATATTATGGTATATTTCCTTAAAGGTTTTTCTTTATACAGACACACACTTGAACAACATATTTTATATTATTAGGAATATGCAATTTTACATTCAGCCTTTTTCCCTTAGCAATATATCACAGGCCTTTTTAAAAATCAGTGTTTCACCATTATATTTGAAATGATAATGAGGATCTCTATCAATAAATCTTCAGTCCCTTTCCAGAAAGATGGATGGTACATGGACATCCTCAGTAAAAAATTATAATTTTTTAAAAATGATGTTTTTAATGTATTCATTTTTACCTCACAGTATATTCATTTGAAACCATGATGGGGAATACTTGCAGTCTTCCTGGTCACTTAGTAACCTCCAAACAACCCAAAATGAGAAAGTTGCATAAATAATCTCTCCTACAAAAAAAATTTTTTTTGCCTGGGGAATCCACTTTAAAAGAAGCAAAGTATACCCAGGACTAATAGTAGAATCAAAACTAGTGTTGATTGTTTCACTTCTGTCCCCTAACTTGGATTGCACTATTTATAATGTTCTTTCCAGAGCTACTTCCTATGCTTCGATTAGCATGTATATATCATCTTCTTTTGTACCTATATGTTAATCTGAACTTGTAATAATGGTTTTAGAAATCATCAAGCCACGGTCAGCACCTTACAGCCTCCAGAACGAGATGAGATTCAGATATCTGAAGATTCTCAAAAAGGAATTCGTCCTAACTGATTCCATTCATCAAAACATAATTCGAGACTCGACAGGTCAACACCTCCGAGCTCGTGCAATAACAGATCTGAGCCATGAAGGTAAATGGCCAACTTGTCACCCTCCTCTCCTTTTATTTCTTGGAACCATTCTGATTTCAAAGTATGAACCTCTATAGAACTCCAACTTCACACGATTCCAGAATAAAATGAAGCACATCCCTTCACCCCAACCGCTGGGAAAAATCCCAAAAACAGAAGTTTCAGCCAAATCTGTAAATTCCACAAGACATGAGTTTCCCAGAGGACACTAACACAGCCCAAAGCTTTCTGCCATCCTCTTTCCGTGGCTCTTGCAGATACTCTTACCTTTGAATTTTAAAGATGAAAACTTGAGTCTCAGAAATATTAAATGACTTATTCAAATTTACCTAGAAGCCAATGAGGAGCAATCACTGTCCATTAAAGACCCTAATGATTATACTTAGAACTAATGCCGAACTGGCAAGATTTTTGTTATCTTTGATAACAGAATTGTGAGGCAAAGTCACCAATAAACTGTAATGTGTTCTAAAGGATGAAATTTACCTTGTCCAAAAAATGTTATCACAGAGGTCAGTTTCCACAGTGAATCTGTTTTAGCACCAGGACATGTCCTCAGTATACAAAATCATGTTCAAACATACAAAGAGGCAACTTTGCAGTGAACAAGCTGGACGCTTTCTGATTGGGTGAACTTGCATGCTTTTTACCATGTGACTTTTATGAATTATTTTGTATTCTATTTTCCTACTTATTATTTTAAATAATTTTCTCTCATATTGACGTAGTACATGTATCTTCCATTTTCAATAGCACTAGAGTTTTTAATCCTTTTGTTATGCTGTTCCTCCCATGGATTTTCTTTCTTTTTTTTTTTTTTT
>NW_004955470.1:1534412-1548957 GCF_000276665.1 Chinchilla lanigera
GCTGGCATTGCAGGCATGTGCCAGCACTCATATATATGTATGAAATTGAACTTGTTCATGTATATATGAAATTGAACTCTTTTCATATGCATGTATCAGCTTTCTAAACTCTTCCACTTTCTAGGTCATTATGAACTCATGAGCTAACAAATTATAGGGTCTTATCCCCCATATGTAACCACAAGAGACTCGGCAAGTATTTAATCTGCCCTTAAATAATGCTAAAAGCATTAACTATTTACCTGTCTGGTAAATATGTGGATATTGTAAATGATACAGAGATGTACAGAGTTCTATTTCTGACTTCCAGGTATTTATTTACAGTAAAGTTGGAAACCTAATTACACAAACACACACACACACACACACACATACATACACACACAATCTGCATGAATGTTTGATTTTATAAAAATAAGTTAACTTTCTTTTTGGCTCTTCCCTTTGCCAGTGAAATTTGACATGGGTGGTTACATATCAGCAACAGATCAGAGTACAAACCCTGTGACTCTAAGAATCTCAAAAACCCGTCTGTTTGTGTGTGCTCAGGAGGAAGACCAGCCAGTGTTGCTGAAGGTCAGTTGTCCCCAGTCTCCAGCTTACCCTCATTTATTCCCCAGTGATGCTCCTAGCGGCTGGCGCTGTCCTCTTCCCTTTCTGCCACAACCCCCTCTCCTGCACGCCCCAGCCCCATCAGATTTCTTACCTATCCTCAGAGGCAGAATCTGTGAGAAGGACAATGGGGGTGGCAGGGAAAACAGGAGATACATTACCTACTTTCTTCTTTATATTCTTTCCTGACCCTATTCACCGCTCATCCCAAGGCATCCATGGATTCCACCTGACTACAGAACACCTGGCATTAGGACATTGGGCCCCGCCCCTGAGAAACTTAGTAAGCCAACCAAGATCAGAGAGGGATGACCACCTGTCAATGGCCACAAATCAAAAATCAGGAAATCAAGATTCAAACTCTGATCCTCTCTCTCCAGTGCCACTCCCCCTTATCACAGCCCCTCTCCCACTTTCCCCCTCAAATACTCCCTCTCTCTCTCTCTCTCTCTCTTTCTCTAGCATTAGATGTTTTCTCAATGGATAAGTAGTTAATTCTCATTCAGTAAATGTATACTCCAATGCGTCCTACCACAATTAGAATTTATGGAACCAGTAAAATAAAAGTGATTTCTATAGATAGGGCAGCAGCTTTACTCAGGTGTTCATTCAGCAAGTATTATTTACTGAGGACCTTCTAATATCCAAGCATGGTGCTGACAGCTGTAGGGGCAGTGGTATATCAAAATCCCTATCCCTGTAAAACTTAGCCTTCTGAGACCAAGGCAAACAACCAACAAAAAGTGCAAGATGCTGTAAAGAAATTAAATAGGGCTCTAAGAGGAAAAAAATGGCAGTGTACTATTTAAATGGCGTGGCAAATGCAAAGATGAGAATTGCTGGTAGAAAACAGCATACTATACAAGAGGATTAGTAGAGTGGGGCATTTAAACAGAAGTCCTATGTGCTCCTAACATTTTGCTTCATAAGTCCAGCTCCAGGACTGTGGGGTATTTCGAGGAATAAAGGTATGCAGGGGCAATGCTTATATGGTTTGCATTGGATTTCATTTGCAGTACAATGAAAAGACATTAAAAGATTTCAGATAGCATGATGTCCTGACCTCATTTATATTTCTGAAATGCAGAATATTCCAGCATAGAGAAAGCAGAGGGCCCAATTAGGAAGTTATGGCTGTAGTCATGGACATAGGGTAAGGTGGAAGTAGAATCGGGTTATATTTGGGGGTTAAAACCAATAGGAATAAGAAGAGAGCTTCTACTTGCTGAAATGGAAAAGCTAACAGAGGAATAGGCTTGGGAAATAAAATCTTTGCTGATATTGAAAATCCCCAGGAAACCTCAGAAGGATATTTACTAGTTTTAGATCAAAAAGAATAAGAAAAAAGCAACTCAACATAGAATGTGGAACACGTTTCCATGAAAGAATTATGTTATATTCTGTACATAGGAAGAACATAATTGAAAGAGATTGAATTCAAAGTGTTCAGCTGCTGATCTATCTAGGATAGGACAGTGGCGTGTGTGTGTGTGTGTGTGTGTGTGTGTGTGTGTGTGTGAGTGTGTGTAAAAACCTTTAATGTTTTACTTAAATGTGGAGGTGAATGTGATCTAAATGCTAAATTGTTTTCCCAAAGGTATGATTTGCACATTTAGAGGTTAAAATTTTTAGAGGTCTTAGAATCATTGGTGCTCAGATCTGGAGCAAAATACCTTATGCCTATGTTGAAGGCAGGACACAAACAGGGTTTCATCCCCACCTGCCCAGTTAGTGAGACACTAGCTCCATTGACAATCTTCATGACTAATTTAGATCTCTCTCCAACTAATTAAAGAAATCAACTCTTATGAATAAACTGGGCCATACATCTAATTAGCATGTAATAAGTGCTTGATGAATGAATAAATGAATGAAGAACGTGTATCATCATGTTAGAGTCATAGTCCTAACGTGCTGCTTCTCACAAAAGCAAATGCCAAAGGATCGGGCTTCAGTTCTTGTTCTCTAATGTAATTCTGTTCTCTTTATCATAGGAGATGCCTGAGACACCAAGAGTCATCACAGGTAATGACCTCAACCTGATCTTCTTCTGGGAAACTGAAAGAAGCCGTAATTTCTTCAGGTCAGCTGTCAATTCAGAGTTGTACCTTGCCACAAAGGTGAACAGTGAGGTGTTCATGGCCAAGGCACCAACCTATATGAAAGATTTTCTGATATCCTAAAACCAGCCTCAGCTCTGGAGTCTGTTAGTCTGTATGTACCACGTACATGAAGAAGTCGATCTCTACTCTTACTCATTTGCTGAGCATGTGCTGAGCCTTTGTAATTCTAAATGAATGTTTACCATCTTCGTAAGAGAAGGGAATATCTAATAGAACCAACATGAACGTATAATGCTCTTTGTTATTTAAAGGACACCCTATACTTTGCACAGTACCAATCATTTTAATTACCATTTTTCATAACATTCATAGAAGGACCAGGGCTACTGACAGCAGTTCCCAAAAAGACTCTACTCATACTACAGGCAGGTTAACCAAGGCATAAGAAAACTAAAAAATATACAAATAGCAGTTGGAATGACAAACCACAGGCCTAGGATTCCATTCCAACTTTGTGCCTTCTGCTTCTAAATTACTGATAGACTCTTAGACAAATAGGGATAGTTTCTAGGATCTTAGTTTTACCATTTTCAAAAAGGGGAGAATGATACCTACGTCCTTCCTGCCTCCTTTTTTTGGTTTTGTTTTGTTTTGTTTTATTTTTTTGGTACTGAGAATCAAACTCATGACCTTGGGCTTTCCAGGCAGGTGCTGTGCTGCTGAGCTATATCCCCAAACCATCTGTTTTTTTTAATGTCAAATAGTAAGGCCATTTTAGTCAAACAACTCTTGAAGCTGAGCCTCAAGAAGAAGACAGACCATGGAATGTTATTTTTAAGTTATTTATACAAGTATTTATAAATATATTTAAAATAATTATATTATTATTATTATATTTATGGCGGCTCCTTGCATCCTCTAAGAGTGACCAGACATGCTCAACAATGGTAGAGTTTCTAGGCTGAGTAAGTCAGATGAAGCACTCCAGAGCACTAGGTCCAAGTAGTGCCTTCTCTGTAGCCCTGAAGCTCTGTACTCTAGTACTTGGGAGCCCTATAATATGACAATAAATTTATATTAATTACTTTCTTTGAGATGATAACTGAAATCTATATTAATTACTTTGTTTGAGATGATAACTGATAATAACAAGAATGTTTCATTCTTGCCTTGTCATTCTTGAGTTATTCAACTTCATGCATAATTAAATTCAACTAACTAAAATGGGAGGATTTTAACTTGGCAACCATGGGACCACTGTTATCTGAAATTTCTTTTCTGAAATGTAATCATCTCAATCAAAATTGAATAAAGCAACAAATTTGATTGGACCTATAGTCTGTTGTCTTTTGTGTTTTGGCTTTGCGAGGACGTTTTGGTTGTGTTTTGTTTTACTTTGTGTGTGGGAGGAAGTTTGTTTTCTTATGTGTTGTCGTGATCACCATTTTAGTCCGTGGTAATTAGCAACAAATAGTAAAAATTCACATAAGTAGCTATACTTCATATTACTTTATAAAACCAAGCCAAGACATTATAATTCTTCTCTCACCTTTATTAACTGCCAGTGTACATAAATGGAATTAAGAATGATACTTCCAGGCCCAGTTAAAACTCACTGAACACGCATTCATATATCCATACACTAAACATGTGTTCATATATTCATGCAAACTCATACAGTATCACCCTAACAGCAACTAACAGGTCCATTGAATAGCATGAATACAAGATATATTGAGTTGGAAAAAAAAGTTAAAATCAAAAGAAATTGAGGATGTGGAAGAGAAGTTCAAGATAATCCTGTTTCTTCATACTGAAAACTGGATGATCGGTAGTATTTTAATCAGTATATTTTGGAGGAAATATAAGTGCTTCTCTATTCCAGGATGAGGTAAGAGGTGTAAAATTTTAGACACATATTTGAGCTACTGCAAGACACTCAAATGTAGATATATACTGGGCAGATGACAATGTCCCTGGACCTCAAGAAAACTTAGGAATAGATATAGATTTGGGAGGGAGTAGTAGTTGTACAATAGGCAAAATCCCTAAAGTAACATCAAAGAGAGAAGAGAAGAAAAACATTATGGTGGGGGCTGGGGATTTAGCTCAGCGGCAAAGCGCCTGCCTGGCAAGCGTAAGGTCGTGAGTTCGGTTCCCGGTACCGGAGAAAAACCAAAAAAAAAACAAACAAAAAAAAAAAACCATTATGGTGAACCCTGTTGGTTGTCCATGCCAGCTCCCCGTCTTTCTTACAAAGTCCCAGTTCCATTAAGAAGTCAGTGTGCCTGACCCCAAAAAAATGAAATTAAGAAGTTTAAGTTCATATTCATTCTATGTTCACATGACCAAGGTGTGTTGACTTCATCCTTTCCAGTGAGTTGTCAAATTTCTAGGTACCATTTATGGAAAAAGACTTTCTGTCCTGATAAAAGCAACAACTACAAGGAAGAAGTTGTTTTTTTTCTCTTTTTCTTTTTCCTTCCTGCCTGAGACATCTTCCAGCCGGCTGTGGAGTTTGGAATAGTGGTAACCAATTTGTAAACACAGAGAAGGTACAGCCACATGCTGAGGAAAGCACAGAATGGAAAAAATAAATTAAATGAATAAATAAATAAAAGAGAGAAAGAAAGAAAGAGAGAGAGAGGAGAGAGACAGAGAGAGAGAGACAGAGAGAGACAGAGAGTGAGACAGAGACAGAGACAGAGAGAGAGAGAGGGCGAGAAAGGGAGAAAGAAAGAAAGGGAGGGGGGAGAACCGGCATCTCTGACAACATTTTTATACTAAGAATCTACCTCCACAATTTAAGAAAGCAAGAAATGCCATTGTTATTGTAATGGTTGATACTTTGTGTCAACTTAAGAAGTTTAGAGGTTTAAGCAACTCAGCTGGGAGCCAGGGTCCTACTTTGTAAATCTCCTCATCCTGTGCAAGTCAAAGAGATGGTGTGAATGCTACACTCACCCTGGAGGGGGCGATAGCCTGCTTACAATATAAGGGAGGAAAATGAGGCTTGCCCCGGCTCTTTTGCTCTTGCTGTTTTTGCTGCCTTCTGCTACCTTGAACTGTTGCCCCTGTGCCATGCCACCCTGCCTTGGGGCCAGCTGATTATGGACTGAAACCTCCACAAACTGTGAGCTTAATCAGCCTTTCCTTCCCTAATTTTGGGTGTTGAATATTTTGTCTCAGCAACAAGAGAAAAGTAGCCAAGACAGTTATTAAGCCCTTTTCCTGGGCTTGCTTTTAACCTGCAACCAAAGTGAGCATAATTGATACACAGAACCATAAAGACTGGGTCTCCTATTTGATTCCCCTTGTTATTTCTTTCAGCCATCAGTCTTACCCCAACTCTGGTTAGATTAAGACTAAGTAAGACTTGCTTCCTTGCTGTTCTTTGGTTTTAAGAAATATTTAAGAACTCTTTTAATATTAATATATTTAATAGTTTAAGAAACAAGGAATAAAAACACTGAGGAAGTAGGGGCTGGGGATTTAGCTCAGCGGCAAAGCGCCTGCCTGGCAAGCGCAAGGTCGTGAGTTCGGTTCCTCGTACCAGAGAAAAACCAAAAAAAAACTTCAAAAAAACAAAAAAACACTGAGGAAGTGACACAAACTCAAGAACTCTTAAAAAGTATACCTGGTCAGTTTCTGATCAATAATGAAATATTGAGTCATTGTACAAATGGCCTCAGGGTACTGTTCTCCCAAGACCAGCTACCCATGTGCTCTTCCCTACCTCCATCACTGCCTGAAGAATAAGAGGGACAGAACAATGAGGCAGAGTAGCCTCAGCACTGAACTCAGCAGAGTTTATTTTTTTTATTGCAGTCCTATGCATCAGTTTCCAAGTTAATGTGAGTAAACCTAAATCCCTACCTTCAAGTATACAGCACAGACATAGAAATCCTCCCCCCGCTGAGTCACTTCTCTTCTTGACACTTGAGAATTCCCACACTTGAACTTTTAGGGATGATAGAAGTGTTGGGATACCAATAATTATTGTGATGGGTATAAAACATTCTTGTGTACCTACTGCTATTCCTTGATTTTGTAGAACGTTTTTCAAGATGGTCCTCGTGAGTCTTGACAACATTGGTTTATTAATATATTTCGTAACATTTTTTGCCCAAAATTGGGAACAGTACTCATGATACAATCAGCTCAGCACAGCCTAGAGTGGGGTCCTCTTCTTCTTGTTTTGGATGTCATGCTTTTGTTCAGACAGCCTAGGCAGCATGGGCGGAAACCCTATGGCACACGCGTTGCAGCAGGCATGCGGAGCCCTCTCTGTTACCATGCAAGCCATGTCACCCCAGCATTGCCCCACGAGCCAAGCATTGGACGGCGCCACACACAGGGGCCATGGACATGCTCAGAAAGGAGCAGTGGCACCAGGCAATGATGTCACAAAATGCAGCCCCTCAGCCTCAGTTCATCCCAAGCTTTCGTATGGCTGGTCGAATGCACTGCCAAGGATATATATATTTTTGCTTGGACTGGCTGTGAATTTTAATACAATCATTTTCAGTAACACAAAATTCTAGCTTTTAGTTTTCTTATGAAAAATTTAAATTTAATATCCAAGATTTATCAAAGAGATATTCTAATTAAGCAACAGATTATTTTAGTGCTGCACTGGCTCCTGGACATATTTGAATCTGCAGCATCATATTTAGTGATTTGTGAAGAATTTATAAAACGAAGGGCAAGGATATATATATTTCCTTGAACTGACTGTGACTTTAGCAGAAACCCACACAAGGTAGGAAATGCACTCAGATGCC
Organism: Chinchilla lanigera; assembly: GCF_000276665.1. Classification (NCBI taxonomy): domain Eukaryota; kingdom Metazoa; phylum Chordata; class Mammalia; order Rodentia; family Chinchillidae; genus Chinchilla; species Chinchilla lanigera. Next base: position 1,541,872 of record NW_004955470.1, read on the forward strand.
TTTTTCAGAGAAGGCCAAAAGCCGGTAGTCAGTGAAACAGTGCCCTCTTGTGGCAGTGGTCAGCAAATTAAAGAGGAACCCCAGCTGAGGATCACTGCCATAAACTGTTGATTCAGGGAATGTAATTTTTTTAGTGTTAACTAATAGTGTTATCTATTTTTGGTATAGAGTTGTATGGGTGTTTCATTTTTTAAAATTTTACGTTTTTGTAGACTCCAAATCTTGAACACCAAAAAATGACTACAGTAAGAAAAACAAAACTGAAAACAGTGGAGATCATTCCAGGAGGCCTGGATGGAGTCATTTGGAGTGATTGGACACAATGCGAAACATTACGTATTCTGTGTAGTGACAGTGTTGTGTTTCACACATCAAGTGTTAGACGGCAGGCACTTCGACGTCAACCACAAAAGTGGTGCCGAACTTGGTGAAACTAAAACCAGTAGCTTTGTTTTTGCAACACTCTTCCTTCTTGTTGTTGTTTTTTGTTTGCTTGCTTGTTTGTTTTTTCAAGTAAGGTTCCTCTTCTTTTTTTATTGTTTATTGGTACAATGTAGATATACATAATGATCATATTCATCATAGGGAGTTTGTACCTGCATATGATATATCTTGATTCTTCTTTTTTCCCAATCCCTAAAATAAATCACGTGACAGCTGTCAGCTTTCAAATTTCACTGTGCAGAGCAAGACATGGCAAGCTCCTCTCTGATAGGGATTTTATCAAAATGTCCATGTTGTCTGGGAGTAATTCCCTTTTTTAGGATTTTTTTTATTTTAAAGAGAATTTTTAAAAAACACAATAAATGGTACAGAATGTCAAAACAAGATGAAAGGAAATTAACAGTGGTTATTATATTGCATATTGTTATCTTCAAAGTAGATGTTCATATTACCAGATATAGACATGTAAAACTGATCAAACAATATAAACACTAACTGGTCCTGTAACTCCCTTTTTCATGATTTCCCAAACAAGGAAAAAAGTATGCAATGCATCTCTGAGATGCCACTTAGCAGAAATACTGTTAAAGATCGAGTCCTGTACATGGCAAGTGATGTTAGCACCTCACTGCTGACTTAAAAGCAGTGCCTGTTATTCCATGCGCTTGGATGAAAGCACAGATATAAATGATCATGCAAGGCTAGCAGTAATTTTGCTTTATGCTTTTGGTGACATCATAAGAGATGAGCTGGTAAAACTGATGTCTTTGCCTGGAAGAACACAAGAAACAGAGACCTACAGTGCTGTGATAGAGGCTTTTTTGCCACAAGACATAAGACTGGAAAAAGTGATTTCAATTACTAGTGATGGGGCACCTTGCATGCTAAGGGCAACATCTGGTTCCATACAGCTCTTTGTTAAAGAATCAAAATATCCAGTCATTCAGTCGCATTGTATTATACAGCCAGAAGCTCTTTGTGCCAGAGAAGGCAGCAAAAATTAGATGATATCCTTAAAGATGTCACAAAAATGGTGAATTACATTATGGTTTGTGCTTCTAGTTTTTGATAGTTTCAAGCACTTCTTGATGCGGTTCAGGCACAGTATAATACATTACTTATACACAATAGTGTCCTGTGGCTGAGCAGAAGATGAATCCTGGAGAGATTTGTACGCTGCTTGGATGAAATCAGACTGTTTATGAATGAAAAAGGGTAGGAATAGCCACAGCTCACTGATATGGCCTAGCTTAACAATCACTTTTTTAAAACAGATTTTATACTACACTTCAATGTACTGAATAAAAAACTATAAGGTACAGGGAAAATAACAGAAAGATTTTGTGATGTGAAAACATTTTAAAGAAAGCTGCAAATTTTGAAAGAGGATGCAAAAGTTGGCAGATGCAATATTTTTCAAATCTAAAAATGCATTTTAGGAAATGCTATATTTGCAGACAATCCAATAAACCATCAGGAAATCCACAAGGAAATTTCTAGCATTATAGCAGCTGCAAAGCAGAATTTTAGTGACAGCTTTTTACAGTTCTGTAAGACCGCAACAATCCTATGATGTCTTACTTTTCCAGACAAAGCCAAATTTTGAGAACTTTATCTTTCCTGATTATACTGGTTAGATTTTGGAAATCTGGAAATGGAGCCATTGGAATTTCAAGGAAGCTCTATCTGGAAAAATAAATTCTATGACCTGCAAGCAATAATTGAGAAGACACAGTGTGAAGGGATGACAAAGGACCATATGGCTGGTAGTTCTGAAAATGAATTCTTCAAAGTGTGGCATCCAATGTTAAATAATATTAAGTCAATGGAAGCACTTGGGGTTGCTTTTCCTAATTTGTGTGGATCATCTTATGCTAGTGAGCAGCTGCTTTCAGCTTTCAATTGTATCAAATCTGATACAAGAAACAGACTAACAGATGACCTGAACGCTGCATATGGTGCTGTCAAACTAACGATGTTTAACAAATTATCAGCATGCGCACAACAGAAAGAGCATATTAATTGTGCAAAAGCATGCCAAATGCAAACTTTCACCTTTCAATAAATGTTGGAGACCACTACAAAGTGGCTCTGAGCAGGATTTAATATTAACCAATTGGCTTTCTGTGTTCACTTGTGAATCTGTCCAAGGCCTAGACTCCTTATCTGGAAATGGTGGACTCATAGTAAGTGAACCTTGGTGAGTCACTAATCCCTATTAGAACATGTAGTGGTGAATGAAACTGGAAAGTCTCAAAAGATAAGACAGGATCACAGCCAGGGACACCTGGGTCAGATGTCAACTAGATGAAGACTAGAGCATCAGGCATCTCATTCTTCAGTGGATTGACTTCATCCCTTACTTGAGTCCTTGAGTGGTTCTGCCCTTCTTGAGTACTCCCCTCCCTTCTTCTGATAACCAAATAAATATGGGCCACCCAGAGAAGGTCGTGGTCTTAGCCCTGAGAGAATCTTGAATTATGTGAGAGGGCTTTGATCCTCCTGGGGCCCTGAAATCATTCCATTTGCCTCTTTTTATTTAGCCTTTGCCATACACTCATTCAGGAGATTGCAGACCTGATCAGCCTGCAATAACTAAGGGATATTATTAACTTCATAAATAAAAGCTGGTTGTATCACTGAAAGCTCTGTTATTGTGTTTTTCTTTTAAGACAAAAATATTAATGTATGAGCTGTTTTTTCTAAACTAAAACCTCAGTATTCAGGTTTAATTGTAGTGTTGAGTTTTGGGTTACAGTTTAGGCACTTGGTCTCTAAAAGGTTCACCATCACTGGCCTAAGCATTCTTTTTGTGAGTACCAGGTGACATGGCTGATTCACATAGTACTTGCATAGTACCTGAGTTACATTTAAACTTGGAACTTTGAGGAGGGGCTCTGGCACACGGGGAGCCGGGCAGTGGGGAGGCCAGCTCCCTGCCTTACAGGCACCCGAGAGGAGGGTCTCCGGCCCACGGGGAGCCACGTGGCTGCGAGCACTGTTGCGAGCCGGCCCTCAGGCCGGCCAATGCCGCTCAATTGAGAACTACCATGACACAGAGAAACAGTGACACAATTGGCCCACCATGCACCGGCTACAGATGCCCACCCACGGACGTGAGTGAATCATTCAAACATGGAGAAACCCCTGGAAATATATGACACACAACAGGTCACCCTTGCTCCTGCCGTTGAGAACCAGAAAGGTCCAGAGTCAGCGGAGGAGCAGCTGCTGAACAAGGACTCGGAGAACATAAGAATACAGACTAAACCCAAGGAGTCAGAGGTCCTGCGGACTGGGGTTATGAGAGCCGTTCGGAAACTGTAAACCAGGAGGACCTTACACAATACTTGCAGAGACTCCCTGGAAGCCGTTCTTCCCCTGACAGTACAGGCTGTGGTGGAGCTCCGGAGAGGTCTGCAGCAAGATTCCTGCAGCCTGTGCTGACGGTTGGGGAGAGGACACTAACTGGTTGTGGGGTCCCAATGCTATGGGAGGCTGGAGAGAAAAAGCAACAAAGAATGGCTTTCGCCCCAGGTGGCTCACTTGAGATGTTAGTAAGAATTGCCTCCTCAGTATTCTATAGCCATGACGAGAAGGAGGCCAAGGAGAGAAAACAAAGAGACCGAGAAAAAGCAGCTGCTTTTGCTGCACCACTAAGAGAAACAGACCCTAGGTCTGATTCCTGGGGCCCCAAGAACTCAACAACTACATTCGTCTGCTACCACTGTTAAAAGCCAGGCCACCTCAAGAGGAACTGCCCTAAGAGGCCCCATGGGCCATGCCCTGGATGCAAAGGTGACCACTGGAGATCGGACTGCCCTCTGAAGTGGAGGCCCCAGAGCTCAGACCCATCCTACCAGTTAGTCCAACAGGAATGAGAGGGCCTGGGGCATAGTCTGCCCTCTCCCTCTGGCCAGACCGTCATCTCCATGGAGGAGCCCTGGGTAATCATGACTATGGAGGAACAAGAAAACAGCCTGTTGCTAGACACAGGTACGAGTCTCTCGGTCCTTCTTTTCAATCCTGGCCTTCCTTCCAGCTGTCACACCTCAGTGACAGGAGTCACTGGTGAGGAGGTAATATGCTATTTTTGACACTCTTAGGTTGTAACTACTTGTTAGATCCTTCTTGCGTATCTCTGTCTTCCTGAGAAACCACTTTGAAGATACCACCATGTATTATAGCAGCTATTGATATTTTCCTACTAATCTACCCATAACTCTGTAATGTTTGTATTGTTCCTATCCTGTTTCATAAATGGATGCATGTTTATTATTATGTGTTTCCTACAACAACCATTGAGAATAGTTAATGATTATTCAATAGGTCACTCATGTATAGTTCTATTTATTTTCTCTTGAAGATACCTAAGTAGAGTACAACAACTATTAATAATCTCCTACCTCTTTTGTCTGTAACTCACTATTATTTGTCTATTTGTTTTCCTGAGAAACTATCTTGTAGATAACAATATGTAAAACAATAACCATTGATAATTTCCTACCACTTTGTCTGTAATTTGGTAAGCACCCCCTATTATTATGTTATCCTTCTTTTACTCTTTAAAATAAAATAAAAAATAAAAATAAAAAAATAAACTTGGAACTTTAAATGCATCCCTGTTAAATGTAATCTTGTTAATCTGGTCCTAAGATCTTCCTAGATTGTTCTGAATTCTCATTATCTTACTTGATATCCTGGTTTTCCCTCTTAGTTTATGACATTTGCGACTGCAAAAGCATCTTTTATTTTGCTCACATTATACAGTCTTAAAAAATAGGTGTCTAACACTTATACAGAATCATCGATCCTGTTTCTGCCCTGTTTTATTTTAAACGATTATTTTTGTACTAAGAAGATTAAATCTCCAGGCATGATGTCATACATCTACAATCCTAGCATTCTGAGAGGTAAAGGCAAATTCAAACTTAGCCTGGGCAACTTAGCAATATAGTGAGGCCTTGTCTCAAAGTAAAAAATAAGAAGGAATTAAAGATGTAGCTCAGCATGAAGGCCCTGGGTTCAAGGCACAATACCGCACCCCCCCAAAAAAAAAAAATATATATATATATAATGAGAGGGTACCAAAATGCTAACCATTTTGATTTTTTGAATGATTTATACATTTATAGCTTTTTGGTTACGTTTTCATACTCTTAAAGAGAATGCGTGCATATTAGGCAGGTTTCCTATTAAATTGCCTAAACCCACAGCTTAAAGGAGAGCTTTAATTTAGCTCACAATTTCAGGGGTTTCAGTCTATGATCATGGTCCCAAGGGAGCAACACCATGGCAGAAGGACATGGCAAAACAAAGCTGCTTAGCTCATGATGACTGCAAAAGCAGAGCAGGGCAATGGTGCCAGACAGGAAGGAGCCAGGAAGCAGACGTAGACCCAAAGGTCACTCCTCTGTGACCTACTCAGACACATGCAGAAGTGTGCTTTATTAATCCCCTCAGTGGCTCCCAAGGCAATCAAGTTGACAGTTAAATGTAACCTTCACTATATAATTACATGACAACAGACCAATTTACACAGAATTTATCACTTAAAAACACCTTATTCAGCTCTACCTAAAATGCATTAATTTCCCTATATTTCAGTTTATAAGAAAAAGAGAAGTATCCCTACTCCATTTCTTCCTTTTTATAAACAGAGTGGTCTTTTTTGGTACCCTCTTGCAACCATGGTATTCACTCACCATAAATACTCTATGAAGTCACTTAATATTCTTTTTTCTTTTTTTGTCTTTTTTTGAGACAAGATCTCACTATGCAGTTAAGGCTGGCCTTAAGCTCACTTTATAGCCCAGGATGGCCTCAAACTCACAATGATCCTCCTGCCTCAGCCTCCCAAATGCTGGGATTACAGGTGTACACCACCACGCCCAGCCCATTTAACTTTCTTGTGGATTCACTGCTTTTCCTTCTCCTTCCCTTCTCTATCCTTCATTCTCACTGACCAAGAACACCTTTGCTTTCCCTTTTGAAAAACATATCCTCTATATATTTCCATCAGAGTAGCTGGCAAATAATAAAAGGCCTATGCCACATTATGAGCAAACAGGCTAAGTGTCCTGGAGTGAGGTAAGCTGAGGTCTTCCGGGTGCCTCGTATTCTCTAACATTAGTTTTTCAGTAGTGTCTATGCCCAGTCCTCACTGCTGGTAGATTCTGATTCAGTCAGTCCAGAATGGGGCCTTGAGCACCACTTTCCTCCTTCGTTAAGAACAACTGGATTAAGGTGTTCTCACTGTCGAAGATGGTTTCATCATATGGGTAACAACAGACTCCATGGGGCAAGTCAATCCAGACTTAGAAGAAGTGAAACCACACGTTTCATCAACTCAGCAGAGGCCTTCTAACAGCCACAGGGACATAAGTGTACCTTATGTGGAAATAGCATGCTCAACAGAAGGGTCCCCATTTCTCTCACTCATTTCTCACAGAAGTTAAAAGGCCTGGCAAGTGGGTACTTGCCCTGATTTTTCCTCTTCTGAAAGGCCTGCAGTATTCTGCCCAAATGAGAGAGCTCTGTGGAATAAGAAAAACATGAGTAGATTGTCCCTGGCTTATCCTCTCATCTGTGACAAACCAACAGCCAACATCATACTAAATGGACAAAAACGAAAAGCTTTCA
>NW_004955470.1:1549144-1550386 GCF_000276665.1 Chinchilla lanigera
GAAGAACCCAAAAACTCCACCAGAAGACTCCTAGAATTAATTAATAAATTCAATATCATAGCTGGATACAGAGTCAACACTGAAAAATCAGTAGCAGTCCTGTACACAAACAACAAACACACTGAGAGAGAAATTAAGGAAACCATATCTTTCACAGTAGCACCCAAAAAATTAAAATATTTAGGAATCAGTCTAACGAAAGAAGTAAAACATCTAGACAGTGAAAACTACAGTACTCTGAAAAAAAATCAGAAGATTTCAGAAAATGAAAAGATATTCCTTGCTCACGGATAGGAAGAACCAACATTATGAAAATGGCCATACTCCTAAAACTGCTGTACAGATTCAATGCAATTCCCATTAAACTACCATTAACACACCTCATAGATCTAGAGAAAACATTCCTAAAATTCATTTGGAACCAGAAGAAACCCAGAATAGCAAAAGCAATCTTGGGCAAGAAAAACAAGTCAGGTGGCATCACAATCCCTGACTTGAAATTATACTACAAGGCTACTGTGATAAAATCAATATGGTACTGGCAAAAAAACAGACCTGAAGATCAATGGAATAGACTGGAGATGCAGCCACAACCACAAACACACTCAGCCACCTTATCTTTGACAAAGGGGCCAAACAAGTTCAATGGAAGAAAGATAGCCTCTTTAATAAATAGTGCTGGAAAAACTGGCTCACCACATGCCAAAGACTGAAACTAGGCCCATGTCTATCACCATGCACCAAACTTAAGCCAAAATGGATTACAGATCTAAATATCAAAACAGAAACATTAAATCTACTGGAAAAGAAAGCAGGTAAAACTCTTGAAGACATAGGGGTAAGCAGAGAGTTCATGCACAAAAAACAAACTGCAACGGAAATGCTTCATAGAATCAACAACTGGGATCTCATCCTACTGAAAAGTTTTTGCACATCTGAAGAAATCACCAGCACAGTAAAAAGAAAACCCATAAATTGGGAAAAAATTCTAGCCGACTGTCCCTTGGACAAAGGACTCCTGTCTAAAACATATACAGAATTAAAAAACATCAGCCCCCCAAAATTCAAAGACCCAAGCCAAAAATGGGCATCTGAAATGAACACACACTTCTCAGATAAAGAAATACAAATGGCAAATAAATACGAGAAAATGTTCAACATCATTGGTCATTCGTGAAATGCAAATTAAAATAACACTGAGATTCCATCTCACCCCAGTAAGAATGGCTATCATTAAGAAAT
>NW_004955470.1:1551256-1553267 GCF_000276665.1 Chinchilla lanigera
TGTATTGTTTTTGTTATTTTCTCAATGTATGTGTTTAATATGTTTTCATTCTTTTATCTTTAAAATAAAAAATAAAATAAATTTTAAAAAATTTTAAATAGAATTACCATGTGATCCAACAATGCCACTTCTTAATACCCAAAACAACTGAAAGGAAGATATCAAAGAGACGATTGTACACCCTCGTTCATAGCATGTCGTCACAACCACCACAAGGTGGAAGCACACAGCATGTCCCATCTGTGAACTCGTGGCCAAGCAAAATGTGACCTGTCCATACCATGGAGTATGTATTATTCAGCCCTAGGAAGGAAATGCTAGCACATGCTACCACACAGATGAGCCTTAAAGACATCATGTAGAAATAGGCTGCGTGTTAAATGGGTACAGCGTCCCAGGTGGGAAAGATCAAACAGTTCCAGGGACAGTGGTGAAGATTTGCACAGCAAGGTTAATGTACTTAATGCCAAAAATTAAAAACACAAACGTAGCTCAGGGCAAAGGCCCTGGGTTCAATCCCCAGTACCGCAGAAGCAAAAATGAGAAGAAAAATAACGGTAGAAAGCGTTAAAATGATACATGCATGTTTCATCACAGTTAAAAAGAAGCCGCCCTGCAGGGCTAAGAACTAACAGCCTTTGCATCTATCAGGTCGAGTTATATAATAGTGTGGCAAAGCTCTAACTCATCCGAGTTACGGGCTTTCGTTTTGTTCCATAGCTCCCTGTGAACTGAGAGGCTGCGACAAAGGAGTCAGGCGGCGCCCTAGCTAGTGGGCACCGGCCCAGCGACCGCGCAACCAACACTGCAACCGCCACCGAGTCTGACGGTGTTTTAGCAAGGGCCGGAAGTCCTCAGAGGCCAAACAGCCTTGCGCCGAACAAGCCGACCTCCACGCTGACTTACGCCGACGTTCTTCCAATCACAGGGCACCGGAGGAACGTCAAGGGCAAAGCCAACCACAAAGCGTCTATCTCTTGTTGGCCCGCCCTCCCGTGCTCTCAATTGGTAGGTTTCAAACCCGCAGGAGCCAATGAGAGCGCGCAGAAGCGCGACCCTGGGGCTGTGGCTCCTGGCGCGGCCTTTGAAAGGGAAACTGTCGCTGGGGAGCCATGGTGAGGCCGGGATCCTCCGCTGCCGACGCCGCGGCAGGTGCGTACTACCGCGAGTCTCTCTTTCTCGCAGGCCTTGGGACGTAGGGAGGCCACCGCGGGTCCTTCCCGCGGCAGTTGCGCGTCGGCTCTCCACGCTGCCTCAGTTACCCCTGGCGTAGAGCCCAGACCCGGACCCCAGGCTGGGTGGTCGCGGGCCCCTGTCAGCCCTGCAGCACGAAGTCATCGTCGCCGCGTTTGAGATCGAGAACCGGAGGCCGCTTTCCCGGTGTCACCGCACCTGTGGGAAGCGACGCGCTGGGCTCCAGCGACTCAGATTTGGCTGCAGGCAGAGCTGGGTGTGGTCGGTTGCGCTGGGTCCGAGCTTTGACAGCACCGGGGAGCGACGGGGCGGGGTTGGGGAGTCCGCCGTGAGTCTGAACCCGGGTTCTGTGCCAGATGCGGGTCTCTGCTCCCGCACCAGCCTCATGCAGCCCGGAGGCTGGGTGGTTAAACCTGAGGACTAAGGAGCCCACTCCAGACGCCAGCTTCCCCAGCACGCAGCGTCTCCCCTCTCTGGCCCGCTGTCCATGACTCCGTCTACTGGTCCTGAGCACCGTCCTAGGCACTTTACACCACCCTTCAACTGGACCTTTCTGTCCCGGCTTTGTAGCCTCGGCGGCAGCAAGGTCTACTAACTTGGTAGAAGTCACAGGGACTCCACAAGCCTTGCCTGGCGTGGACCTAATTTTTGTATTTCTCACAGCTATCTGATAAAGATACGTTAGAATCTGAAAGCAAAACAGTTTAATTTGCACCTTTGCATTCCTTTTTAAAAAATCATCATAATTTTGGTCTTTTCGAACTACCTACTCCCTCACCATTCCCCTCTTCTGAGCTCCCATGCTTTTTTTTTTTTT
>NW_004955470.1:1557532-1592610 GCF_000276665.1 Chinchilla lanigera
GTGTTTCTTACCAAAGCAGCAGAGCCAGTCATCAGTTCACCGTAGAGACACTCACATCTCCCAGCCCAAAGATGCTTTTCAGTCATTCTCAGCTTTTACTTTTGAGGTGGGCAGAACAAAACCATTTCACCCATATTTGTCAATCTGTTCCCATCATTATGGTGTTAATAATCCCCCTGGATTAGCATAGGTATATTTTCTTCCCAACTGGGTTGCTCAACTAAAAGTTAACTTTTAGTCATTGTTTTATCTTGGGTTTTACCCAATCCTGTTTCTTTGATTAAATTAAAAATTATTGCAGGGTATGTATCACACCTGTAATCCCAACACTCAGGAGGCTGAGGCAGAAAGATGCCCAGAGTTCCAGGCCACCCTGAGCTATATCCTGTCTCAAAAAAAACCCAAAATTAATTATGTAATTAAAAGCTACTCAATGAATGTTTATTTAGTACCTATAATGTATCAGTCACTCTAAAATGCTAGAAATATGGTGTGTAATAAGACAGAGTGGTCCCTGTCCTCCCGCACCAGATGATCCCTGTTAGTCTGACAATTGTTTTGGTCCATGGAGATTAAATCTTTCTAAATGCTTTTCTTCCCCTCCTTCCTTTGTGTCCCCGCCTTTTCATCGCACTAGGTAGATTTCATGCAATGTCCCTATTTCTCTAATTTCGGTCATGCCTCAGTATCCATGGGAGATGGGTTCCAGGACTCCCCGCAGAAACCAAAATCCATTGATGCGCAAGTCCATTGTATAAAATGCCATAGTGTTTGCATGTAACCTGCTTATATCCTGCCATATACTTCAATTTTTTTTTTTTTTAATTTTAGTACTGGGAATCAAACTTAGGGCCTCATGCTTGCCAGGCAGGTGCTGCGCCACTGAGCTAAATCCCCAATCCATCCTTCTATATACTTTAAATCAACTCTGAATTGTTTATAACACCTAATACAAAATAACTCCTATAGAGTTACACTGTACTGTTTAGGGAATAACAACATGTTTATAGTGCTCAATATATATGCAGTTTAATTTTTCAAATATTTTTAGCAGATTGGTTAGAACCACAGATGTTGAATGATATGAAGGCTCAGCTATAGATCACCCTTTTAAATTAGTATATGTTTGCAATGTATAGTAGTTACATTTGGTGAATATATAAAATTTCTTGATCATTTTCCATCCCTTCATATATATATATAATATATATCACTTTCACCTTGAAAATTTACTATTTGAGGAGTATGTATAACAAGGAAGTTTTTTAAGGAAACAATTAATTGTTTTATCTCTAGTATCTACCACATCACAGTATGAAGGGATGATGTTTAAATGAATAAGATGTACAAAAGCCACATGTATTTCACTAATATTATTAGAGTGCTTTATTTGTGCACAGGATATCTGTGAAAGAATCACAAAGCAACGGGTTAAAACAGAATACAAAACTAAAGAAGGTATAGTAGGGAGACTTTATTGAATATAGTTTGGCATTACTTTACCATATACTAAAATTCTAATGCATTACTTAATCGTCATATTTTCCAAGCTTTGTTGATTTTATACTAAGGATTAATTTTATTTTTTCTCTTACAGGCCTTATCTAAAAGCCAGGAATAATTGCCCAAATCCACCACCTTCTAAATCTGTAAGTAGAAACTGGGTTTTAAAGAAATACCAAGTTTGGAATTATGATTAGAGCCGGGGATGTAGCTCAGCGGCATAAGCACTTGCCTGGCAATCCTGAGGTCATGAGTTCGATTCCCAGTACCAAAAAAAAAAAGAATCATGATTAGTAAAAAAAAAAAAAAAAAAAAAATAGTAAAGATGCTATTTAAATAATAAAGATGCTAAATAGCATATATTTCTCATCAATGTAACAACAGTTGGTTTAATAAGGGACAAACATTTTTTGAAAAAAAGAAAATAACATTGTTTAGTTTTATAACCAAAAAACCTTTCAGTACACTCTTGATAGCTAACATTTATTGAATATTTACTGTGTGCCTGGCACCTTCTAGCTTGCATTAACCCACTGAGTCCTCACAGCTTTACACAGGGCAGAGACCATTTATTAGTAGCTCCATGTTTCAGATGAGGGAACCGAGTCATGGAAAGGTTAAATATCCTTCCAAGGTCATGTAGCTCTTAAGTAACAATGCTGAGAACCCCTGGTCTTAACCAAAGCCTTGGTATTCTGCCACAAAGTAAATACCTATGTTGGATCATCCCAGCTGCTTAACAAAAAAATACACTTCCTAATCAGTTCAGTACAACGAGATTGTAGGCAGAATGGAAAGGATTCTGTCATTCTTAAGATTTAAGTGAAAGAAATTAAGACTTCTGAAAAGGATACAAATTCTTCATCTACAGTAAAATAAATATTCATGCTACCCATAAAATCGCATTTCTAATTATTGAAACAAAAGTTTTACCAAAGTTCAAATGTAAACTGAAATTGTGTTGCCCAAAGTAAGACATTGGTGCCAATTTTATAAGTTTTAATGATTCACTCACTACACACACACACACACACACACACACACACACAAACTACATGTGTGTATACATACACAGGCATGTTTGTGCCCATATGGACATTATGTGCCATGTGTATGCATGACATCCCAGACACTGACGGATAGAATGTGTACATGAGGGAAAATTAGTGTGCAATGATGTGAACAGAAGCACTTGGTTAGACTTCTACTTTATGCAGATTGTACCAGTGTAGGAATGTAGGATGCAAGTCTTTTTTTATTTCTGCAATACTGGGGATTGAACCTAAGGCCTTCACACCGAGCTATATCCGTGACCCTTTTTATATTTTTATTTTGACATAATTCTTGCTAAGTTGCCTGAGCTGGGCTCAGACTTGTGATCCTCCTGCCTCACCCTCCCAGAGTGCTGGTGTTACACAAATATACCACCATGCCCTTCTAGGATTCAAGTCTTAAAAGAAAAAAAAATCTACTGGAAAGGTTCCTCAGTCAGAGCTAGCAATTCTGACTTCAGTAAATCATCTCTTAAACGAGAGCAATACCTATATTATCTGCTGTATACAGTTCTAAAGATTAAAAAAAAGGAGAAGGAAATTTCAGAATTTAGGAAAAACTAAAAAAATGTAAGTAATAGTCATTATAATTTATGTAATTTCCTAACTGCCTAGATACAAATCCTAACTCCATTTTACAGCTAAGTGACATGGGCAAGCTATTTAACTGCATGTGTAGTTAATGAAATGAGAGTAATAGGAAGCAGTGCTTGGAGTTGTGTGAAAGAATTGAGTTAATAAATACTGAAACACTTACTGATGCTAGCAGGTTGGGATATGTGTTCTGGAGGTATATAATAGGTACATAGGCACACATTTTAACAGAATCATTTCCAGATCTTCAACTTTTGTACATGCATGGACCTAAAATTGCTTTACAAATATGTGTCACATGCAGTTTCTCTTTTCCTACCTCCCTTAGCAGCTTCACCCTTCCTCTTTTCAATTTTCTTTCTTCCTCTTTTTTCTTACCTGACATAGGCACATCACTCACCCACCTCATCCTTAATCTTACTATACTACTTCACTCTAGGATGGAAATACTCCAGAGTACAAAATCAAGGGGCAGTCTGGAATAATGGGGTTGATGGTGAGAAAGCCTTTTGCCATTCAGGTGGTTTTCAGTTATTTGCTCTCAGCATTGTCTCTGGTGAAACACTGAAAATGATTTTTGGCTGAGAGATTTTTAGCACATACCCCCAGAGAAGCTCAAATAATGGAATGTTACTGCTATAACCAAACACCTTCTAATCCTATTTATTAGAAAAGCGGGGGGGAAATGATGCACAACGCTGTATCAGTATAGCAATTAATAACATTAAATATAAGAGCTAAATTCTAGGGTACAGAGTTAATCAAAATTATTCTGGGAGTGCATGAACAAAACTGGGCGAATCTTGAAAACATTATACTAAGTAAAGGGAGCCGGACACTAAAAGCCGTATATTGCTTGATTCCATGTATATAAGAGGTTGAAAGTAGGCACATCTATGGAGATACGGAAACAGAAAGTAGACTAGTAGTTGCCAGTGGCTGCCAGAAGAGAAAGGGGAAGCAACTCACAAGTACCAGATTTCTCCCTGGGACAATGAGGATGTTTTGACATTAACTAGTAGTGAATATCATACAACTTCGTGAATATACAAAAACCCACTGGATTGTAGTCTTAGTAATGGTGAATTTTATATGTGTGAATTATATCTCAGCATTTTTAACGTAGAAGTACTACCAAAAAATAAAACTAATTTGGAAGCTTTCTTACAACCATCCCCACTTTCTGAGGAAGCGGGGAGGTAGATCTGAGGCACATGTAAGTGTTGGGGCCAAGAAGTAACCGGATTTGGCGAGGTGGGTCTACTGTCGCCAGCTCTCTGCCTCCTGCTTCCGGTCCTTCCTACCCCACCCTCAGCAGCACCTCACGCGCTGATGCCATTGGCCAAATGGGCATCTGGTTACAGATTTCTTTTTTATTTTCCTCACCAGGTTTACCTAGTGATCCTTCACGACATTGTCAAATCAAAAATACACAGTGCTAACTCTTTTTAACATTTCCATATCTTCCCTTGGAGACCTCTATTCTTAAATATGCCAGATTCTCCTTTCTAAATAATTGCTTTCACCTCAGAAGCTCTGGAATCCATAGTGGCTTGCTTCTGTATTTATGGTATCATTTTAAAATTCCCTGTCCTAGGTTTCAAAGTTTCCTATGACTTGGTTCTCCCTTTCTTATCCAAAATATAAATCACATGACTAAAACAGTTATAATTCACAAAGAATCTAACCTTAAAATCTTGTCCTGACTGACTGCATAAAGATGACTAACTTTCTGCCAAGATGCTAAATGTTTGCCAGGATCTGTCCCAGTGTATCTCAGGCCTCCCAGTATCTGCCACTAATCTATCACTTCATTGCTGATCTCTGGGGACAAGATAGGTTTTGGGTTTTTTTTTAACCTGTAATACAACTTTTTTTTTCTTTGGTGCTGTGATGTTTACAAAGGCAGTTTTTTGTTTTGTTTTGTTTTGTTTGTAAGTTGGGTGTTTTTTTGGTTTTGTTTCTTTGTGTGACAGTATAAAGTATGAGGAAAAATTTGAGCAGGACCCTAACATAAGTAAAATAAGTTCATTGTAAGTGTATCTTCCCAGGGCCCATAGGAGGACACTTCTCTGGAACATGAAGGGCACACAGCAAGTACTGTTTGATACAGGCAAATTCATTTTGGAAACAACAGCTTTTGTCTATTCACTGAATCTGTTTAATTCTGTCAATACACTTCCAACAGGAACTAAAGTTATAAAAGTCAGCCTTTCTTTCCTTTCTCATGATTCTATTTTCTCAAATGAAATTCTCGATAAAATAATTTTTCCTAGCATTTGTTGGAAAAGTTATTTTTAATCATTATTTTAAAAACAGTGAGCTATTATAAATTTTTTAAATATATATTTTTTTGTCTTCTTCAGACCATTAAACCCAAAAAGGATGTTACCAACCGTGCTGTTTTGCCTGTCAAAGTTACAAGGCCCATCAGCATTAAACTCCAGTCCAGACCAGCTAATGTCACAGCGTCCCAGAAGCCAAAGTCAGAGGCACCAAAACTTGTGGGCAAAAGTCTGACTTCAAGAGGGGTTTCTTCTAACCCAGACTGTAAACCTTCTAGCAAGAGTCACCAGCAGCATGAAGCTGGATCATCCACTAAAGGGAAACTCTCAAGAAAACCCTTGAGGTCATCTAATGCACAGGGACCGAAAATTACAAAGCAGCAAGCAACAGGTCAAACAAATGCAAAATGCACAGATTCTATGGGTAGCACCCATGTTGAAAACAAATCTTTGCGTGGCTTGCTTAAAGAGCTGAACAAAGAGAATTTGCCTCAAACCTTATCAGAACCTGAGAAGAAGCCAGATCCTGTATTAAGTACAATAAGTAAGCCGAAGACTAACTCTTACAATCAAACCAAGAGCAAAGTGACTCCTAAACAAGTCTTGGGCAAAAGGTTGGTGAATAGTGCTATTCTCAAAGATAAGGTAAATGAACAATTTGTTAGAAAAACACAAGTAAGGACTCTACCAGTAAAGTTACAGCAACTCTCTAAAGGAGCAGAGCTTGCCAGACCAGAAAAACCCCCAAGGACAGTTCCGTCTCACTTCATTCAGACCCTTAGTAGGACTCAAGCATCAAAGAAACCGGTGGTCAAGAACATAAAGGATGTAAAGCTTAACACGGGTAAATACGAACGACCACAAGAAACTAAGGTACAGTCATACACTGTTACTAAAGAGAAAGTAAAACCTGCCAAACCCAGGACATGCTCCAGTTCACTGCAGGGAGGACCTGACAACAGACATCCAAACGTCAAGCAAGATCAGAAGTCCACTCAACCTTGTTTTAGGCCCCAGACATGTGTACTGCAAAAATCAAAATCCATAAACCAGAGGCCTAATTTGACAGCTGGCGGCTTGAGCTCAGTCTTTCCTGCCACTCCCAGCATGAGGGCAAATAGAACCAACAGCTTTCAACAAAGAGCACAGACTTTGGACCCCAAGTTGAAAAAGACTGTTCCCCAGAAGCATTTCCTGAGCAAGACAGCTCCCAAAACTCAAGCTAGTGTCACAACCAGAAATGGGAGAGGAGTCCCAGATGGTACCCAAACTAATCCAAATATTAAAAAGACAACAGCAGAGGATCGAAGGTACCTTGTTTTCATTCAAGGGTTTTTCAACCTAAAATAATTAGATAAATTGACTATCAGGAATCCTTGGTTAGGAAATGGGTCATAAATAATAGCTCCTAATTAATTTTTAGCTACAGCCCTAAAAAAAAAAAAAAAGATTTGAAACAACTATAACAAATATTAAGACTTGACAGCTAGGTGATACATACATGTGTTATAAATCATGCTCTGTAACTTTCTAGATGTTTAAAATTGTTTTTAAAAGGAAATTGAGGGGGCTGGGGATTTAGCTCAGCGGCACAGCACCTGCCTGGCAAGCACAAGGTCATGAGTTCGATTCCTGGTACCAGAAAAAAAAAAAAGAAAGAAATTGAAATACAGAGAATGGATGAGTAAGAAATTAGGCTGTCACATAGTCTACTTAAGAAATACTGAAGAGCAAGAGAACAGGGCAGGTTAGAAGGAGTCAGGAGCATGTTCCACAGAGCTGGGAGTTAGGAAGATGGTTGTCCCATGTCAAGCAGACCAGTGATTGGGTCCAGTAAAGTTGTCAGGGAAGGGAAAACAGGAAGCTTCGTGAGTCTGAATGGGCCAGGTTTTGGAAAGTAAGGTAAAGCAGAGAGGAGAATTGTCAGCATTGAGATGATAAAAATCAGGGTCTTAGGTTGCTGGGGTTTATTAGAAACATTCGTGATGTTTGAAAGAATTTTGATACATGAGCCAAAGGATTTTGTATGCTTTCCGCCAGACTAGACATAGTGAACCTCCCAAGAGGAGCACGTACGTATACCTGACTGGAGAGGAAAGTAAGGGGATTCCTGACAAGGGGCGAAGGGGCATATAAAGTTGAGATCTGAAAGGTGTGGCTGCGGATGAATTGAGGGCAGGACTTTGTCTCCAGATGCAGCCTTGAGCACTGCCAGCAAGCTCTTTGTGCTCCTGCAGAAACAAATTAGTTTAATTCAGTGATTAAGAGAGTGGGGCCAGGATGGCCACTTTAGATAGAAGTTCACACGAGGTACTTTCGACAGGGACATCTCACTGAGACCTAAGACTGATGACAAGAACAGCCTTCCCATGCAGAAAGAAAAGTGAGTGCAGAGACCCTGAGACGGTGAGTGAGGAAGTCAGGGTCGCCACCCTAGACCTCCCTTAGGGCAGACAACAGAGCACTCATCAGACAGTGTGGCCTGTGAACATACTTGATTAAAAAGGGACAGAGTCCGGACATTGCTCATGCCCCAGGCGTTCCTTCATGCCTGCAGGCATCAGGTGTTGATGGAGTGGGGAGAGCACAGTCCGTCCCTACCCTTCTGGAGCTTGTGGTTTGGTGCATACATGGAGAATGTTAAAAAATAAACTGACATTGAGCTCCTAGGAGTAAGTTGGTTTTAGAAAAGGAAGGTTCCCTCTTCATGTATGATTCAAAGGAAGAATAAGGAGATAGGAAGATTGCCAGGAACTGGAGGAAACACATCAGATCCCCCAGCTTCTATCATTAAGTAGATGCTTCGAGTAAAGGGATAAGTGGGGAACCGTCAGGGCGGAAATAAGCACTGATAAATTGTTCCCCAGAGTCAAAGGGAGAAGCAAAAGAGTTACTGGGTTCCTTCATTAAAAATTACTCATTGGTGGACTGGGGATTTAGCTCAGTAGCACAGCGCCTGCCTGGAAAGCGCAAGGTAGTGAGTTTGATTCCTGATACTGGAAGAAAAACAAACAAAAAACAGATCAGTCTCAGTAAAAATTACTTATTGGCATCCTGGAAAAAAAAGCTACAAGGACAAAAGTCACTACAGTGACTTCTAGGAGCTGGGGTTAGGGACAGCGCTGACTACCAAATAGCATGAGGATGTTTTTTAGGGTGTTAGGACAGACTCATGTCCTGATTATAGTTATGGTTATATGACTTGGTGCACTTCTCACATAATCACATGCTTAACAGTGGTGAATGTTACCATATGTGTTGAATACCTATGTGTGCCATGCACAGCGCTAGGCACGGGACATCCATTTCTACTTTCATAGAGTTTGCGTTCTAATAGCAGAGACAGAAGATGAACACACTGATCAAATAAGACAGGATAATGGCAGGTAATTCTTTAAGGAACTGTCATTTGAGCAGAGGACCAAAGATGCAAGACCCTGAGGCAGCAATGAGCATGGGTCAAGAAACTGAAATGATGCCAGAGCTCCTGGGGGTGCTGAGCAAGAGGGAGCATGGGATGGCACAAAGGTGGAGACATACGCAGGAGCCTGATTAGACTGCTTTTCAGCCACAGAGAACATTGTGAGTTTCATTCCATGAGTCATGGAAACTCCTCAGCAGGGACATGGTCTGCCTTACATTGTATAGGTCAGCTACTATGTGCAGTGAATTTGATAAGGTTAGAGTGGGAGCCAGGCGATGATTAGGGGGCTGCTGCAGCTTTTCCAACAGAGGTGACAAGGGCGTAGACCAGCATGGTGGTAGTGTAGACAGAAGCAAGACAGTGAAACTTCCAGTGATGTGTAGGTATAAGGGAAAGAAAGGAAAAGCTCAAAGCCAGCTCCTAGTTTTAGGCTCTAGAAACGGTAGACTGGGATACTATTTATCAAAGTAACAAAAACGGAATGGATTTGGTGATGAAAATCAAGAGCTTTGTTTTGGATAATATTAAATTTAAAACATCTGTCAGACATCAAAACGTAACAATGAGGCAGTAGGTTTTACAAAGTTTGGGGCTCCAGGAAGAAATCTAGACTGAAGTGTGCACTTGGAGATCGTTAATACATAGTTGTAACTTAAACTACTTGGGTCTGCAAGTCTCGGTGCCTCCGCCCCCAAAATGTGGACTATTGCCTGCTTAGAACCAAGAATGGAGAGTATGAACAGTGGAAGACAGCGAGGACTAGGACTTGGCATGACCAGCTACTTAAGAGCCCTGAAATACTGATCTAGTTTCTGAAAGGAAAGTAGCTGTGTGTGGTCAGGAGAGGGCTGGTGAACAGAGTGAAGTTGGTCGCTTTGAGCACCGGGACCCTATTGAGAGCAGAATGCCGTTTGGGTGGGTGTGGGTTGAGTGGCAGATCACGCGGGTGTGGTGGGAGAAATGGAGCGCTGAGTCCATGATCTCCGAGCAGGGGCTGTCTGAGAAAAGTAATGAGGAATGATCATGACACTAAGATATTTGAAGACTAAAGTGCTGGCTCCCTAGCATCTGCCTCCAGGGGTTTTTGTTGTTTTTGTTTTTGAGACAGGGTCTCGCTATGTTGTTCATTCTGGCGTTAAACTCACTGTGTGCCCCTGGCTGGCCTTGAATCCATAGCGATCCTCTTACCTCAGCCTCCCGAGCGCTGGGACTGCCGACATGTGTCACTATGCCCAGTCTAACATCTGCCTTCTGACAAGTGGGAAGCATCTGGTATTGCCATTACCTGTTTGAAATTGTTTTTTAATTCTGTTTCCTTTGCCTATAATTGAGTATTTAGTTATAACTGATCACTGTATATCATATACTTTAGAAACTAGACCATGTATAAAGAAAAACTAAAGCCATCCTCTTTCTCCTTTAATTGCATAACAGAAAACAGCTGGAAGAATGGCAGAAATCTAAGGGGAAAATCTATAAACGGCCTCCTATGGAATTTAAAACAAAAAGAAAAGCAATAGAGGAAATGAATATTTCATTCTGGAAGAGCATTGAGGAAGAAGAGGAAGAAAAAAGAGCACAGCTGGAACTGTCCAATAAGATTAGCAGCACTCTGACAGAATGTCTGAGGCTCATTGAGGAGGTAAGTGAGGAAGGTGAGAGTTCTGGTCCAGCCGGACACTGTAGCACATGGGTACAATCCCAGCACTCTGGGAGGCTGAGGCAGGAAGATCATAAATTCAAGCTGAGACTAGGCAAATTAGTGACTTAGTAACTCAAAATTTTAGAACCCCCTTGGTTTAATCCCTAATATGGCCAAAAAAAATGGTCTCTGAAACCATAACTTTGGCCCAGAGTCTTGGGGATTTCTAAGCATTTTTCTTAAATAAAATGCAGGGGAGGTAATCATTATTTAAGCAGAAATTTAGCTCCTCTTTCATATAGCATAATAATTATAGTGACAATAATAGTAATGAAGTGGGAGCTCTGAAAGCACTTTACGTCTCTGGTCTCATGTGATTACCAGAGTGACGTCACTGTGTCCACTTTACAAATGAAACTGAGGCATGGCGAAGTTAGGAAGGTAAACCCAGCAGTCCAGCACCAGGAGGACCCAGATGTAGTTTTCACTCTGCCTTCCTCAGGTATCAAGGTCCAGAAGGTAAAAAATTAACATTTGGATGTAAAACTGAAGTCAGAAGGCAAGGTCATATAAAACTGAAATATCATATGTATTGTTGGTAGCTAGAAATGGTATCTGAATTGTGTCTTGTGTTCTCCCGATCAGGATACAGTGGATGGTAGACAAGGAATGTGATCCTTAGGAGATTCCCCAAAGGAAACATTTAAAAATAAAAGAGGAGGGGATCTACACAAAGGTCCTTGTCCAAAGCAAGCACATTCTGTCCTTGGACTGGTAATGTTGGACATCAGCAAAACAAGGAAAGCTTCAATGAAGTATTTTCACAACATTTAGTTAAACATTAACTGTTTCTCCTTTGTGGAATTAAACTTCAGGTCAGGGGCTGGGGATTTAGCTCAGCGGCACAGCGCCTGCCTGGCAAGTGCAAGGTCATGAGTTCAATTCCTGGTACTGGAAAGAAACTTCAGGTCTTCATTTTTCACACACACACACACACACACACACACACACACACATCCAAGCTGCTCCCTGACAGAGAGACCTTGCCATTTATCCCTGGACAGCTTTCATGTATGTATCTACAGTGCAGATAGAGAATTGAAGTATACAGTTTTGTTCTGCTAGTCTCATTTATTTTATTTCATACTTTCACATATGTTCTTTGGTTTTGCATTTTCCTAATCTCAGTATTATGCTGACTTTGTCAAATGAGTATTTTCCTTTTTTTCTTATCTTCTGAAAATAATTGTAGAACATGAAATTTACTGTTTTTTGAAGGTCTGGGTAAGAACGTCCCATAAAGTCATCTGGACTGTGCTTCTTTGTGTCTACTTTTTCAGTTTTTTCTATGGTCTTTGGTCTGTAAGTCTTTATTTTCTGAGCCAACTTTAGTAAATTCTGTACCTCTTTAAAATTCAGACATGCCAAATATTTTTCTGTAATCTCTTTAAAAGGGTGTCTTTTGGGTTTTATTGATAACTTTTTCTTGTCCATTAATGTGTGCACCTGTTACTGGCTAGCGTGAGTCTTTACTTTAGTGATAATAGAAATTAAAACTAAAACAACAGTGTGAATTCACAGGCAAAAGCTTTAACTGGAGAATATGAGAAAAGACAGAGAAAGGACTACAGCTGGATGGCAGACACTGGTGAAAAGGTCGGACTGGCTTACCCCCAAAGCAGGCAGCTGGTGTTAAGGGCTATCTCCGCCCTGGTTTTGTAGCTCTAGAGGAATCCGCATGGTTTGAGGATTCTTGGTATCCTGCACAGAGAATTGAGCAGGCCACACAGAAGTAGAAGTGAAGTCATAGACCATTAGTCAAGATATGCTTCTCAGGGTGGGAGTGAGCCCCTGAAAAGAGCTCATGGCCCCAATGAACCAGGTGTCAGAGTCTGTCTTAGAGGTGGGGAACCTGTGGCATGCGTGCTTAGCAAGCTGTTTGTATCATTGAAAGCTCTAAAAGGTTTGCCATCCCTTGTCTATGTGCAGTTTTTACAGGGAGGGAGTAGCTCTTTGAACTGGCTGGCAGTTCACTATGATCAGGGACAAGTCTTCCTTCCTTTTGGAAAGGGAAGTGTTTGTCCCTATATGGACCTCTGATGAACCGTCATGGCGCTCAAAGCCCACGGTGCAGTGGGGGTGAGGGGACTCAGACCACAGGGTGAATGAGATTATAGTGAATTATAACTGAGTTGGGCGCACTTGCAGTTGTTTAGGATATCCTGTAGGCCGTGTGCACCCAGGCATGGTTTAATTGTTAGAGCGGGTGCTCTGTGGTTTCTAGCAAGCTTATCTTGGGGCCCCAGGGCCCTAAGGACGTGCACCTTCTTGTCTTCCCCAGCTGTGGTCTAGCTGTCAGAAGTGAGCACTCCAGTTTTTGGAGAGCCTGCTTGCTCTTTTTTTTTCCTCTGGTCTTCGGCCCCCTTCTTTCAGGAATTTCTCCTCTCTGCTTCCTGCCTCACCAGAAATGATTGTCCTCATGGCAGCTTGTCTTCCCTTTGTGTCATTTTTTTCTGGGACCCATGTGGCCCCCAGTTCAGGACAATGGCTGGAGACGTTTAGGTGTCATTCTAAGGAAGAAGGATCTGGAACTGGACTCTGTAACAGCTAGTAATTGGATGTTGCTGTGAATCTTGAAAATTAATTTCCCCTATCTTGGTGTCCTCTGTCCTGAAGAGGAATGAGATAGGCTGGGTAAATTTACAGCTAATAAACTCTGTTCTGTTGACTTTTCCTAACTAATTAGCATGTCTGTATGCAGAGTAGTAAAGTAATAAAGGCTACAAAAATGAAGGTCAGTCTTGGTTCTGCGTTTAGTTACCTGTTAGGCATTTGTAGACCCAAGGGAAGAGTCAGACATTTTAGCAGTAACTGCTTTTAAGTCCCTGTCTGCCTCCGAAGAAAACACAGTTTTTAGTGAGTAATGGGTGAAGAGTCCAAGACTTCGTCCTTCATCCCTTTACTGCTCTCTGACCGTGCACCTACTATGTTTACTGTTCTTTTTCTAGCTTTTTAGTTAAAAACTTAGATGATTTAAGTCAGTCTTTCTTATTTTCTCACAAATATGTTTAATGCTATAAATTTGCCTCTTAATTCTATTTTCCCCAAATTTGACTAGTACATTTTATCAGTCAGGGTCAAGTCACAAAAAAATCTCAGTAAAAAAATATAATGTTGCGATTCATTACTCATGTGCGTTCCCTCAAAAGAGACTCTAAAAGAAGATTTATGTGCAAATAATTGATTAGGAAGAGATTTCCACAGAAAATGGCGAATGAAGTAAGGTTGTAGGACCAGGAAGGGAAGAAGGCCAACAGGGTGTGGGGTCAAGCTAGTCCCTGGAGGGTAACCATGGCGCCGTCCCATGGGAACGCTCTGGAGACCGTGTAAGCCACACCTCTCAGAGTTATCCCAAGCATAAAGGAGCTTGCAGCCTTACTACCTTCATGGTTACTTATTAATAGTTTCCTTGAGGAGACAGAAGTTTCCAGGTACCACTCACAGTGGACATAAAGGAAGGCAAGATGCTGGCTGTTGGAAATGAAAGCACACTGTGAACCTGGGTGCACAAAAGGGTAACGGGACCACGGGGGACACGGGTACCCCACAAGGACATCAATGTGCTGCACACAGGGCTGACAGCAAGAAGGAAACTAAGGTAACAGTGGCTGTACCGGCAGGAAGCAGCTAGCGCCACGGGGCCTGGGAAAACAGAAACTGGGGAGCATATGGGAAGAACCGCACCAGATGCTTTTCCTGTTCTCTTACTCGACAGTCACCATGGACTACTTCTGTGTTTCCCCACACACCGAACAATCGGCCAGCTCTGCAACAGGCACCAGCTGGGTACGCTCTAATTCAGTTCCGTTCTGACCCTGTCTACCTAGAGACAGTACCAGATCCCGAACACGTGAGAACTTTGTCCCGTAAGACTGTCCCTTTCCGACTTCTACTGCCCATTGCAAGCCCTGGTCGTTTTACCTATGATAAACCACGATGAGGCAGGGTTTTTACCCCCTCCTCTAGTTTGTCTACTTTGCTAGACTGGGTCTTAAAACTCAGGGAAACACTTGGCTTACATTTTCCTATTTATTAGAAAGGACATTCTAAAGGATACAGATGGAGACACAGACAGGGCAAGGCATGCAAGAAGGGCCGCAGGGCTTGGTTACCTTGTCCGTCCGAGCACACCATCCTCCAGGAACTTCATGTGTTCTGCTATCCAGAACTCTCTGAACCCTGACCTTTATAGAGTTTCAGGGCAGGTTTCGTGACATAGGCACAACTGAGCGACGCATCTCCACAGGTGGTCAGCTCAACCGTCAGTCCTTCCCCAGAGATAGGGGCCACCTTGACGTCTACCTAGGGTCCATCAGAGGATTCATTAGCACACAGAAGACCTTTGTGCTTGGAGATTACAGGAATTTTACAGGAAGTGGAGGAGAGCCAAATACATGCTTTATAATGTATCACAGGAGAAGAGGTGAGCCTGGTGGACGTGGGACTCCAACCCCAGAGGGCATGCTACCCAGCCGCTGCTGGGACCTCAGGGACAGGAAGGGTCTTACAGGTCTTGGCTCAGACCTTGAGGAAACGCTGCTATCCAGTTGTAGCTCCTGCCTCCAGAGGGGCACAGTGAAGTGGGATCTGACTGCCAGAAAAAAAAAGGGAAGTGAAAACCAGCCTCTGCCACCAGGGGGAGGGAGCTTGCTGGGGTGACGAGAGCAGCGGCAAGAGTGGTCTCTCCTCCCTTCTCCATCCCTGCTGTCTCCCTCTAGTGCCCAGCAGCGGCACAGCCCAGCGGGGTTCAGCTTCAGCATCCCCACGCAGAGGGTGAACAGTGGGCTTGGAACTAAGAGACAGCAGCTCAATACCAGATACACGTTTTCACTCTTCCCTCCTAAATGGTCAGAGCGTTCCATGTTGAGTTCTAATTTAACCCAAAAGTCTTCTTAGAGACGTATCTGGATTTCCAGATTTGTAGAAAATTTTTTTCTTGCCATCTTTATGTTAATTTCTAATTTTACCATATCGTGGTTGGTAACTATGACCAGTATTTATTCTGCTGTATTTTACTGTATTTTATTTTGCTTGATGGAATTTATTAAAATTTTCCTTGTGGTCTTCATGCCTGATCTTGCTTAGTAAATGTCCCAAAGGTATTTGCAAAGGGTGTATATTCTATTTGCTTACCAAATATGCTGCTCTCTCAAAGAAATATGCTGAAATTTCTCTGGAATGAGGATCAGTCACTGACAATTTGTCTTTGTAGTTCTGTCAACTTTAACTTTCTAGTTTTCCAAGCTATGTTAAAGGCTTAAAGATTCATGACTGTCTTTGATTTCTCTTTTGTCTGATATTGCTCTTGCCATTTATAAACATCTGTCTGGCAGAACTTTTTTCACCCCATGATTTTAAACTCTCCTGAGTTTATTTTAGGAATGTCCTGTATGAATGTGTACAGTTGAAGTTTTTTAACAGATCTGAAATTCTGCTTGTAGAAAGCAAATTTAGCCCATGCACATATATGTATTGTTGTTATTCATATGTTTAAACTTAACCTGCTATTTTATAATTCAATTTCTATTAATCCACTTTTTTTTAATTCCCCTTATTTCTGTTTTACACAGTTTTCATTCAAAAAGGCAATAATAAATTGAAATAACAAAATAAAATGGTAGGTGTAAGTTGAAACATGGTTTGCAAGTTTTTATATTATATTCTTGCAATTTTCTTTCAAATCTGTTATGTGAACTCTAAAGTTTATTTACTAGTAACTTTATGGTTTTTGAACAGTAAATTTTCTGAGCCGTTAGTGCTTGTGAAAATCTCATTAACTTGCCTGCATTTTGTAATCACAGTCTGGCTGGGGAATTTTCTAATTTGAGATGGTTTTCCTTGGAAAATTTGAAGTTACTGCTCTACTTTCTTTCTTGCCTCTGCAGTTAACTTATTAAAGTCACATATCAACCCGAATCTCATTCCTCTGATGTAATCCCTTTCTTTCCTTCTCACAAATCTTTAAGGATCTTCTTTTTATCCTTGGTTTACTAAATACTAATATTGTTTTTTCATTCCTCCTGCTTGACTTTCCAGAGGTCTTTAATCAGAACAATTATTTCTTTGTTCAGTTCTTAGAATTTTCCTTCTGCATCTGCTTTGGTATACGCTCAGAACTGGTCACTTAGGATTTCTTTCTAAGAATTCTCTTAGGTGGTATTGGAATTACTGAACAATGAATGTGTCCTTCAGAACTCCAGATTTTTATTTCATGCTGTTTGTTTCTTTGTCCTATCATCCTGGACTCTGGAAGGATTGCACCACTGAATTGTCAGCTTATGGATTCATTCTTCAACACTGTCCATGTGATTGTTCTGCCCTTCTATGAGTCTTTCTAAAACTGCTCATTCGAGTTTAATGGAGACAGTATTCTCTTATCACTCTAAAGATACTGGCTGTAGTACTCTTAAACTCTATTCCTCTTTGCTCCCTCAACTTTGTGCTCCAGTGTTCACTCTCGTTTTATGCCTCTTTCCCATTGTGTTGGTTTCCCCAAACATTGGTGATTCTCAGTTGTGAACTTACCTTGGTGTCTCCCACGTCTCTAGAGGGGCAGGATGTTCTTCCTGCCTGAGTGAACCAGTACCTGGGCTTTGGTTGTGATAGTTCCCTTTTCCTCCTGGGGCATGTCACCACCCTGACAGAAGCCATTTCAAAGTTCCTGTATGTGGAATCAACCCCTTCATATACACCTGCAGGGAATCCCCAGTACACCACACGAACACCCCTGACCTTTGCATGCCTGTGCTATCCTGCATTCTGCTCTTAAGAGGCATCTGGGAATTCTGGCCAGTGTTCACTGTTCCCATTTATAATATATAGTATTGTGACTCTTACGTAAGAAGTGTTGATAACTCTAGGGTTGTTTTGTTTTTATTTTTGCAAATTGAACCCAGAGTCTCACACATTGCTAGGCAAGCGCTCTACCACTGAGCTACATCCTCGGCCCTGTTTTTGCTTTTTCACTGCATAAAAATGTAAAACATATTCCTTACCTTCTGCTGTGATAAATGTTTTTCCCTCTATTTGGTCTCACATAACTCTTAAAATTGAATGAACAGTGTCAGAAATCATTAAAACATACAATTAAAATGGGTACATTTTATTATATGCACATTACCCCTCAGTAAAGTTGAAATTTTTAAAAAGCTGAGATGATCAGACCAATGTCTGCACATCTTCTGTGATAACTATTAGGGAATGGGACAGTAATGGTGAAATGGTAGTCATTACCTCTGCGTATCTTCTTTTTCCAGGGTGCACTTTCTAATGAAATATTTACCATTTTGTCCAACATTCCTGAGGCTGAAAAATTTGCTAAATTCTGGATCTGCAAAGCAAAGCTATTGGCAAGAAAAGGCACCTTTGATGTTATTGGGCTATACGAAGAAGCCATTAAAAATGGAGCAAAAGTGAGTGTCTCTCTTGGGTGGGTGACTTCTTCAGATTCTCTTTCATAGGGTTTCACTCATATTTGTAATATGATAGTTGTATAATGCAGTATTAAGCTCTTAACTCACTTCATAAGTTACACACAGAGTATGAAATTCGGTATATCTTTTGTGAACATATTTAAATATTTCATAGGAAGTGATATGACATGTAAAGTGACTATGTCCCATTTAACACTAGTTGTAAAAATATGCAATTATGGAATGTAATAGCACAGACAGTTGTAACATCAATAGGTACTACTTATAAAGAATCTAAAAATATATTAAGCTCAATATAGCAATATCCATATGTTAATAATGCAGAAGATGCTACATGAAATATTTTTTTAATTCTAAAACCTAGCAGAAAAGCACTATGTAATTTTTTAACAAAAACTGCATCAAATAATTTTATAACTCTTTTCACTTAAATGTCATTTTCCATTTCATATTACTATTCTGCAATACTGTTTCCATGCTTGTCCTCAGAGTATTACATGCATACCATTTCAGCAGTCAAATAATCGTTAAGGTTCGTTCAATAAAACTTCTGCCTCCTTCCCCTCCCGTTTTCTAACTCCCAGAGCACAGTGACCATTTGAATATTTTTACCTCCATAGTTCCAGAAAACATGCTTACCTTGCTGGTTTTTGATGTATCAGTTTTAGACATAATTTGTAGACTTTGAGCTATGCAGGATGAGGCTTTGACCACCTTTTACACACAGCTGCACAAATCTCAATGCATGAGCCGGGTGTGGTGGCGCACGCCTGTATTCCCAGCACTTGGGAGGCTGAGGCAGGAGGATCGTTGAGAGTTCGAGACCAGCCTGGGCTACAAAGTGAGCTCAAGGCCAGCCTGAGGTGCATAGCGAGACCTTATCTCAAAAATACAAAAAAAAAAAAAAAAAACAGTAGTAAAAGCCTAGACACATGAATGGAGCTTCATCATAGAGTGATCTGCTATCAACGATTTAGTAAAGAACCCTCAATATCATTATCTTTAGATCTTTCCTCTTAAAGTAAGATTCTCTAGAGAAGCCTCTTCCAATCTCCTTCCTGGTTTATTAGTGATTTCCTTTGTTAAGTTTAATCTACTGTTCAGTTTTTCTCAAATGAGGCATAAGATTTTTATGATGAAAATAAGACTTAAACTAAGACAACACTAAAAATATGTGATACATTTTCTATATGGTACTTCATTTCATGGATCAGAATCTTTATGTAAGTTAATAGGAAAACAGAATTTGATTTAGAGAAATTTTGTTGTAGACAACTTTAAACACAGCTTTCACGGAAGTTGACGTCAACATTTAACGAGTATTTTCTCTGTTCCTTCACTTTTATCATGAAATTATAAATGTTGTTTATAGACAGACAAGAGATTTTCAAAGGAAACATTCTTCTTACCAGCAGTTTACTTGATGTGGAAGTTCCTTGGCTCTTTGTTCCCCCATGAACACTTTTAATAGCACCCTTTATTTTCTTCTCTCCAGCCAATACAAGAGTTGCGGGAAGTTGTTCTTAATATTTTGCAAGATCAAAACAGAGCTACAGAAGGTATGGTTACTTTTGTAACCCCCAACATGCCTCTCACTTCCTCCTTTTCATGGGCTGACCTTCTCAGCCGTTGCCATCAGCTGATTACTGCTATCATTACGAGTGTCTGTGCGCCCAACACAGCACAAGGCTGTTTCCACGTGGCGCCCTGAGGCGTCCTGCCTTCCTGGAGTTCTCGTGGAAGAAGGCAAAGGACTGTTCATCAGAAAAGACTCAGGCAAAAGGGAGAGATGCCTCGGTTTAAGTTCTGTGTTTAATTATAATAAACCCACGAACACACATCTACACTCATGTTATCTCTTTAAATAGCCATCGCAAGAGTCTCTTTTTAACCATTACTGTCCTTGGTCAGAACATTTAGAGGACGAGCTTATGGGAGCTAACGTGCCAAACACAGTGCGTGGCGTGTTATTACCATGCGTACTACTTGTTATATGAACAGAAGGGTAAAACAAGTTATCTTGAAAAAATAAAGGGGATACTTCCTATAAGGTGACAAAACTGTTTCCATTAAGAATAGATTTAACTAGGAAAACAGTCAAGTCCTGTGGAATTATAGCTAAGTAGCCCACTACTTTTGAAAATAAAGTCAGAGAATAAATAAACTCAACAGTAGACTCCGGAAGTAATACCGCAGAGCAGATATTTGGCATTGTACTCATAACACATGGCACAGTCTTCCAAGGGATGGAAGGAGCAAACAGGAATTCATGCCTTGCTGCTTATCAGCCCAACAGATATTCTTAGGGTCTCAGCCTATCTTAGTCTAGCTTACTTCCTTTCGTTTTGGTTGTTGTGGTTGAGCTATCATGAAAATTAAGCTAATACAAGATAACGTTTCACTCACTCTGTACGGTAATAACTATGTGGTCATCCCTGGGTAAAGAGGGGATTGGGAAATTGAGTCAAGTAAGTCAAGAAAACCGATCCATGGTATGGTGTAAGGGTAGAAGGCCAGCGATTAGCCAGTACAAGAGCCCTCAAGGGTAAAAAAGATTGGAGATGTGCTCAGTGTTGAAAGGGTATCCAGGCCCAGAGGCTCTGGAGGGCCGGTTAGCAGGGGGCCTGATGTCAGCAGGCCCTGCTGTGGGGCTCAGCAGGAAAAGCTAGTTATAAACGCCACTTCAAATCATTTGCTCTTTAATATATGGATTTCATGAAGATCACTGGGAAATCACTGTATGGATTATATTTTCATTTTATTGATGTTTAAGTGTTAAATTGCTAAGTCTTGTTTCCCTTCCTTCCCTTTCTTACATGCACAGGAACTGCCTCTGACTCTGTAGCTCCTGCAGCTACCATCAGATCGATGGAAGCGCTGGCCGCGAAGATGGAATCTGGAGAGCCCTGTCTCCCTCCAGAAGAGAGGGACCAGGTTCCAGCAACGCCCCAAATAACCAAGGCAGGACAGGATAATCACCCTGGTATCAAGTTACAGATCTCTTCCATCCCGAGGTAAGCAGACTCCCGAGCAGGCTTTGTGATCACAGACCGCATTCCGGTTCAGTGCTCAGCACACCCTCACCGATCCAGAGTAACCGCAGTTCACAGACAGCTCTGCCTCCTATAAGGTCCAGGCACCCCGAAGCATCTTTGGCTCCCAGGAAGGAGCCAAGGCTTGAAAGCACTGGTAGGAGGGTGCGCCTCTGCTCTGCACACACCCTGTCCCCCTCCGCCACCCCTGTGGGATGCGCCCTGTGGTGAGGAAGAGGCCCCCGGAGCCGGGAGGCTGGTGGAAGGGATTCGCCCTCTTCCCTCCTGGAGTCTGTCCAGCCTCCTTGCTCCCGTTTGCTCTGCACTTGGAGCTGCCTCCTACCTTTCCTGCCTGGCTGGCACGGAGGGGTGAGAGGGGTGAGCAGCACCAGGTCCCTGGCCAGGGATGGCTCTGGAGCTGTGGGCGAGGAGGAGCGGTGAGGAGCCCTGGAAGAACAGGGAAGGCGGTTGTACTGGTTAGAGACTGCTCAGAAGCGCCCTGCTTTTTTAATAAGTATGCATTTAAGACAACCTATAATCACTTTAAAGAGCTGTGTCAGGCTATCGAGGTCATTGTCAAAAAGGAAAGTGTAGCGTTACTCTCAGCTCCCGACCCATAAAGAGCACCAGGACAACAGCGGTGTGTTTTAGTCGCATTCCTGAGCCCCTCTCCTGGACACTTCACTGCCCCACTGCTGACAGCGCGTGCATGAAAGGAAGCGAGTGATCCACCTCTCATTGCCTCTAGAATGCTCTACAACAGCTTTCCTTAGACGCACCTGCTAGTGTTGCCTCGTTCTGTGAATTGCGGGTCAGAGTCACTACATGGGAGGGTTTCACCCTGTCCTCCGGCTCCGGCCAATTGGAATGCATTTACAAGGAAGGTGTCCAATTTGTGGTTTGCTTCACCATCTTAAAAGCTATCTTTTGAATAATTTTCTGTCAGAGCTAGAAAGAACCTTGGAAGTCATTAGTCCAGCCAAATTTGGTGTTAGGCCCAATTTCCTTAAGACCTGTTAACTCTTTGTAAGTTTATAGGATAAACAAACACCAGCCGCAAAGCAGTTGCCTTCACCTAAAAACCACACTTCACACTTCAGAGATGCTTTCCCTGTGCTTAGACCATCCGAGAAGCAGGTGACCACTGCAAACGGTCTGGAAATTTGGGAAAAGCCACCATAGGAGGACAGCTACTCCAGACATAGCTCTTGTATCGACTTAAACAGAAGCATCTGTCATGTTTTATTATGGAATAAGAAAGAACAAGTAGAATCTTTTGAAAGGTACAAGGTTGTAAGTGCATCTCTTAGTTGGGCATGGTGGCACACATCTGTAATCCCAGCACACAGGAGGCTGAGGCAGGATCACCACGAGTTAAGGCCAGCCTGGGCTACATAGCAAGTTCAAGGCCAGCCTGAACTGCATTGTGAGACCCTGTCTCAAAAAGACGAAAAATGAATAAGTAAATGCCCCTTTTGCTGTCTCTCAGAATAAGCGGGATGCCGGAAGTGCAAGACATGAAGCTTATCACTCCTGTGCGGCGTTCAGCGAGGATCGAGCGGGCCGTGTCGCGCTACCCGGAAATGCTGCAGGAGCACGATTTGGTAGTGGCTTCTCTTTCCGAGCTATTAGAAGTGGAAGAAACAGAATGCTTTGTATTCCGTAAAAACGAAGCCTTGCCTGTTACATTAGGGTTTGAAACCCTTGAATCATAATTTCTTAATGCTTTTTTTAAAAAAAAAAAAAAAAAAAACTCTTCAGAGTCTCCATCAGAACCCTTGTCCAGATGACGTGAAAAAGTCATGTAACAGTAAGACATCATGGACGCAGGTTATGGACTTACGAAGGTTATGGACTTACGCAGTCTTGGGACTTAGGAAGTAATTCACTGGATTTACTCTCCAATTTTATATCCCCATGGGAAAGTCTTCAGTTTATGTTTAAGACTGTAGTTCGCTATAGTTTTACAACATAAGGAAATTTCAAAGTATTGAACAGAATTTCCCCCACCACTGTGGAAGCAATTTGCACTTTACTGAAATACTTTAATTTCACTGTAGTTATTTTCCATATCTGAAGGTTGGTGCTGCAGCAGAATGGACTTTCCTTTCGGCATCCACCGTAGCAGAGGAGGCCAGGTCTTGTAGGCGGAAGAGTGGAGGTTTGAAACTAGCATGCCAGGCTGGAAGGTCACACCCCTCATGTTACAGCTGAGCTTATGCTGGCTGTGCCTCCCTTCACTCAGAGATCACATGGGTGACCCCTGACTTCCGTCGCAGCATCCCTGCCGACAAGGGGTAATTCTTGTCCCTTCTGGCCCAGGTCTTCTGGAACAAAACATGGCCCTACATTGAGGTGGTCATCTAGCTTTTTATATCCAAATCTAAGTTTGCATTTGTTGTTCAGAAACACTCAAGTTAAAACAAAAGAGGGTAAACAAGAAGGGTGGAAAGGGGGCAGTTACTTCTTCACGTCTAGTCTTTGCTCTGCCAGGGGACAGCTGGCCTGAGACGACAGTGTGAGCCCCAGAGACTGTGACACATTTTGCTTTTTCTAAACTCTTGGGGAAACTGCACTTGGAAAGGTAAAATCAGAATCATTATGTAAATATAATGTATAGAAAAGCCTAGTTAATACATTTCAAATTTCAGCTTATTGTTTAAGTATTATCTTTAAAAAGAACATTAAATTGTTGTTCATCCTTGCTTGTCTATTTATTTATTATAGAAAGTGGTAGTGGGGGCTTCTATCCCAAAAGGCTTCATGGGGAGCATTTGTGGCTTGGAGAACACACCCTAATCAAGGGTCTGACCATCATCCTAATCCAGAAACTGCTTTTTTTCATTGTGAGGAAAGTTGACCCATCTCTCAAGATCAGCTTTATAATAACAAGGCCCACAGAACTGAGACATAACACCATATACCAGCAGCCTAACTTTCCACAGCTGAAATGCAGGACGTGTAACAAAGGATGCCGCCCACATGCCCCCTGCCCCCAGCCGGTATACTTCAGTTTGTTAGCTGCCCGAGTTACGGTTCTGGTTACAGCTTCTGTTACTTTTGTTTCTTAGAAACAGCTGATCACTATGATGCATAGCTGGTCACTATGATGCACAGTGTAAGAACCAATCCCCAACTGATAAGCCATTCTGCCTCTGTACTTCCTGCTTGCTTATCCCATATAAGCCCTAGACCACCAGAGGGCAGGGCCTGACATTTTGAGGAATAATTGATTCCCAGTCAGTACCCATCTGACATTAAAAAAATCTGCCTCCAAACCCCGGGTGTCATTTCAGTGTTTCTGTTTGCCATAGCAGACGCACAGGGCCAGTCCCGTCCTTCCCTTAGGCAAACATGCTTTACTGGGAAGCCAAAGAATGCTTAGAGGTCACAGAGTGTAAGCATGGGACTGAAGGAGTAGGCGTGATGTTCAAAATCACCAGGATAAGGGAGCTGAAGCAAGTCCCTCCATGTGCAGAATGTGTTTGCTGCAGAAGTTGGGCACCCTTCAGCCTACTGACAGACCCTCGCGATCAATCCATCCTGTACTGCCGCCCTTTTCTTTGGCTTCCGGAATGGTTCATCCCTGCCACCTCCACTCTCCCTCTCCCCGGGCCTGGGAACCAGCTGTTTCTGTTCTGGTTTTCCATCTCCATTGTCTTGGTGTCACAGCCTGGTTCTCAGAAGAGCGGCTTTGCTTTCCTCATTGCCAGATTTTCGTAGGATGTCTCATGTTCCTCCCTGGGCACTGGCAGTAATGCTCCAGGCTGAACCACTGGCACGTAAGAGTGTGTAATTTTCAAGTTGACAAATTAGAGATTTTAAATCACCTGACCAGACTACAAGGAGTCTCTAGTGCAAAAGGGTGTGGAAACAAACGTGGAAGCTACAACGGCAGAAAACACCTTGATTTTAGGGCTGACTGTCAATACTCAGTAGCTCTCTTGGTTGGTAAATAGCTGTTCCTAGATGTATTGAGCAGGGCGAGAGCAAGAGGAAAGAAGGCAGGGAGAAGAGTTGATAATCACTTGGGAGGAGGGAGTACAGAGAACCGTAGTGCAAATATGGGCCTTGGCAGAAATCAAGCCTAACATTTAGGGGCAGCTTTTCACAGGAGCCAGGTGTGAAGAATTTTAAAAGAAAATTAATGAGGATTACGTACAGCATCACTACTCAGAGTGACTGGAAACCAGAAGACAGAGCAGACACGTGACAGTTCACATTTTTTAGTGTTTACTGTGCCAGGAACTCTGCGGAGTCTCACACGCTGTGAAAGCCTGCTGTTGCCTGCCTGGCGTGTACTGCCTCCGGTCAGGGAGCCCCGTGTCCACAGGCTGCCTCTTTCCCACGCCCAGCCTAACACTATGAGATGAGCAGGCTGTAACCGGGGCTGAGCTCATGCCCTCAGCTTGGGTGACCAGGGCCTGCCGTCTCCCTGGCCAGCGCTGGCTGGAGGATGGGGTCAGAATCACTGAGACCTCATTTCCCAGGCTTTCGTTGACACTTCCCATAGGGCTGTTGAAAAGATAAGATAAAACCAGTTTGGAATTAGCCATGCAATACTCAGTTGAACGAAGCCTGCTAGAAAATATTCTCAACACAGGATAACCCGGAGAGAGTGAAGCTATGTCAGTGACACAGATTGGCTCCCGTCTGTTGCCGGGCCTGGAACTGGCTGGCCCTGGATTGTTTGGTTTATGGGCTAATAAATTCCTTTTCCTTCAGCCTGTTTTATTTAAATTGCTGTCAGTTGATTAGGAAGAAAATCCTGACACAGGAATTTATAATAGTACAGAACATGGACTTAGTGCCTACTCAGACCAAGCTCCGTGCGCAGCATCTGAGGACATTCTCACACCAGCTTCCAGACAGGCGTGGGAACCGAGTAACCGCACGGTAAATGACAAGGTGGCAATTTCAAACCCAGGGCTGCCTAGCTCCGTGTCCAGAGCTTTTAAATCCCATCTCTAATGGAAGGAAATGAGAAGCAGGGTAGTGACAGGGA
Organism: Chinchilla lanigera; assembly: GCF_000276665.1. NCBI lineage: Eukaryota > Metazoa > Chordata > Mammalia > Rodentia > Chinchillidae > Chinchilla > Chinchilla lanigera. The sequence continues at coordinate 1,583,563 of NW_004955470.1, forward strand.
AAGCAAATCTGAAACTATTTCCAGTGTACCAGGCAGGAGAAACTGACAGCAAAAGTGTAATCACCTATTGTGCAGCGGGGTGGCTCGGTCACATTTTAATGCTAGGTCACAACCCCAGGGATGCTTCCGTTCTCCTCGTTTCCTAACTGCTGGGGCTTGATGCTAGGGCTAGAGTGCAGACTCAGCTCCTGCAGCCAGTCCCAAACAGAAGTGCATCTCGCACATTCCAGGTGAAAGGATGCAGTGCTAACAAGGTGCCGGGCATCACGTCTGCCTTGGGGCTCTGCCACCCCTACCATGGCGCCAGTCCCTACCTGCCCTGTGTGGCCAAAGGTGGCTCCCAACCAACTCCTCTTTGAGAGGAGAGGGGAGAAGAGAAGAAGGGGACGGTGCCCCTCTCATAAGGTCACCACTCAGAAGCTGGACGCATTACTCCTGCCCAGGACGGAAGGGCCAGCTCTCAGTCACACATCCCCACCCATCTTCAGAGAAGCCTTGGAGAAGTGTCAGGTGACCACAGGCCTAACTAAATGTTCTCTCAGAAGTGGGGGGTGACCATCGGTGTCACACTGTCTCAGGAGGAACAGCATACAGCTCTAACTATGGTGGAGATAAACTGACTTAGAGAAATGGCATCAAGCTTTTAAAAACTAAAATCTCCCTTTCACTCCCTCTCCATCTCTTGGTCCAGCTCCTCATTTGCAAAAGATCTCTCTCCCTGTCTCCTATTAGCTGCACAGAAATATTTAGAAATAAAACTGGATGCAAGACGTGGTGCAGCTCAGGAGAACAGCTCTGATTCCACCTGCTGCACACATTTCCAAAAGGCTCCAAGACCGTGACTGACGCCTTTAGGATGACAGCAAAACTGCTTCATCCTCCCGAAAACAAATGTTTTTTGGCTCCAAGTCTGCTGCATTTGGGAAGTAGCAATGCTCTTTCCTTCTCCCATACTTTAGTAGTCACCTGAAAGGTATCATGATCCGGACCCACGTCCCCAGGTGAGTTAGCCTGGGTGCAGCCCACCTGGTCCTCGTCGCTCTCTTTGTCCTCAGCTTTCTAAGAATCAAACAAAACAGTTATGGAACTTTTATTCCTAAGTTCACACAGTGACTCCCAACCAGGTGTAGAAAACATGTCACACTGTCTCGCTCAGAGGATGAGGGGAGGAGGAAGCAAGCCACTCACTGCCCTGAGAGCCAAGCACCACCGACAGGAGCACGTTCGGCCTGCTAATAGGCAGAGGTGGAGAGATACTGTAGCGGTAAGCACTGATTCAGTTATGAATTCACAACCAAGCATTTTGAGCTGCTCCCAGGCAGGAGTAAAGTAGCTTCCAATCCCTTCTCGGTTTTTTTTTCTATACTGCAGGCAAGCAGGAGGCACTGAGTGGACACCGGCTAAAGGACACACATGTGCCTGGTAATACCCAGCTGAAGGGAACCTCTGAGACAGACATTTTCAGAAGCAAGCCTCAGGAAAGCCAGGGTAGGAACCAGGACCCTCATGGAGAGCTTGGGGCTGCAGATACAGTTAGGAGCCGAGGCTGCCACACTGCCAGCAGGAATCTCAGCCCAAACAGCAAGGCATGGGAACTGGATCCCTGCTCCTTGGTGTGCACAAGGGCTGTGAGCATGTGCCAGGCAGCCTCTAGCAGTGCTCTGTAGAGGTGCGGGCACCAGCAGTCAGCTCAGCCCCATTGAGCAGGACCTGTGGTCCTATCACATCCGATGCCTCATTCTGAAAAGAAATATTTAAATTTCCTCTTTGCCATCCTGAACTGAAATCCATAAATAATTATTTCCATAATTTAAAAAGTCAGTATAATGCCAGTACTATAACAAAGGAGATGTAAGAAAAGCAATTTATGGTATTTCTACCTAAAGACTCAAGAAAGTCTGAAAGAATGCCCAAAAAAGGTTCCTGCAAATTTTCCAGCGCCCCCAGAGGCTGATGCCACCCCACTGGTCACCACTACTCTACCCCTTGACTGCCCCAAGCCTCTGAACCCCTGGGCTATTCACCCTCGGGTTACAGGACAGGGAGCAGCAGGCAGGATCCAGACTGGCCCGCTCTTCCCCCACAAACAACACATGCACCATCTGCAGGGACAGATGCGGGTGGAGACAGAGCAACTCGACCTGCAGGGCCCTCCCAAGATCCCTCAGTTATGCACGGGTCCCCCACCCACCCATGCCAGGTTCCCGCCCGAGGATGCTGCAGAAGGAGCTGAGAAGCGGGAGCAGGGGATGGAAGGTTCTCATCGCTGAGCTTCGCCTCCTCAGAAAGCCCAGGCTGGCACGGATAAGCGAGGGTCAGATGTCCTTAAAGGGCACCTTTTCTCCCCGGCATGGTCTCTACTTAGCATGATGTGTAAAAGCAGGGTTGGTTAGGCCTTGCCAACAGTTCTCCTGCCAGGCCAGTGTAAGAGGCAGCAGAGTCCAGGGGACAGAGTAAGTTCCCCGGAGCTGGACAGCCCTCGGGTTCAAATCCCACCTCCCTTGTCTCCTAGCTCTGTGACAAGTGACTTAGATTCCCTGCACTTCCAATTCACCAAGCATAAAATGAGGCTGAAAAAAACCTACTCTGTTAGATTATATGAGCATTAAGCTGAATGGATTAAAGTACCCTTCCCAGGCCAGGAAAAAGCAAACGCTCAACAAATGGTCCCCTCTTGAACATCTGGAAGGCAGCTGAGCATGGCAGGGAAGGCGGGGACGGGGAACCCTGAAGCCCCCACTTTGAAGTCCAAACCCTTAACCACACACTCTACTATGCGATGGAGCTGTGATGGCTCCAGGGGAGCCCCGCGCCGGCCCTGGCTCCCACTAACCCTTGCGCAGCGCTGTCGCGGCCTCCTCTCTTTCCTACTCTTAGCCCAGGAGCATCCTTGGGTCCCCCAGAGAAAACCCAGCTGCGCCCTCCCTGTTATCTGCGCTCTTGCTGAGGCCGCGCTGAACAGGCTGCCCGTGGTGCTGCAGCACAGGTCCGCTCCCGGGCGCCCCAGCCCAGCGCGAGCGCCACTCGCGCTCCGGCCGGTCGGCGCAGCCGCACGGGAGTGTTTCCCCTCTTCTCTTTCCCCAGGACCCTTCCGCTCCCCGGCCCTGACCCTCATTTTCTCAGGCCCCTTCTCCGGCTGGCCCCAGACAGCGATCACAGCTTCCACTGGAAGACCCGACCCGGCAGGCGCGCTTCTCCAGATTCCGCGGTGAGGACCGGGGGCCCGAGGCACCCCCGGACCCGGCTCGCCCAGCCCCAGGCAGCCTGCGGCGCCGCCTAAATGCGACGGCAGAGGGCGCCGGAGGACAAGGTCGGGTGGAGCGCACCTTGGAGTGAGAGCTGGGCTGCTGGGACTGGACACAAAGCCGACCTAGGACACCCGCCCGCCCGGCCTCCCAGCTCTCTGAGGCTCCTTCTTGGTGGAGTGGATGACTCGTAGCCCGTAACTGCTCCCACCCGTGTGCCTGCCGCAAAAACAGCCCCGTGACCAGGGAGTAGAGGAGCACGACCTCCCTGGGCCTGTGGGGTGGCGAGGAGACCCCGGAGAGCCAGGGATGTCGGGCCGGGTGTGTTGCCAGAGTGAGAGACCCCCGCACGTCCATGTGGGGTGGGTTAGAGGAAAGGCCTAGAGGTCACTGAACGTGACCAGTCTGTCTGCTAATGACCCTGGCCCAGACCTCACTGCCAGACCTGGACCTGACCGGCACCTCCATCCCCCTCCCCATCACCACCCCCCAAAAGCTAGGGCTCTCAGGATACAGATCCACCAGGAGCATGTCCAGCCTCTTCAGCTGAAAGACAGGCGGAGCTCCTGCCAGGGGTCTCTGCTCCACACCCCTGCCAACACTTGAGACCCCTCTGGGCAGGTAAGACCAAGCATAGCAGAGACCTCACAGGCCCCATGGGACAAGGGACAGGCGTTCAGGGACTCGGGTGACCTTGCCGGAGTCACAGGGCAATGACTCACACCCAGCAGCGGTCAGAACAAACCTCAAACTGATGGGCTTTCACTAATTCTTAACCCCAAAGATGACACCGGGTACTTCCTGGGTAGAAAAGTGTGCCTCCCACATGCTAGCGCCCTGGGGCCCTGAGGAGGGCAGGGGAAGGGCAGGAGAAAAGCCCCTAAAACACCGCGGGACTCTGGGGTCAGACCACAAGGACTCGAGTCCCAGCTTGGCCCCTATGCTGTGAGACTTCAGGCAAACTCTTAACTTCCCGGGGTCTCTGTTATCTTGTTGGTGGGCAAGACAGATCCTCCCTCATAAACCACAGAGAGGATATGATTTCTGTCCCTACTAACCCACTGCCGGAAAATCGAAGACAGAGGAGCCCCCCCTCCCCAGGCCTGACCTCTCCTCACCCTTTCCCAGGGCCCAGAAGCCCAGTTCCTGGGGCAGCTCAGGAACCACCAGGCAAGTCTGCCAGCCCTACTGCTTCTGGGACTTGACAGGTCCCCAAAGATGTGGTCCCCAATGTACATGATGTCTTCTCCCGTCACGCCAAGCAGCTTGAGCACCAGGTCCAAGGAGCCTGCCCCATCGAGGGAGGACAGGTGCTGTCTCACCCTTCTCGCCCAGGGGGAGCGTAGGATGTGGGCACCTGCTGAGGGAGCCATGGGGGGGCCTGCACCTCCAGAGTAGACAGTGGTGCTGGTGGGGTCCAGTGTGAGCGCCCGTGCGGAGCTTGCCCCAGCTCTGGCAGGGGCAGAGGGGCCCTTAGCCAAGGGAACCACAACTTCTCCGCTGTCAGAGAAAGGGCTGCAGGGCCTTAAAGGGGCCCCCAGCTATCTGCCTCCAGGGACAGACAGGCCACAGGCAGGTCAAGTCCAAGGGCAGGAAGTGTCCCCCCAGCCAGATGGGGCCTCAGCACCTGCCGTTACCATGTTGACCTGTCTCAGGACCGTCCCCTCCGAAGAGAGCGGGGTCCACCACAATCAGGTCACAGCAGGGCTTCCAAGGCCCGGCTGAGCCTTCGGCCTGCAGGACAGGGCGGGGGACAAGTGCAGGCACACGGTGCGCACACACAGCCTGGGAGCTCTGACCCCGCCGCAGCAGCCTCCCTGTCCAATGGACATCGCTAGGGCTGGGAATCGCGGCTCGCACTCCTCGTGTCCCCACCCAAGCTGGGCACAGGAGTGTTCCAAACGTGGCTGTGGAGGCAGCACTGAACTTCATACGATCAAGCATAGTCACCAAGATGGACCCCACCCGCTGCCCAGGAGCACCCGGTCCCACCAGCGCCTAGGCCCCAGCGCATGCTCCTTCCCTGCCCCGCGGGGCCCTCTTCTCACCTCAGCCAGCTCCTCCCGACACCCACCTGCCTGTGTGGCCCTTTAGGAGGCTCCCTGGGGAAATGACTGCTCACAGGCTTGGTCCTTGCTGGAGGTGGGGGGACCTGGGAGAGTCCTGGCCCTCTCTGCCCTTTGGCAGCCCACTCTGGCCCCGCCCCAAACACTGGCCTCCCTGGTGGCAAACAGCTGTGTCCTGATGGCCTGGCAGCGCAAGACAGGGGTCCGAAGCACTGAGCTCCGGCTGGGCTCTGCCCACCCACCACCCCCTCTCCTAGGGCCCCTGAGCAAGGTGGCGGGAAAACTTCTCACCCCACAGAGGTCTTGAGAGGCAGAGCAATGGAACCCAAGATGCCAGCCTGGGTTGGGGTCGGCTGGGAAGGTCTCTGCTCCTTCCCACCCCTTCTTCATTTCCCACAGTGCCTGAGGGTCCCCTACACACACACACACACACACACACACACACACACACTCACACTCACACCAGTGTACCTGTAGCTGCTGGTGGTGGCCCAAAACACCTTCCCGGCCTCCTTCATCATGCCCAGCAGGATAGGGACTCATGCCTGGGGCAAAGGTGGAGACCCCAGGACTGGGGTCCCCAGCTCTGCCCTGGAATCTTCTTAGGTTTCAGCCTAGAAGCCACCCCCAAACCCCTCCCAGAGAAAGTGCCTCCAGGGGAAAGCCCTGAGCAGTGCCAGGGACCATGGAGGGGCTGCCCACTGCCTGGGGAAGGGGACAGAGCAGTCATGGCCTGGATCTGCGGCCACTCACCTCCTTCTCCACGTATTTCTCCAAGTCCTGCAGCATCTCCTTGAGACAGCCCAGCGGGAGGGAGCGGAGCGAGCGTGTATCCATGGTGGCGGGAGGGGATGGGAAGCCTGTCCGTGTGGGAAGAGGGGTGGAAGGCCTGTGGGAACTGGACGTTCCCAGGACAGCCAAAGGCAGACAGGTTGGGTCAAGGGTCCCGAGGCCTGGACCACTCACTGACATGTGGACATTATTCATGGCTTCAGTCATGTCCTAGAAGAGACTTTGGAAGGACCTGAAGAGTTTGATGTGCTGATAGCCAGTGTCACAGCTGGGACAGGACAAGGGACAGGAGCGGCTGATAAGGGGGCCTGAGGTGACCCCAGCCCTGTAACCTTTACCAGAGTGGCTCCTCCAGCCTCACAGGGCCTACACTGGGTTTATGTCCCAGCCGTCCTGAGAGGGACGTCACCCCGTGCTAAGTGTGGGGACATCACAGGTTGCAGGCTCTTCCTGAGCTCCTGGAATCCCCCCAACCCTTCACAAGGGACCTCTGTGTTGTGGTGGGGCCTCTCGCTTTGGGGCTGAGCCCCTGGGAACCCCAGTACTTGGCGGGGCACAGGATGCGTTTGGTGTAGTGGGGGCCGCTGGAGAAGAAGTCTACCAGGCAGGCATAGAAGTGTGTTTCTGGGGCAGAGAGGTGGCTCAGCCACTGGCCCTGGGGCCCTAACGACCAACCCCACCCGCCACCCGCCCCCACCAGGCAGGTTGAAGAGTGCCTTGAGGATGTGAAACCACTGCTCCTTGTCCCTCTGTATGAAATTGCTGGGGTAGAAGCTCCAGATCTTGGCCCTAAGGAGGGGGTGCCAGGTGCAGCTGACATCACTCCCCCCGAGAGGCCCGGCCAGGCCCTGACCACCCTTCCTGGCTCCGCCTTCCCCCTCCCAGGCCCCTCGGGTTGCCATTCATGCAGCCTGAGCACTAGAACTTTGCGCTCTTCACCCGGCGTGGCAGCTCCATCCCCTCACTTCCCCTCCCTGGCGGCGCTCAGCCCTTAGCCCCAGAGGAATGTGAGGCCATGGGCACACAGCATGTTCCCATGGGCATCACAGGTTCCTGCAGAGTGCATCAAGCACCAGCCCCCTGGGGAGACAGCGCAGGGGCGCTGGATGAGAGAGCCAGGCCAGTGACAGCCCCTCGCCTGTCCCTCTGTCCCTTCCGAGGCCACACCTAGTGGAGAAGGTGGGGTCATAGATGTGGTGCAGGATCCACCGGGTACCCAATGCACACCAGACGCTCCAGCAGCAACTCAAAGGTCAGTGCCTCATAGCCTGTGGACCTGTAGGCTGCAGGGGCCCACAGACCCAGCAGCTTGGAGCCTTGCTGCCTGGACCCACCCCCGCCACCCTCCACCCCCGCATCCCCTCTCTACAGCCCTGCCCTGCAGCCCTCTCTACCTGCCAAAGTGTAATCCATGTCAAAGCCATAGCAAAGAATCTTCCTGAGCACCAGGCTGTGGTTGATCAAAATCCTGGGGAGAGGAAAGCAGTTGAGATCAGTCCACCAGACCCCAAATCCAAGACCCTGCTGGCGGGCACCGAGCAGAGGGGACCTTGTACCCTGCAGCTGCAGCAGTGACGGGGGCTTGGAGGGGGAGCCAGGGCCTCATCTGGGTGCGAGGATGACCCAGCTAGCGTGTGCAGAGGGTCCGCAGCTCACTGTCGTGCCTCATGCAAATACACACTTGTCAGTGGGGGCGAGGGTGTCCCTTTCTGAAGTGGGGTCACTGTACCCAGAATTAGAAGGGGCAAAGGGAAGAGACTGCTGTGGGCGAGAGCGAAGGGAAGGGACTGCCTCTGACTGTCCTACTGTCAGCGTTTCCACCTGACCGGTTGCTGCCTCCCATAGAAAGGTGTCCCATAGAGTGCAGGTGCCTGTCTGTTTTGGGTGTCACTCTGTGCTTAAGGGGGCCTGGGCTCCGCCAGGTTGTGTTGGGTGCTTACAGGCTAAGCTCCCTGACCCCTCCCCAAGTTCCCCCGGGTGCGAGTTCCTTGCCAGGCTTTGAGAGAACACCAGGCCCTCAGACTCCCTGCTGGGCTCCGGGCTGAGCCTCCCTGCCTCGTCCATGCTGGTCATCACCGCCAAGAATGAAGGGGAGGCTGCGGCCCCTTCCCCAGCCACCTGCACACTCTCAGCAAGGCCCAGGCTCCCCGCTCTCCCTCAGGAAATTCTGACCTCTGTGGCACAGCCAGGCCCACCCGTCTCCCATCTCTCATCTCCCCTTCCCCTCCCTCCGAGGAAGGAATCAACAGCTCAGTAAGGCTCAAGGAGGAGCGGTTTGCCTACACCATGCCACCTGCAGCCAAGGCCCTCAGTTGCCTGGGAAGTGGAGGCATTTTATCAATAAGGCAAACATGGGGAGTTACAACGGCAGGCACAAGTCTTTAACGATTAAAACAGCCTTCAAATATGTAAAGGACTCTTGCTTTACACAAGTTCTAACATATTTGGTTAGCAAATTCTGCAGCTCCAGACCGTTTAAAGATGAATCACTGGACGCATGCCAAGACTTGTAGGAAGTGGCAAGTGACGGGCATCTCACGATCAGGGAAAACAGGTACAAAACGAGCTATGAAAAAGCAGAGCAACTGGGGCCACGTCGTGTACACTTGTGAATCAGCCCTGTGGGCCCATGCCACCACCTTTACCATAGAGCTGTGACCAGGGTTATCCAGAACCACTTACGTGAAGGGGCATGTCGTCTTCTAAGAGGGAAGGCATGCTTATGATTCATTTTAGAAAACCTTCTCTTCTCTCCCAAATACTAAGCTAAGTGAAGTTAGGCACTTTTAAATGGCTGAAAGTTATGGGAGGGAAGTGAAGTCTGTGACATTGCTCCTTCCTTGACAATGCCAGGTGAGCAACTACTAGGGTGGTGAGGCAGGGGAGTGGAGGCCCCAGGTGATACCATCTGTCTTGGTTACTTTTCTCTCATTGCTGAGACAAAA
>NW_004955470.1:1592795-1615312 GCF_000276665.1 Chinchilla lanigera
GAATGGCGGCAAGCAGCATTTTTTCCCTGCCTTACATTGTAAACAGGCTACCCCCACCTAAGGGGCATGTAGCTCTCATATAATCTCCATGCCCTCCTCTTCCACAGGCTCAGGATGTATACAAAGCAAGCACCCTGGCTTCCTGCTGAGTCACTTAGCCAAACCTCTAGACTCCCTAAGTTGACACAATGTATCAACCATAACACCATCCCTTACTGGAAGTATGCATGGACAGATGATGGATGGATGGATGGATGGATGGATGGATGGATGGATGGATGGATACATAGATGAATGGATATGTGGATGGATGCATGCATTGACAGATAGTTGAATGTGGGGCAGGCATCAGGTATAGATCAATGAATGGACAGATGGACAGATGGTATGCTTTATATGGCAACCTAAATTGATGGGTTTCAGAAGAGAATCAAGCTCCAGACGTCAGGGAGATTTCTGGAGTCCCTTCCACCAGTTCTGTGCTGTCCGCCCATCTCACAACCCTTTAAGCACCGTTTCCCACATTGCACAGTTCCCTTTTAGGTCAGAACAGAGAAAGAGGAGCAGTACTAGTTACAGGGAGTCTCTCAGAAGTTCCTCAGCCCTCCCACAGAAGCTACACAGCAGCTGTAGAAATGCGTATAAGCCTGGGGTCTGTCTGGAATTCCCCTCACACCTAAGGGCAGGAAAGCCATATGTGACACTCAGCCACACCCCATCACCCGAGCATTTCTCAGGTCACCTCTCCAGTGGCACCCCCAGCTGTCTCTGAGGCCTGACTGAACACAGCATGGGGTTTGTGCCCACCACACTGGTGGTTGGGAAGGGCATCACTCGATGGGGGTTTGCGTGACCTGCACTGCCCAGCTGGAGTGGCTGGCCCTCGGCTGGGTGCTGTCTGTAGCAGTGACCCTGCCCCGCTGGATCTTCAGCTGGCACGGTCTGCTTCCGCCTCCTGTGCAGGGCTCAGAGCCTCTCGACTAACCGAAGGAAGAACCTGAGATGTCATAGGATCTCCCTAACCCTGACCATGAGCCACAGAGATCTGTCATAACAGCAGGGAATGCATTGCTGTCCTTTTACTGCGTGCAAGGTCTCTAATGACCCCACAAAATAGATCCACTGTTATTCTGAGCATACAGATTATTATATGAGGCACAGAAGAGTAAGCAACTCGACTATTCTCACAAAGGCAATGCATGGTAGAGCAGGACCGAGCCCAGGCAGCCAAGCCAGGTATCTTCACTCTTAAACTCTAGGCAAAACGTCCTCTGCCTATGGTGCCTCACAAAGGTCCCCTGATTTTTCAATGTCATAAAAGACAAAGGGAGGCTGGGGAATCATTCCAGAGTAAAGGAGGCTAAAGAGCCATGACAAATGAACAAAGTCTCCAAGCTTCCACTGAATCCTGCTGCAGGGCACAATGTGCTACGGACATTAGTAGATCTACAAATACAAATGGACAATGGGTGGTATTAAATGAAATTACTGCATGCTAGTGTAAACCTGTGAACTGGATAACTGCATGGCGGTAATGTAAGAAAATACCCTTTTCCTTGAGAAATAGTCACTGAAGGGTTTAGGGTAGAGGTCATTATGTGCACTAGTTACCTTCAAATGCACGTATGGACACGTGTGTACATACAGGGTTGGGGACCAATGATAAAACAAATGGAATAAAACATGAACAGTGGGTAAATCTTGGTAAAGCATATAAGAAATTTCTGTGTATAACTTTTTATTTTATAACTTTTCATAAACTTGAGATTATTTCCAAATTGAAATTCTTTTGTTTTCTTTCTTACTTATCTATTTATTTGTTTGTTTTGGACATAAGGTCCTCCTATGTAGTTCAGGCTGGCTTTGAACTCCTGGCAGCCCAGGCTGGCCTTTAATTCAAAGTGATTTTCCTGCCTCAGCCTCCCAAGTGCTGGGATTGGGATTGTGGTATACACCATCATACCCGGCCCAATTCTTAGAATTAAAGAGAGTGTGTTCTCAGATGAACAGCCCCATCCCGTCACCGGCTTTGAACTCCTCTCTTCTCTCCCCAACTTTCTGAGCCCCTGCATGGCACCTCTCCTCTGCTGAGGGCAAGCACTGAGAATAGGACCAACTTGCCTCACATCCCCTTTGGGTCTTCCATGTAGATGCTGTTTATTCAAGAAGTGTCAAGGTCTAGCACGTGGTGGATTTCTATCTCCTGGCTGCCTGCACTTGGATCACCAGATCAGGGGTGACTGTGGGGCAGGGATCAGGTGCGGGCCTGGCTGTCACCCCACATACATCACCCCTAGGTCATCCCAGCTATCCACAGAGGCTTTAGCAACCTGGGGCCATGCTGCGGGACCGGAGAAGGCTTCCATCCCCTGGAGCTTGGAGAAACCCTCTCAAGCTGAGCAGCAACGTTCCCCCAGAATCATCCCTGGGCTTCCTCACACAGGCAGGCGCCACTGCTACAGGGAGAGGGAGGTGGAGCCCAGCTGCATGCCTGGAAGTCTTTTTAACAGGAGAGTTGTGGATGAGGTCTTTAAGAAAAGGTACAATTTTTAATAGTTTAGAAGAAAAAGGAATTTCCCAGAGCCAGCAGTGAGCCCGGTGCTGAGAAGCAGAAAGGAAATGGACCACAGGGGGCAGCAAAGGATGGAACCTGCCTCTGGGGCGACGGCCAGGCCCTCAGGCCCAGCCACGGTGCTGGTCCCAGCCATCTTCTCCTGCTGCGGTCACACTGCCAACGGGCTTGTGCTGGGGTGGGTGGGGAGGGACAGCCTCTGGACTGTGCCCAGAGGTTGAACTCCACTTCCTGGGAAGAACCTGGAGCTGAGTCAACACCCTATGCCCCAGAAACAATTCTACCCCACCTAGGGCAAATGCCACCCTCCTCCTTGGGTGAGGGTCAGGGAGGGGGAGATGGAGAGGGAGAGCTAAAAACTCCCAAGAACTTGTGGCTCCTTCTGGCAACGCACTGGGAGCCACTGGAGTTTGTGGTGTGAGCGTGGAGTGCCCATGCTATGAGCTGTGTTGTGGCAGTGAACACGCACGTGGGAGCATGGGTGTGTGTGTGAGAGTTGTGTCGGACCTGGACCAGGCAGAGGTGTGCCTGTCACTGACCCTAGAACTCAGGCTGGAGCCCCAGGGGGCCTGCAGCTGTGGGGAGGGTGGAAGGAAACAGTGGCAGGGATGCCCCCAACACAGCGCATCCTCACTGTCCGATTGCACAGACTGGGGGCGGGGGAAGTAAGGGGCCATCCCTGCAAGGCTCTTGGGGGCCCCCATTAGGTGAAATTGAGCCCTTTCCTGTTAACTAAAAAACCGCTAGGGCCCCAGCTCAGCAGCTCTGCAGGTCTGGCAGGCTGGGAAGCCCCAGGGAAGACTCTGAGGCCTGCAATGGTGGGGCCAGGCCGCAGAAGCTCAGGAGACAGCTGCCTCCTGTCCTTGAGCAGTGGGTCAGGTGTAGGGGTGAAGGCGTGCTAGCCAAGAAGGCAGAGGGCAGGGAGCTGCAGGAGAGCTTATGCCTGGCCTGGCTGGTGCCAAGGCTGTGGCAATCTTGCCCGGCCCTACTAAGGCCGAGACAGGAAAGGCCTTGAGTGCCAAGCTGGAGGACCTCCCCAGCAGAGCCCCCAGGTTCCCTCACTGCAACCTTGAGAGTCAGGGGTTCTGGCCAGGTGCGAGTGTCAGCTGCCTCCTACACCCAAGTCCTTGTGGGGAGACAGCGTGCAGCTACCAAGCATCCGCCTCACACCGGCCTGCAAGTGAGGCTCGGTATTTGTCCTTCAGGAGCACAGTCTAAAAAGGAGACAGAAAACGTGCTCCAGCAAGGAGAAAGAAAAGGGGGGCTCCCAGCCCAGGGCCACCAGGCGGCCGTGTGCGGTGTGGCTTCCACGTGTGTGGTATGGCTTCCATCTTGTAGTCTGGTAATTCGGTCATGGGCAAAGGTGTCTGCAGGAGGCCCTTCAGGGGGTCACAAGTGCAGTCTCTACATTCATGAAATGGAAGGGCTACGCTCGTGAAAAAAACAGGTCAAATCAATGTCCAACTAAAGAAAAGGGAATCCATACTTTTTAAACCATTATACCTACTGATCTATGATACTTAAACTATTATACAGCCAGGCCTGGTGGCACACACCTGTAATCCCAGCACTCAGGAGGCTGAGGCAGGAGATTGCCGTGAGTTTGAGGTCAGTCCAGGCTACATAGAGAGTTCCAGACCAGCTTGAACTACAGAGTAAGACCCTGTCTCAAGAAAACAAACAAAAGAAAAGTTGTGGGTGGTGGCAGAACACAAAATTGTATTTTCACAAACACGCAAACTAGTTACAAAACGCATACACAAAAAGCATTTTTAAAACCTCAAACAGCTGTCATAGGCAGGCAGCAAGGTTAGACTTGCTTTCTTATCTGGAATATCTCCATTCTCTGACATGGTTCAGTAATGAAAATTGAGCGGTATAAAATGACACAGCTGTTACAAGAGATGTCTACGCGAGAGGGAACTGGCCGGTATGGACTCATAAATACACCGATATAGCTCATTTTCCAAATAAAGTAAGACATTTTTACACTTCATGAGGTCCTGCCCTGAGCCTAGTGGCTGACACTAAGGGATGAGCCCTCAGCTCTGGCAGTGCCACTCACTTTATAGGCCAACGCCCAGCGCCCCTGAGCTGGGGCTGGAGCCCTTTGGAGCCTGCAGCTTTGGAGAGGGGTCGGGGGCAGGGGCTCACTCTGGGTTCTCAGCCCAGCACCTGTGCCATGAACCTGCCCAGCTCTGCTCTCCGGGGCTGTGGAGCCAGTCAGAGGGAGCAGGGAAGGAATATTTGCTCAGGGTGAGGGCAGGTCCAGGAAACAGCCATGCCCACCCTCTTGGAAAATGAACAGGAGCGAGGCCGCGTGAAGACTTCTTAGCCCGGCAACCACAGGCGTGGAAGGAGAAAGGGAAGTGAGCAGCCCACAGCGGCCCTGGGATCTGAGGGAGGTGGGGGAGGGCAGCAAGGCCAGGTCACGAAAGGTTCCTGCGCTCTACAGAAGAGTGTGACCCTGATCCGGCCTGGTGGGAAGCCCGGCAGCGTTCTGTGCGGGGCAGGGTGCGAGCTGCCTCGTGCTCATGCTGCTTGTGTTGTCGGGCTTGGGAAGCCCAGCAAGGCCTAGTAAGGCCGAGGGAGGAAGAGCTGCTGCAGCGACCCAGCAGGCGCTCTGAGGAGCCCAAGCGCCTGGGGCAGCGCTGAAGGGCAGGCAGGCCTGAGCCATCTGGCTACCCAGGACTTGGGAATCCCAGAGAGGGCCAAGGCCGGGATGCTGAGGAGCCAGAGTATGGGGCCACCAACCCAGAGACGCCACAGGGAAGCGGCACCACCATGAGTTGTGCTCGAGTAGATTTGGGAGTTGCAAGTCCGTGATGCTCATCTGAAACTTTAGGGCCAGATATATTTCAGAATTCCGTATTTTCTAAGGGTAAGAAGTAGCATGATTTACTGTATATATGCATGATCACACCCTTTCTGGGGTCGGGGGAAGCAGCCCATAATTAAACACTGGCATTCATTCGTGCAGTCAATAAATGAATATCCATTCCCACCAGGAGGGTGCAGAAAAACAGTAAAAAGAAGCTTGTGTCAGGGTTGATCAAAGTTGGCCACCGAATGAGCCTAGAATATCCTCTGCTTTAGGATCTAGAGACAGGGACCAGAAAGTTGCATCAGCAACTATGGTCGCTGAGGACCAGCAGTAAAAGGGCCCCTCGGGACAGACAAGCAGGGGAGCAGAGCTAAGGACACAGCCCCTGGAATAACAAGGTAGCCGATACAGGAGGCAGGCAGGGGAGCAGGGGAGCCCCAGAAGCAGGGGCAAGTGCCACAGAAAGACCAAGGGGAGAAGGCCCGGGGTCCCCTGCATTTGGCAACAGATGAAGGCGTAGGAGACCTGGGCCAACAGGGTGAGTGGCGATGTGGGACGGGCAGGAGTCAAGAGGCAGCAGAGGGCAGGGAAAAGACCCATTGCAGGAATCTTGGCCAAGAAAGAAATGAGACCAGGCAGGGGCCGGACCCATGAGCAGGAAACATGGCAGATGTGTGGGACCAGGGGTCTCAGTGAGCGGCCAGGAAACTGCAGGAAGGACAGTGGGTTAAAAGAGACAGCA
Organism: Chinchilla lanigera; assembly: GCF_000276665.1. NCBI lineage: Eukaryota > Metazoa > Chordata > Mammalia > Rodentia > Chinchillidae > Chinchilla > Chinchilla lanigera. Next base: position 1,598,934 of record NW_004955470.1, read on the forward strand.
TATGTCCAGCAAATCCGGGTGTAAGAATATTCATGGCATCTTTGTTCACTATCAGCGCCCCCACTGGAAACAACTCAGTTGTTTGTTAGCACCAAAATGGATACAGCTCTGGAATCAGCAATGAAGAGAAATGAATTATATGCTAACATGGGTGAGTCTACAGACAATATTGGGCACAAGAACGTATGTATTTAGCCAGGCGTCACGGGGTACAACTGTAATCCCAGCTCTCTGGGAGGCTGAGGCACGAGGATCAAAAGTTTGAGCCCAGCATGATATATCGATATGTGTTTAGTATAGTATGCAGGCCCCAGGTCCAAGCCAGTGTCCCAAGTGTGCCCTTTGCATGTGCCTTGTACCTCAACTGGAAGCCTTTAAGACGATGAGACTGAAGGTTTCGAGTGTGAAACTGCCCAGGGGATGGAAAGGTGGAAGGTGATGCAAGATTAAGGCAGATCCAGGTAAAGATGGTGGCCGTGGGGATGGGAGGGGTGCTGCGCTCCAGGCACAGAGCTCTCGCGGGAGTTTACACCGATGCTCCTGGAACAGCTACCAAAAAGCAGTTTTAAAAGCGGAGGGTGCTATACTATTTTTGACACAGGCGGTTTCTATGAGGCTGCTGTCCCAGCTGTCCTTTCCCTGATTGTCCCCAATTCGGATCCCAACCCATGACAGGTCCCCCCGCCCAACCCTGAGGATGGCACACACACACACACACACACACACACACACACACACACACCCAGGCTGCACCCCTCCCAGGATCAACCTGCACAAAGACTTGAGGGAAACAGACTCTGAAGGGAGTCAAGCAGGAAGGGCACTGCCCTCTGCGCTCAAGGCCTGGCTGTAGGGCCGAGCTGGCTGAGCCCTGCCCCTGTCCCCTAGGAGTGGCTTCCCGCCCAGGAGGGTCCTCATTCCGCGCATGCGCATGCGAGCTCCTCCTGCATTGCTGAGAATTATCCGCTCCTCGCCCCTTCCCTCCTCTCCCCTGCTCACCAGCCAGTCCAGCCCTGAGAGCGGGTGACAGAGGACATACCCGGAAGGCCACCTGGAACAGTGACCAGCAGCAACAGAATTAATGAATTGTACCTCCGCCCCATGGTTAAAATGCTTACTTCACAAGTCCCCATTTCTCTTCAATAACACAGATCTGTCTAAATTAGTTTTCAAAAAAGACTTGTGAGAGAGGCACGCGGCTAGCAGCTCCGCCCGGGTGACAGTTCACAAATTGCTCGGATTCACACTTGCTGCAAGCAGGCAGAAGCACAGGCAGCGCTGGCCCGACAGCCTCCGGGGGCCGGGACAGCGGCGCCTGGAGGTTCTGGGAGCACAGGCTAAGCCCTGTGCAGAGATTCTAGGTCGGCAGGAGAGTGACCTAGTTAAACACACAGGCTTATTCTTAGACAAGGAGTCCCAGTTAAGGCCCCTGCGAAGCCACGGCAAGAGGCGCAGCCCTGGAAGTGACCGGAATGGTTCTTGTTTTTAAATAGCACTTACTTATTTCTGATTACCAAAGTAGTACACATTCATCGTAGAATGTTTGCAAAAAGTAGAACAGAAAAGAAAACACTAACTAGAGTTGAACTTTTTTTTTTCCCCCTTATATCCTCCTGGTCTACTTTTTATTCTTAATTGTGTATGTAGGAAGGGAAATGCTGGTTCACATAACAGAAGTGAAAAAAAGTAGAAAATGATGAACTGCATGATCGCAGATTTGTTGCGTACATCTGGACTGCAGGGTGTTTATAGGTCCGTTTAATTCATCCAGTATTAAAGTATAAGCATCTCCCCCATGTCCTTATTCATCTACTGGATTTAATGACTTCATAATAGTGATCATTGGGCTGGTTAATTTTGATTGTTAACTTGGTTGGATTAAGAAATGCGTAGAGAGGCGGCCAGACTAAGGACACTAACCTCATCCGTGGATGAATCTGTTGATGAGTTCATAGCGGAGCGAGCTATTAGGAGGTCGAGCCTAGTCGGAGGAAGTAGGTCACTGGGGGCGTGGCTTCAATGGGAATAACTGTTCTCCAGTTCTTTCTCTCTTCTCTGCTCCCGGGCTGCCATGTGAGCAGCTTTCCTCCACCACACCCTTCTGCTATGATGTTTCTGCCCTGCCATGGACCCAAATGCAACGGAGCCACCTGGTCATGGACTGGATGTCTAAAACCATAAGCCTATAAATATTCTCAGCTATTTTGTCTCAGCAACAAAAAACTGACCAATGTAATCATATAGAGTAATTTATAAAGTATTTCCTTGTGATGGGGCATCTAGGTGGTTTCCAGCATTTTTTTGTTCTGTTTTGTTTTTTGTTTTTTGTTTTTTGAGATAGGGTCTTGCTGTGTAGTTCAGGCTGGCCTTGAACTCAAGATAGGGACTTGCTGTGCAGCCCAGGCTGGCCTGGAGCATGCTTCGATCCTTCTGCGTTAGCCTCCTGAGGCTGGGATTACAGGTGTGCACCACCATGCCCTCCACCTTTTTAAATAACACAATCTCTCTGTTCGTGGGCTAGATTTTGGAAGTAAAAATATTTGGGCTTGTTATACAATGCCAAGTAGCTTTCTGAAACTTCTTAGCCACTGACATTGCCACTAGTAAAGGATATCATATCTTGATTGCTGTAAATAACAGCCAGTTTTTATCAACTGATAGTAGATAAAGATTAAGCAGAGGAAGCCCATTCCTCAGAGCCATCCGGAATTTTATGACTAAACACAGCCCAGCACTATTTCCCAGAATTCAGTTTTCACCAGGTTAAACTGCTGTGACACACAGTCCCAGAATTTTAGGGGATTACAACCAGTAAGAATTATTTTTTATCCAGATTGCTCATTAGATGTGAGTCAAATGTGACATTTATTCCATGTTTTCTTATTCTGAGGCCAAAGATGAAGGAACAACCCAGATGCTATCTCCATTCTCATGGTCAAGATCAAAGACACTTAGTAGAAACCCACATTGACCGTGCAGGCTTGGATCGGAAATGGTGTGCACCAGTCCCCCCTCTTCCCATTGGGCCAGAAAGGGGTCACATGGCTGATCCTGGAACCTGGGAAAGTTCACTCTTCTCACAAGAAGGTGCTGCAGCTCACATTGTGGGGAGCAGCATGGAGACTGCTCGTACAGGATGGGAAGATAATACCCGGGAACAAGAACACGATCCACCACTAGAACCGTGACCAGCTGGAAACAGAGCTTAGTGCTTTCATTGCATCCTGATACGAAATGAAATGCTGGCAACCAGAATCTCTCTTCATGCTGGAAGACCCCATGTCCAGAAGCCTTCTCTTGTGCTCACTGAGGCAGAGGGTACCTAAGTTTGCCTTTTGTGCAAATAAAAAAAAAAAAAAAAAAAAAAAAAAAACACATATATATATATATATGTGTGTATTTATGGACATGTATTATAAGTAGCTCCATTAAAAGAATGAAAGTACACTATTAATTTTAAAAAAACGAAAAGCCATGTGTGTAACAGGCTGCCACCTATTTTTAAACAGGGGAAAATACATACACATGTATGCCTATGTTGGTTTAAAATATTTCCCAAAGGATCGATAAGAGGCTGGTGACAGTGGCTATCTTAGGAAAAGATAAGAGAACTAAGGGATTGAGATGGAGCGGACGGGCTTGCTTTTCTCTGTATGCTCTACTGAATAGCTTGCATTTGTTTTTATTTTTGTTTTTGATTTTTGAGACAGGCCCTTGCTATATATTCAGGCTGGCCTTAAACTCACTATGCAGCCCAAGCTGGGATTACAGGTGTGCGCCACCACACCCGACTTATATAGCTTGTGTTTGTATTATCTTTTCCCCCAATTCTTTTTAATTTAAAAAATTTTAAATTGTCCTTTCTTACTCTTGTGACTCCGCTTTTCCTCCACTGCTCCCATTTTAAGACATGCCCTGATTCCCATACCTAGAGCCAGAAAAGCAAGAGTTTCCGGGAACCAATGGAAAACCCAAGAAGAACAATTACCAACCATTACAGAACAAAAAGAAACTTCAAGCTCCACCAGATCAAGCCACTTCTATGGGTATACGGAAAATGCTCCCTCACCACCTTCCAGATGACCCCCTTCCAGTAAGGCAAGATGGGAAGATAGGGCTCCCATTTCCCTACTTGCTCCAAATTTGGAGAAGCACCTTCCACGAAAGATGCGCTTATGTGAGCACTTTCCTTTAAAGAAGCCTAAAGGGTTGACATTTTCCATTTAGATGCGAGGAATGGGAGAGGAATGGAAAAGTTCCAGGGGGATCAGGTGCCAAAGTAGGAGATAGTGTGAGGACATAGTCACCAGGGAGCCTGTGGGAATCCCAGGGAGTCCCTCAGATTTCTAGAAGACATGGGATCTAAATAAGTGCTGCGTTCTACGTACATGTCCCTCCAGCACCCACGTCTTAACAGCCTGTGATGCTATAGGGAGAGGGTGGAATTCTTAAGAGGTGGTCCTAGTGGAAATCTTCTGATCAGCAAGGATGTGGCCTTGAAGAAAATATTGGGATCCCAACGCTTTCTTCTTTCTTTCAAGGCCTGGCCATGGGATGAACAGCTTTGTCCACCCCTGCATTCCCCAATGTGCAGCTTCACCACAGGCCAGAAAGCAGTGGGGCCAAACAACCATGGACTGAAACCTCCCAAACTGTGCATGAAAAGAAGCCTTTTCTCTTTATCAACTGATTGTCTCAGGTATTTTGTTAGAGTGATAGGAAAGCTGACTAATACCGTCAGCCTGAGGTGCGCAGCGGTCCCTGGGTTACATGAATACAGAATGCCATTGCTGGGATGGTGATGACAGTGAACTGCACCACTGGAACTCTGTGGGGATTCTCAGGGGTGCTCCCACACTCAGAGGCCTTCTTACCCTGGCAAGACCCAAAGGCCCTGGGGAAATGCTATGCTGAAACCACCATGGGAGTAAAGAGACAATCTACAGAATGGGAAAAGACTTTTGCCAGCTACTCCTCAAACAAAGGCTAATATCTAGAATCTTTCCGAGATTTCAGTGATAGCAAACAGCCACTGTAGTAAGCATGCAAACCAGTGGTTTGCCACCACTGATCTAGAATACATAAAGAACTCCAAAAAATTAGATTCCCACATTTAAAGACCCAACAAAAATTGGGCATCTGAAATGAATAGACTTCTCAGATGAAGAAGCACAAATAGTCAATAAATATATGAAGAAATGCCCAACATCACTGGCCATCCAAGAAATACAAATTAAAACAACACTGAGAGCCAAGCATGGTGGCGCACTCCTGTAATCCCAGCACTCAGGAGGCTGAGGCAGGAAGATCAACATGAGTTCGAGGCCAGCTTGGGCTACATAAAGGAGTCCAAGACCAGCCTGCACTACATAGTGAGACCCTGTCTCAAAAAAAAAAAAAAAAAAAAAAAGAGAGAGAGAGAGAGATTCTGTCTTAGGAAAGAGTGACTATCTTTAAGAAATCAAATAATAACAAATGTTGGAGAGGCTGCAGGGGAAAAGGAATGCTTCTTCATTGTTGGAGGGAATGTAACCTAGTAAAACCAATATGGAAATCAGGACAGAGATTCCTCAAAAAAACCTAAAACTAGAAATTACATTTGACCAAGCTATTCTCCGTCTACATATTTTCCTGAAAAAGTTAAAGACATCATATTGCATTGAAACATTTATACCCATATTTATAGCAGCACAATTCATAATAGTTAAATCTCAGAAACAGCCTATATGTCCATCAATAGATGAGCGGATATGATGGTTTGTGTCTAGATGTCCCCCAAAGCCTCCTGCAGTCATGGAGCTTTTGCAGAGGTGGCTGAACCTGGAGTATGTGATGCTGGGATTAAGGGTGTGTGATTAGTAAATCACTCCAATGACTGGTTTGTCATGGTTCTGGCTAGGATTAAGGGTACTCTAGGGCAGGTAGTCTGCATGCAATATAAAGGACAGAAAGAGTCTTCTCTCCTTTCTCTTGGCTGCTTTCTCTTTTGCTATCTTCTGCTGCCATGAACTATTGTCCCTCTGCCATGTGCCACCCTACCTTGAGCCAGCCCATTATGGGCTGAAACCTGTACAAGCTGTGAGCTAAATAAATCTTCCTTCCTCTAACTCTGGGTGCCAGGTATTTTGTCTCAGCAACAAGAAAAGTAACTAAGAGAATGGATAAAGAACATGTAGTATTTATATACAATGGAGTACCACTCTGTCATAAAGAAACATAAACTTGAGTCATTTGTAGGAAAATCAGTATACCTTGACACCATAATGTTAAGTGAAGTAAATTAGACATACAAGTTTAAATATCACGTTTTCTCTTATATGAAAAACCCAATAGATAAATAAAGTGCAAAATAAAAGACAGGCAATAGGGAAAAAAAGAAAAAATATATTGTAATCCAGCATGCCCAATGTATCTAAAAGTGTACCTTAATTTAGCAGAACTGTTTCGTTTGTTTTATATGTTATTTGGTCTGTTAGTCTGGCTGTTAATCTGCATTTATGATGAATAACTTGATAAAGATTTAAAAGTAACTAAGTATTATGCTGGAAAAAAGAGAAAGGAGAAAAAAAGAATGGAAAATTAATATGTATATATACACATACACAAGATAGCTATGATAATTGTACTACTAATTTCTATAAGCTCACTGAAAGGAACAGTTAGTGCTTATATTGTTCAATCAATTTTGCATGCCTATATCTGGTAATCTGAGCAACTACTTTGAAGATAACTATGCAATATAATAACCATCTTTAATTTCTAATCTTTTTTTTTTTTTTTTGGCCTTTTTGAGACAGGGTCTTGCTATGCATTTCAGGCTGGTCTTGAACTCACTTTGTAGCCCAGGCTGGCCTCAAACTCACAAAGATCCTCCTGCCTCAGCCTCCCAAGTGCTGGGATTATAGGTGTGCAGCACCACGTCTGGCTAATTTCCTATCATCTTGTTTTTTAAAGTTTGTATCTTCTTTTTTCTCTTTTTAAAATTATAAAAAAAAAAGAAAAGAAAAGAAAAAGAAATGCCATGCTTGCAGAACATTCACACAGGACGTTGTATCATTGAGTCACTGATCTTTGCTTGGTAAGTTGTTTAAGCTCTTGGTACAAGAGTCCCATGCAGATGGAACAGCACAAGCTCCTGGGCTCCTCCGTGTGCCAGAGAACCTGAGGTCAGTAGATGTTATTCAGGTTCTAGAGAACAAACACAACATGGTTACCTAAGTTTAGTGAACATTGTAATAAACAAGATTTGTGATACAGGACTTCTCGAGCTATAATGTTCTGATATACATGATAAGTCCCCAATGGTACATGGACTATGGAATTGTTTGTTTCAGAACAGTATTCTAGCCAGGGCTCCCAGGAACACACTTTGGGAACTACAACCTCAAGAACTTTCCAGATCACCAGCCACCAGTCAGTGGATGCACTGAAAACATTCTAGGGTAGCAATAGTTTGCTTGGATTTTATTTTTTTAAACAACCAATATGAATTTCTTTTTAAGCAAATGTATATTTATTTATATATTGGGTTTTTCACATAAGAGGAAACGTGATATTTAAGCTTGTATGTCTAATTTACTTCACTTAACATTATGGTGTCAAGGTATACTGATTTTCCTACAAATGACTCAAGTTCATGTTTCTTTATGACAGAGTGGTACTCCATTGTATATAAATACTACATGTTCTTTATCCATTCTCTTAGTTACTTTCCTTGTTGCTGAGACAAAATACCGATATGTATTTCTTTTTAAGCAAATATATATTTAAGCAAATGTATATAGATGTGACCCTTCTTGCAGACACAGGACCATGGGCTTTATTTGTGTTGTTCAGTGCTATATTGAACAGTGACTGGCAGCTGAAGGTGCTTATTAAATGTTTAATGAATGATTCAAGCTGTGAGAAGTGCAGAAAGTAGATACAGAAGGAAAGAAGACCCAGACTGAAAGACCTACTGAAGGACTTGGAAATGCCCAGGATGCTAGGAACCTGCAGGAGACTCACGGGGAAGATGCTCGCTTGGTGATTCCAAAGGACCAGCCCTGCTGACACCTGGATTTTGGATTTCTGAGCCTGAGAGTTGTGAGAGAATACATTTTTATTCTTTTAAGACAAAAAAATAAGTTAAAAATACTTCTATAGTGTTTTAAAATGATGAATTAAAAAGCAATGGTATGGAGTGAGAAACCAAAAGTATAAATAAGGTATAGAAAGTATAATAGGTATTGTGAAATAGGAAGAAAATGTTCAAATGGGGAGAGGAACAAGAGACAGGGTAGGGGCATAGGAAAGAAGGGAAAAGGAAAAAATGAGAAAAGAAAGAAAGAACGGAAAGAAAGCTTCTGTAAATGGGGAGGGGAAGAAGGGTGGAAGGAAAGGTAGGGGAATGGGAAAAAAAGAATCAAGTTATGTCATATACAGGTATAAATTTTCTATGATGAATGTGATCATTATGTATATCTAAAATGTACCAATAAAATCTGACTGAAAAAAGATGCAGTGGTATAGCTAGTTTCTTGACAATGTCAAGAAAATGAGCAGACGAGCCATAGACAAGCAGAACATACCTGCAAGAGACACAACTAATAAGGAACTGTTATCCAAAGGACCCTTATACCCAAAATATGCAAAAAACTCTCAACACTGAACAATAAGGAAATGGACAGCTCAGTTTAAAGACCTTAACACATGGGATCCATGAAGACACACTGACAGCAAGTAAGCTTATGAATAGAAGTTCAACATCATATATCATTAGGGAATTGCAAATTCAAAAAATGAGATACCAGGCCACACCAACTAGAATGGCCAGAATCCAAACTTACTGACAGCACCAAATGGTGACACGGATGTGGAGCATCTGTAACTCTCAGTCACTACTGATGGGAATTAAAATGGACAGCTACTCTGGAAAACAGGCTGGCAGGTCCTTACAAAACAGCTATTCTTGCCATATGATCCAGCAGCAACGCTCTTTTACAATTATTCAAACAAACTGAAAACTTATGTCCACACAAAACCTACATGCAGATGTTTCTAGCAGCTTTGTTCACAACTGACAAAACTTGGAAGCAAGTAGGATGTCCTATAGCTAGTGAACATATCAATAAACTGGTACTCCCAGGTGATGGAATATTATTCAGCTATCAGTCCATGGAAAAACATGGAGAAACTTTAAATGATTCCAGAAAGTAACAAAGTATTAAGAAAATGATTGAAAAGATGGGGGTGCATTAAAAGAACTCAGGATTGATCTAAAATAACTCCCAGGACTGAAAACTGAAGCAATTCAAGCAGCAAACAGGGATAACAGTATTGACTTACAACCCAAAGAATAAAACAAATATATACAAATTCATATTGACATAAATGAATAATGAATAGATAGATGGGGAAGAAGGGAAAACTCTTCCTTGTAGACAGATTCTAGCTGATCAGTGCAGAGGTGATGAGGAATACAGAAACCACTGTTAGAACTGCACCGTAATCATTAAACTCTGCACTTGGCTTCTTGGCTGGCTGTCACCGTCATGAAATTCCTAATATGTTTCGAGAAAGAGGCCTGCACTTTCGCTCTGAGCGAAAGTGTTTTCCCTGTTTTCTTTAAACAGAAACAGGGAAAACAGAAACTTTACAGCGGAGGAACCAGGAGAACATTATCTTAATTGCATAATCAAAGTTAATATCATGTAGCCCAATATACTACACTGAGAAAAGCGCACTTCTGTTTTCTTTTTCCCAGAATCCAGAACGACTAATCTAATCTAATCATGAAAAAGAAAGACTCAAAGATCCAGTCGAGGGACTTTCCACCAAATGCCTAACCTTATTTAAGAACTGTCAAGGTCCTGAATAACTAGCCGGGTGTGGTGGCGCATGCCTATAATTCCAGCACTCAGGAGGCTGAGGCAGGAGGATCACTGTGAGTTCGAGACCAGCCTGGGCTACAAAGTGAGCTCAAGGTCAGCCTGAACTGCACAGTGGACCCTGTCTCAAAAAGAAAAAAAAATGTCCTGAATAACAAGAGACTGAAAAAGTGTCACAGATGGGAGATTAAGATGATGTGACAACTGAACGCAACACAGGATTCTAGACTGGATCCTGAAATAGAAGAACTCCGGTGACAAACTAATGAAACCCAAGTAAAGTCCATGGGTTCGGTAACAGCAGTGAGTCAGTGTTAACTTTCTGACTCCAGACATTGTACTAAGACCACAAAGGAATTAGGGAAGGCTGGGACAGGATAGAAGGGAAGTCTACGTACTATCTGCAACTTTTCTCCAAGTCTAACATGATTCAAATGTGTACAAACTTTAAAAGCAATGATGAAATATGGCATAAACAAAGCCAAAAGACATGGCACACACTGCAAAGAACAGGGCTTGCAGCTCTTAACAGAGGCAAAGGGTGACTCTTTTTTTGTGCGGTACTGGGGATTGAACTTGTGACCTTGTGCTTGCCAGGCAGGCACTTATGCCACTGAACTATATCTCCAGCCCCCAACTCTTCTTAATATATAAAGAGCTTCTAAAAGAAGATCAGGCTGGGTGTGGTGGCACATGCCTGTAATCCCAGCACTTAGGAGGCTGAGGCAGGAGGATCGTTGTGAATTGGAAAGCAGCCTGGGCTACAAAGTGAGCTCAAGGCCAGCTTGAACTGAATAGGGAGGCCCTGTCTCAAAAAGACCAAAAAAAAAAACCACCCAAAAGGACAAAAATGAACAAACAATCCAAAAAGTAATACAAATAATTAATGAATGTATGAAAAAAATCATTAAACTCACTCAGAGAACTGCAAATTAAAATTCTAAATACCAATTTTCACCTGTTAGGTTGGCAAAGCTCCAGTGAGTGGGTCACACACTCTGAGGGCAAGTCTGCGGTGAAAGAGGAAATTTCTCACATTCTCCGAGGGAGTGCAAATTGGCACAATCCCTTCTGGGGGCCGATCTGCGAGCATCTATCAAAATTAAGATAAGTCCTTTGACCCAGCAGTTCCTCTTTCCCACTTGAGGATGATTTATAAAGATTTAGAATGATCACATGGACAAGGGTGCACATTGCAACACAGCTCGCAAGACTGTAAAAATAAACATTCTTATACCATTGGAAAAAAACTGGTGAAATAGAGTGAGTCCCCTCCACAATGGAATACTACATCATGTGTTCTGTAAAGGAATTTTTACACATACACACACACACACCTGCAAAAAATGAAAAAAATGAATGAGGAAGTTCCTGCAGGGCTGGGAGAGGGGTGAGCTGGGAGGCGTTGGTTCAAGGGTACAAAGTTCCAGTATTCCAAGAGGGAGAAGTGCTAGAGGTCTGTTAGGCAGTGCAGTGCTGACAGTTCACAACACTGGTTGTACACAGTACTGAAAAACTTAACAGATAAATCTTAAGTTCAAAGTTCTTGTGACCAGGGGGAAAAAAATGGGAGGGATGGTTTCAGAAGGGATAGTTAAATTTATGGCATTGTTATTGTGAAAGTTTCTTATCTTCTTATCTTCAAATTTACCAAGATGCATACACCAAGTATATGTATAAATCATACCTCAATTTGAAAATGAATAAGGAAGTGCTTTACCTACTAAGAGGGAAAGATTTCCAAAATATGCCAATAACTCGGACAGGCTAATGTGGAAGCTTTCCAAACAAATAGAAGGCCACGTTATGCGTAAGAAAGAGGGGATAACCATCTGCATTTGTATTTTGTTTGTATTTGCATCCAGACACTCCAAAAGGATATATAATAAACTGAAAGCAGAATTGCAGAGGATAGAGAAGATAGTACGGAACAGAAATAGCGAGGGAAAGAGAAAAAGCTTTCACAGTATCCTGTTTCATATTTTAAACTATGAGCCATTTAATGTATTACCTACTCAAAAATTAAATGAAAAACTTCACAAAAATTATCATACAGGGCTGGGGATTTAGCTCAGCGGCAAAAGCGCCTGCCTGGCAAGCGCAAGGTCGTGAGTTCGGTTCCTGGTACCGGAGAAAAACGAAAAAAAAAAAATTATCATATAGAGTGTGATTATAGCAAAAAAATTGCACCCTGAGCATCATGTTCATTTCTTAGAATAAAAGATGTGTTTTAAAGTTTGCTTTGACAAGACTAAAGGCACACATAAGACCGAAATATTTAAAAATAATTCAGATTATATAAATACACCAAACCTGAATCACCAAACTGGAGAAATCGTGCACATTTTCTTTTGATTCTTGTTATGTTACTATGGAGAAGTGAGGTTTTCTCTTGTTTGTTGGGAAGGAGAAGGAGGAAGAAAGGAAGGAAGGAGGAAGGGAGGATAATTCTATGGGAGGTTCAGGACAGAATTTTATTGAAAACTCCTGGGTACACAAAACCCAGTCAGCCATAGCATCTTCCACCAGAAGCAGTCTAGAGCAGTGAACTAAGAAAGGGCTCTGCTTAGGGCTGACCAGAAACCAAGCGGATTTCCAAAGCCAACTGGACTCTGGGCGTGGTAGCACACGCCTGTAATCCCAGCACTCTGGAGGCTGAGGCAAGAGGATTGTTGCAAGCTCGAGACCAGCCTGGGCTACAAAGTGAGCTCAAGGCCAGCCTGAACTGCATAGCGAGACCCTGTCTCAAAAAGACAGAAAAAAAAAAAAAATAGAATATCAAAGCCAACTGGACATCTTTTCTGGCCTTTTTGGATACCCAGGTCTTCTGGAAGATGAGCAGATCTCACCTGAGGCTGCATCGTTTTACCTGTTTACCTACTACTATTCTATCACCAGGTTTTCGGCATTTGGAAGACAGTGATGACTCGGAGACTGCTAATCTTTCCCCTCTAAGCAATGACTACAGATGCACAGGAAAACCTCAAGCACCTGTGTAGAGTTCAGCTTGTCATCTCTACAGAGATACAGGAGAGGGCTTTGAGGACAGGGAAGTGAGTACTGGACCTGCTAGAGAGTCCAGGGGAGCAGCAGGAATTGTGGGTATTCCTCTCCCCTCCCGCCCCCTCTAACCTCATCTTCAGAGCACCTGGCACCACCATTGCTTCCATTCACCCCTTTGACTCATTCTCTAGACAAAGCCTAAGAGACTTTCACAAAACCAAATCAAGACCTGGCCACTGCTCAAGGGCATTGAACCCCTCTCCTCCATAGCTTGGCTTCATGCCCTCTCTCCAGATCCCTCCTGACTCATCACCCACTCCCCTCGCTCACCTCCTCCAGCGGCACCAGCCACCCTGGCTTTCTTCCCTGCCTCAGAACCCAACTCATTCTGCTGCAGGCCCTGCTTCTAGCTGAGCCCTCTCAGACCTTCCATCGGGGCTCCATCCCCACCCTGGCCAGATGCTTCCTCTCTGGACAGACAGACAGATGACCCAGGTTTGTTTGAGGTCCAGGCTGAATTCAGACTTCTCCACCATTGCAGATGCTCCCCTCTCAGGCCTTCCCGTTCAGGAAGGACTTGTGATGGGAAAGTGAATACAACGAGAGAGTTCAGAGTACAATGCACGGGATGCTCCTGTCGCCCCCAGGTTCCTGTATTGAAATGTGACGGTGTTAGAGGTGAGTCCTCTGGAGGTGACTGGACGAAGAGGTGGAGCCCCCAAGAATGGTGTTAGCACCCTGCTAACAGAGGCCCCAGAGAGCTAGTTAGTTCTTCCTACCATGTGAAGAACCAGCTGAGAACCAGAAAATGGGCCCTCGCCAGACACTAGACCTTGGTGTTGGACTTCTCAGCCTCTAGAAACGTGAGGAGTTCCTGTGTTTTACAAGCCATGCTGTTTATGCTATTTTGTTAAAACAACTCAAACAAACTGACAGAACACACAGGGCAGTTTCTGTTTCCCTGAGCCCAGAGACCCATCACAGTCTTCCGGTCTGAAGACAGGGCGAAGTTCTTTCTCAACCTAACAATCCTGCCCAGAAAGATCTCTTTGTTCATCTTTCTCCGCACCAGACGCAAGGCCCAGGACAAGGCAGAGGACTGACCATGTACCCGCCTCTACCTGGAAAGCAGAGAGTGGCCTGGTCTCAGGAGAAAAGTAGCAGCAGTGACCAACCTTTTCTTCGACCCATACTTTTCCAGTTACTCAAAGCTCTTCCATCATCACCTCAGTATCCTGTAAGACAAAGAACACACCGTCGTGTCCTTGTATGGGTAAGAAAACAGTGTCTGGGAAGATCAAATATTATGTACACTAAGAGGGGCGTTGGGTCTCAAGTCCAGATTTTCTGGTTTCTTTTTCTTTAAAGCCCAAGCCTGTGTCTCATCCTCTCCCTCTTTGCTGGGTCTTAATGAAAAACAAACGGAAATGACAGTGTCTGAATTTTAATGAGTTCATAAGTGAAGCATTTTCATTTTTACAGTGGATTCAAAGGTCCAGTATTAACCCAGATTGGTAACAACAGTGGTGCTAAGTGGGGAGAACCTTCCAGAACCCTCCAATCACAGAATCCTTATGCCCTCAGGCCCACGTGCACATGTTCGTTTCTTTCCTTGGCACCTCTGCCTTCTCTCCCACTGACTACCCCTTGATCTTTTCCTCTCAGACCTTTGCATTCACCGACCACCCAGGTGCCCCGAGTAACCAGAAGCAGAAGTCACAGACTGGGCAGAAATTGACCCAACTACTCAGAATTAAATGGTTCTATCACCTAATCTGGATGAGGCCCCAAGAGACTGGTGCTCTGGAGGGAGAGTTTAGTAAGGCAAGACACAGCTGGGCTGATTCTGGAGTAAGGGAGAAATGGGACAGGCCAAGCGGGGCCTGACACTGGGATCAGGAAGCTGGGATGGTGGAAGGGCCAGGCAGGCAGCTGGGCAGGAGAGGCCTGGCACATGCAAGCCCTGAGGAGTCGGGCAGGGGGCCCCTGTGGCTACCACTGCTGCCTCCTCTGCTGCAGAAGCCAGGGTCAAGTTCGGGCTAGATTCTAGCAACATGAGCTTTGCCACTCCACCGAGCAGGAACTGACCAGATGTTTGTCAGGATGTTTGTTAGCGTGCCTCTCAAATGAGTCAGTATCAGCCACATTTCTCTTGTTCTAGCCTCACTCTACGCAGCAAAGTCCAGCAGAGTTCAAAGTCTGGTTGGCCCAGGTGGAATCACGAGCCCTCGTGCTGGTTGGCGGGGGTGCACAGAGGAAAGGCACCTGACCTTGGACACGTAGTTCACTGGGAGGAAACGGGCTGCCGCAGCCGGAAGGCACAAATGCTCAAGAGATCAGATGACTGAAGGTCTTCATTCCAGGCCAGTGGTGGAAGGACTGACTTCACACTCTATCCCTATAAATGACAGTTTGAGTTGCTCATTGGCTTTTTAAAATGTCTACAAGTTATCATGCCAATTTGTCAAATTAAGTCCCAAGAACTTCCCCTAGCCATTTCTAGGGATTTCATCAAGTCTTGTAGTTCCCAATAATGGCTGCTAATCCAGGTGGAACAAGTTCTGTGTACGCAGTTATTGTTTGGGTTGTGACATTTCTCTCTGTGGATCCCTTGCCAACTCTCACTCGGGCTTCTACCTCCACCCACAGAGCATATGGAGACTTGGCTGGAAGCAGCCCCTGGGAGGCCCACCCAGCCCACTAGTACTTCACACCCTGGGGTGCTAAGGACTGGAACTCTTCTCCAGCTGAGCTAAGCAATGTGCCCACTTACAGTGAGTAATATATACACGGAGTATGCAGCATTGTTTGACTCCCTGGAGACTCGCAACAGAAGATGTATTTGATAAATCGTGGTTTGTGCATTACTCAGGCACCAAAAACAGTAAGGCAGAGGTCTGCTTGTATGAAAATGGAATGATCTCCAATCCGTGCCATTCAGAGCAAGGTGCCAACCCTTGTGCAGAGTTAACAAATGCACACAGAGTTTGTTCCTTCTCACGGGTTTATGTAGCAGGGACAAAAATCCTGAAAGCAGAAGCACTGTTTTCCCACCAAATCCTAAGGATGAAAGGAGCACCCTAAGGCAGGAGAGGGCTTAGCAAGACAGAGCATATAGAGGAGAGAGATTATTCAAGCAAGTGAAAGATGACATTTTTTGAGGAGTTTTACAGAGTGGTATCGTAGACGGCAATTTTCAATATTTTGGGCCACCCAGCAACTTCATGTGCTTAAGGAACTCCCTCTTTAGAAAGCAGAATTTTCTTCCCAATAGAAGCTAAAATATCAGACACACATTCCCAGTTTCCCTTGAAAGGGAAGGTATGGAGACGCAGCTCTGTCAGTCGCATCAGTTCCCCCAGTGCATGAATCCCTAGTTAGTGACCTGGACCTCTCTGTAAAATCCACTTAGTGGACAGGATGGTGGTGATGGCAGGATCAGTCTCCAGGGTGGCAGTGCAAAGTTCTCACAGATAGCAACCAGGGCCCAGAGTATGGGTACAGACA
>NW_004955470.1:1615546-1648648 GCF_000276665.1 Chinchilla lanigera
TTGTGTCTCAGCTTCCCGAGTGCTGATTACTGGTGTGTGCCACTACACCCCCCCCCCCGCTCTCACGACACTTTTAGCCACATCAAGTCTGCAACATGATTTGAGGGGGTTGGCCCTGCCTGCAGAGCCCCCCAGCTGTGAGCTAGCCAGAGTCTGCAAGTATCAGTATTCAGACAACAGTAATTCTGTTGCTTACACCCAAGACTCTGAGTTGTTGCACGGACAAGCATCACGTACCTCTCTCCTTAGTGCTCTCAAGAGACCTTCTTGAGATCTAGAGAGCGATCTAGAAAAGACTTGGGCTAAAACAGAAGTGAAGCCAGGTTTGTGTTTCTTTTGGATGTGCCACTGCGCTAAGGCAAGAAGGTGAAAGCCAGGATTTATTTAGGTTACATGCAGTGTGCATATGGGACACTGTGACAGTTGGGAAGGACACTCACCAACCTGTTCCCAGCGGCTGCCCCTGAGGAATGAGTGACCTGCGGAGGGCGATTTTTTTCCTTTAAAATTTTCCTTGAGGGTTGTTTTTTTTTTTAATACCACATTCATGTATTATTTTTAAACATTGTAAGCGTTTAAAAAACTTATTTAAAAATGTACTATGTCTACAAATATATCAGAATGTCTACAGACGAGAAAGGATAAAGTAAAATATGCTTTCTGGCATAAAAACAGCCTTCTGAAGAAGCAGGTGGTGGGAAATTGGTAGTCTGCTAACATCAGTTGAGAATCTTCACTTGCTGGGCTGTCAGGATTGCACACTTTTAGTTTTTTATTTGGCATGTCTTGAAGTTGCTTCATATTACTTGTGCAATAAATGACTATTTTTAAAAATAATCTTAAACAACCAGTAGAAGAATAGCTCCACTTTGCAGCAGAACTAAGACAAGGCAGGGGTGGGGAGAGAAGAAATCCAGATTAGCAGAAAGAGGCAGAAGATAAAACTTCAGCATCTTCATAAAAGATGAAGTGGCTCTGAGGGTCACAGCCATCAGACTGAAAAGACCATCTGTTGCGAGGTCAAACAGAAGGGACCTATTAAAAATTTGTGATATGCCCATAAAATGGAATATTACTCAGCAGTAAAAAGAAAATACCACTAAAATCCACAACAATATATAAGTACCTCACAGACATTAACCTGAGTGAAGGAGCCAAGCACAAAGGAATACATACTTTTTGGTGAATTACATTTATATGAAATTCTAGAAAGAGCAAAACTATGCCCACAGAAATTGGGCAGACATAGAGGAGACTGGCTGTAAGGGAATATGGGCAGTGATAGAAATTTACCTTGATTATGCAGATGCTTACACTAATAAAAAGCTGTCAAAACTTGTTTGACTGTATCCTTAAAATGGGTGATTTTGTTGTATGCAAAGTGTATCTCAGTAAAGTTGATCTTAAAAAATATAAATAATGAGAAAGTTTTGGGAGAAAACCTGATGTTCATTCCCTGGTGTGCACATGGCATCTGTGGCTGAGTGCTGGGAGTGTGTGGCCTTAGGGGCCAGTTGGATTCAGGACATAACTGGATGAGGTCTTCATTTCCAGCATCTGGGGAAGAGCAGAGCTTCACCCAGCTGTCTCCCCACATCTTCTGTGCTGGCACCAAAGGAGACCAAGGCGACTTACAGTCCTGCCCCAGGCCTCCCTGCAGGTCTCAGGCCGCCGGGGTAAGGAGACTGTGGACAGCTCACCTGCCTCCCGGAGGAGGCCCCACCCACAGGCACCATCACCAGAGGCTGAACAGGCTGACCAGAGGTTCTGGACCTGTTTATTCCTATAGACCCAAGAAAGTGATACTGGTTTGGGTACAGGTAGATCCATGTTTCCACCTCCAGGTGGCGCACACAGTGACAGCCCGTCAGACGCAGAGTGGTGGGCACCCCCTGAGCCCTGCTTGGTGTGGGGAGAGGCCAGCAGAGCCCTGGCTCACACGTGTGGTTCACTTCCTCTTCACTCTGGCGCAGGAGTGGAGAAGCATACACATCACTGATCATCAGGTCCTGGGGCAAAAGGCAGAGCATTCCAACGGCAGTCATCACTAACAGTGACTTCGGAAGGCAGGACAGGCCACGAGCAGAGCTGCTGGGAAGGCATGTGAGGAATACCTTGCCCTGCTGTAAAAAGAGGAGTGGTTGAGAGGGAAAGGTTACAGTGAGTTCCAACTCCAGCCAGCGCCTGGCAGCCGCAAGCAGATTTCTGCTTGTGACCATGAGAAATTGAGGGCAGAATAATATCTTTATCCAGGAATCTGAAGTCAGCACTTGATGAGAAGATTTTCAGGCTGAAGCAGGAAGATGGCAAATGTGAGCTCAGCTTGGGCAGCTTAGCAACTTAGTGAGACCCTTCCTGTCTCAAGAAAAAATAAAAAGGGGATGAGGGTAGAGCTCGGTGCAAAGGGCCTGGATTTAATACCCAGTAAAGAAACAGAAGAGGAAGAGCAAGAAGAGGAGGAAGAGGAGAAAGTGGTGACAAAGGAAGGGGGGGGAGCTCAGAAGCTCCAGATTAGTGTCTGTTGTAGCTATGTGAAAAGAAAATAAATAGTGATGATTAATCATTACATCAACTTACATGTGTTTGTAACCTCCTGGTTTCCAGAGTGGTTCTGTTTAAACTAATACATCTGATCTTCATGGCAACATCGGGAACAAGGAACATATTGTCCAAGTTCAAGGTCATACTGTAAACTATTATATCAATTCAGAAAAGCACCTTTAAAAATGTAATTCATTGACTGACATAGTGTAATAGAATTGACTGTTATTACAATTACCTAATGTTTTTAGATCTTTGTGATATTTGAAGAAAGATCCTCAAAGTCTGCACTTAGTGGCAGGGCCAGCCTCGGACCTCATCTTTTCACTCCTAGCCAGCCCTAACCTGGCTCACTACGTATAACCCACACTGTCCCTTGGTTTCCATGGGAAAGGGCCTGGATTTAATCCCCAGTGAAGAAACAGAAGCATGAACATATGAACCTTTTGGGGGAAACATTAGCTATGCAAGGTCACACTGTAAACCGCTATATCAACTCAGAAAAGCATCTTTAAAAATGTAATTCATTGACATTTGGTAATGTAATTCATTGACAGTTGGTAATTGGTTGTTTTTTGCTTTTATTACAGTAAAGTTTTCATTAAAATAAGCACCTAAATTGGTGGATCACATGGACCAGAGTGTTAAATCATCTTGTATTGCTATGACAAAATATCTTTTAAAAAGTTTTTTTTTAAGGAGTAAGGATCAGGGCTGGGGATTTAGCTCAGCGGCACAGCACCTGCCTGGCAAGCGCGAGGTAGTGAGTTCGATTCCCGGTACTGGAAAAAATAAAAAAATAAAAACAATAAAGGAGTAAGGGTTTGTTGTAGCTCACGGTTTCAGAGGTTTCAGTCAATGGTAACCTGGTTCAGTTATTTTTAGGCCTATCGTGAGGAAGAGCCATCATGGCAGAAGGGAATGCCGGAGGAAAACTGCCTATCTAATGGCAGCCAGAAACGGAACGGAATGTGTGTGTGTGTGTGTGTGTGTGTGTGTGTGTGTGTGTGTGTGTGTGTGAAAGGAGAGGATAAAAGGAAGTAGTTGGGGAAGGAGAAGAGGGAAGAGGAGGAGGTGGGAGGAGGAAGAAGAGGCAGCTAGGGACAAGATGAAGTCCCAAAGTCATGCCTCCTGACCAACTGCCTTCTATTAAGCCCCACTTCCAAAATTTCCAATACCTCCCAATAATGCCATCAAATTATGAACCCATCAATGGATTAATTCACTGATAAATGTTCAAGTCCTCATGATCCAATCAGCTTTGAACACATGAGCTTTTTCGGGGAAACGTTAGCTATGCAAACCATAGCTATGCCCGGGAAAAACCAAAGGAACTGCAAAGTGTAGGCACATGGAGTCTGACATCATCCAAGCTCCATCAGGCAAACTGGGAGACTGCGGTTACAGAGGAGGAAAGAAAGGGTCTAGTCCAAAGACCAGCAACCGACTGCAGATGTCTAAGGAAAACACTATTTGTACCCAGTTAGCATTCTACAACCTCTTTGCTCTGAAATTTTAAAATAACATTCTTTTCTGGTTTATCACAGAGCAGTATCTTTTAGAAATTCTTACAGTATTTTACAGTTTGTTTTTCCCCTTCTGAGTAACTAGCAAACATTTTTCCAAAGTAGGTGTCTTTTTAAGCTATGGTTACACTGTAATTAATGACTAGGGACCTAGTATTCCATCACAGGGATGTGTGGCTAATCCCTGACTGTTGGGCACTGAGGCTTTAAGGGTTTTTTTTTCTAATGTAACAATGCCACAGTGAGTATTTTCTGAGGGCTTGGTTTTGGTTTTTGCATGATTATTGCCTTTTTTAAGGTTAAGATATGGATAGCTGTTTCCCCAAACGTAACTTTACACTCCTCCACCAGCACCTGAGGGCACCATTTCTTTGATGCTCCTTAACATAGATGTGGTTCTATTTGTTTTCATCTTTCCTAGTTTAATAGGTAAAATTTCTGTTCCTCTGCTTACTCTAATAAAATTGAACATCATTATTGGCTATTGACTATATACATATATATATGTATATATATATATATTTTTTATAACCTTCCTATTCACACATATCCTTTGCCCATTTTTCCCCTTACAGACTCTTCTATAAAAAAATGTATTAGAACATGTTTACAGTGCATGTATTTTACAACCATCCTGGGGAGCTGGTACATGTACATAATACAGCTTGTTTCTTTTTTTAATCCACTTCCCTCCTCCCTCCCTGCCTCCTCCTTTAATTCCTCGCTCCCCTTTTCATTCCTGTTGATGTTATTAATCTCAGTTCATGCTTACTGCACACAGTGTCCACACGCATTGAGGTTACTAGGCTTCGGCAGGTGGCCTGCCTTCGCTCTGTCTCCCATCCCTTCCCCTCTGCCCCTTGCCCTTTCTGCAAGACATCCTTTCCCCTTGTCTCCTATCTTTTATTTTTCTTTGCATTCTGCCTCACTGAAACGAGACACCACACAGTATTCAAGCCTGCGTGTCTGATTTAGTTCACGCAACACTGTATTTTCCAGGTGCATTCATTTTCCTATAAACGCCTCAAATTTGACCTTTATAACCAAGTAGTATTCTGCTATATGGTACTGTAGTCTCTTTTCTTAATTATTTCTAAGAGCATTTTGTATACTGAAAATATTAATCCTTTGTCTCCTATGCTACAGCTTTTGTTTTTAAATTTTGTCTGTAAGGTTTTTTTTTAAAAAAATCACTTAGCCTTTTGGCTAAAATCAACTGGGTTTTTCTGGATGGTTATAGAGTTAACTCAGTATCTTTGTTTCTGCTTTATGTGATTAGGCAAGTATTTACATCATAAGGCTAAAATGTATTCATGTTTTCTTCTAAATCTCATTTAAAATATTAAAGATTCAACTTATTAAAATGTATTCTCATCTAACTTGAAGTCACTTTAGTTGCAGGATGATTCAGAATCTTTGTTTTTCTTTTCCCACATGGTTAGCAACTGTTCCAACCATCTCAGTCACGTAGGGGTTTCTCAACAGTAGTAACTACTAACATTTGCGGCTGATTAACTCTTTGTGGTGGTGCAGGGTGTTTTATACACTGTAGATTTTAGCACCATTCCCTGACCTCCATAACTGCATCCCCCTACCCCACTTACAACAACGGAAACCATCTCCAGACCTCACGTGTCCATAAGGGGACAAAATTAGCTCCAGCTGAGAACCACGGCATTATCCTTCCCCCAAGTGATGTGAAATACTGTACCATTTTTACCATGCAGTAAATTCTT
The DNA here is from genome assembly GCF_000276665.1 of Chinchilla lanigera. Classification (NCBI taxonomy): domain Eukaryota; kingdom Metazoa; phylum Chordata; class Mammalia; order Rodentia; family Chinchillidae; genus Chinchilla; species Chinchilla lanigera. The sequence goes on from NW_004955470.1 coordinate 1,621,350, forward strand.
ATCTATAGTATATTCCCAGGTCTACTTCAATCAACCCCAATCAGATGGTCCTTATTCTGAACTAGTAGTACCAAACTATTTTCATGATTGTGATTCTGTATTAACTTGCAAGTCAGTTTACAGTTTACATTGTCTCCCAGCCTCTCTCTTTCTTAATCCTCCGTGAAGACTTCATTTTCCTGAACAATAATTAAGAAACTGGAATAACAGAGGCCCAGCAGTGGGGTGGCGGGATCTTGGTGTCCAAGCAGAGCAGGCTGGGTGGGGCTGGCAGGCTCGGAGCTGCCTGAGGCTGATAAGAGAAAAGGCACCGGGTAGAGCTGGGCGCTTATGCCGCTGAGCTATAACCCCAGCCCAGGGCTGGGAACCATATCCCCAGGGTCATCTGGTGAGACCCAGTGGGAAGGAGCTACTGAAAACAAAAAAAAAAAAAAAAAAAAATGGGAAGCGGGTGGTGTTTTCACTCTCACTAAGTGAAGACGGGAAGGACAAGGTGGGGGAACACAACACATTCTTGGTTATTTATAGGGTCTCCAAACATCTGTTGTTCCATGAGGGGCTGAAAATAGCCCTTTAGTTATTAAGGATTCAATGCTCCTGTTTGCATGACTTCTTGATATTTCACATCCACAGGATAGAGAAATTAGGTCCCTCTTATCTCTGGAAAGAAGAGCCCCACATCTGCAGGGAATGTTGGGGTGAATAGCTCACCACGGTTTCCCCAGGAGCCCACAGCCCAGGGTTCTAAGAACTTCCGTTCTGTCTTCACAGAAGGGCCTGGGCCTGGTTGCTGACTTGTCTCCCTTTACATCAGCTTTGTGACTGCTGAACAACTCAGATAGAGTAGTGACTGACAGCCCAGAAGCACCAGTTAGGATGATTTCAGCTACAAGAAACAGAAAATATAACTCAAACTAGCTTAAACAACCAAAGATCTATATAGGCCCACATAACAGAAAAATCCAGAGGCTTCCTCATCCAGTGGCTTAATGGTATCCTAGGAACCTGTGTCCTGCCCTGATTGCTTGGCAAAAGCTTACACCCTGCACTCCCCACATGGATACCAAGGCCTGCATCTTCCCTCTTACAAGCAGCGGGAAATTTTTCATCCCAGAATCCTGCAAAAGTCCTGAGCTTCACTTTGAATAGGCCAAAGTTGTTCGCATGTCCAGCCCAGAGGTTAGGGTTGGCTTGTCTTGGTTGGCTTATAGCTGAGATCACTTAAAGGTCCCATTAGAAAGCTGAAGCTGTTGAGAAGGAGAAAGGGAAGAAAGAATGGATACTGAGAATGAATCCATTCTGAGAAAGAATGGATACTGGATACTGAGATGCACAGATGTAATCAAGTCCCTTTCTTTGAAGGAACTCAAAGAAAAGCAGACTGAAAATACTTGGGTCAAGCCAGGTGCGGTGGCACAGGCCTGTCATCCTAGCACTCTGGGAAAATGAAGGAGGAGGATTACAAGTCTGATCTAAGCCTGGGCCACTTAGCAATTTACTGACTATTTCAAAATAAAAAAAGCACTGAGATGTACTCAGTGTGAGGGCCGTGTTCAATCCCTAGTACCAAAAACAACAACAAAAGTGTCACTGGGAAAATCTTCAATAGATGAATAACATCATTTGTCTTTATGACATCTTTATAATTCCTTTCCAAGCTCAGGATTTAAAAGTTCTATTAGCCCAAGGGAGGCACAGGAAATGGCTGTGGTCTAAATCAGGAACTAGCACCTCAATGTCAGGCCAGGCCAGGATCTTGCTGCGTATTCTGGCCAGTGCCTCAAGAAAGAGAGCGTGCAAAGCCTTCCGTCACACAGGTTATAAAACCATGTTTTGCCCGGGAAACAAAGTGCAGCTATTACAGTAAAGTGTCCATTGGTGACACCAGCTGCCTGCTCTGGCCCTGTCCTTCCTGAATGTTTGATGCTTTTGGTGGGAGGAGGCCTGCTCGAAGGAACAAGGGAGCAAGCCCGCCCAACTTGTCTGCTGTCACCCCTGTAGTCTGGCAAAGGCAATGCCTGGAACAGCCTCCCTATCTGTCCCAAACACGTTTCTCATCTGCACATCCCAGCAGTTTTGCATCATCCTTCATCCTACACCTGAGCTCTGCTCTGTTTGACAGAAAGTTCTGCAAAGTTGGGGTATAGAGATATCAGCAGACGGGCCCCCTCTTATTTTCTCCCACAAGTTGGGGGAAAACTCAGCCTTACCCTGCTGTGGTCCTCCATGACTCCCCTACAACCTGGGTGGGGTGAACCACAATGCCACACCCTGGGGTGCACGGGGAAAGAGCGCTGCATGCCAGGCATTCTGAAATGGCAGCGTTATCATCTCCTTACCATTGTGATTGCAACACTACACCTAGGTCTGTCCTTACAGGAAATCTAAACAAGAGTATGGGACACCAGCAACAAAATCCCAGAAATAGGTTAACACAACATCTCTACCCTGCACAAAGCCAAAATCAACCACAATCTTGGGATTCATTTTCTGAGGGCACACAGCCATCTCAATGGTCACCTTTGTCTGTATGATATCTGGATCTTTTGCTGGCTGCAGAGTTTTTTGATAGAATTACCAAAGCATGCTCCAAATTGTTTCAATCCCTAAATAATTTTCCATGTACTTAGAGGTCCAATCCCACTGGCTTTTTGCATCTCATTTATCTCAGGCTTGGAAACGCTCCTGCTCCGTTGGCTGAATGCCACTGCGCCACATACACTGTCCTTGCTTTGCTTTCACCTTCTCCACCACTGTGATGACATACATACCAAGCATGCTGGCTGCGTGACCTTGGGTTGCTTTCCTAACTTCTTCAATACCTTAGTAAGATTCTTATCAGTAAGATGTAACTTCCTGCTGAGTTACTGTGAGGAGCAAATGAGGTAAAGAAGTGAAGGTTCAATTAATGCCAGTTACAACTAATTTTGTACCACCCTAATTATTATCTGATTTCCCTTTGGCCGAGACCCATCTAAAAATTACATGACACAGGAAATATAAATTGTTTCTAACCTATTCCATAATTACATGTTTAATTGCAAGTTAAATATGCACTTCAAGCAGAGACTAGAACAAAACATGGAAAAATGAAAATAGTAAATCAGATAGGTAGGTAACTAATAATGTACTGTTTATACAGCATGGGAAAAGTAAATTCAAAAATTGTCCTAAGTGGGCTTAAAATTTTGCGTTGCATAATTTCCCTCCTTATATTAGCTTTAAATTTGGATTGTTCTTTTTTCTAGGTCCTTCAGGTGCATCACTAGGTTATTTATTTGGGTTCTCTTTTTCTGATGTGGGCATTCAGAACTACAAACTTTTCTCTTAGGACTGTTTTACATTGTGTCCCATAGGTTCTGGTATGTTGTACTGGCATTATCATTTCATGTTAGCAACTAATTTCTTTCTTATTTCTGTGACCCTGTGATTATTCAAAAATGTATTAATTGCCATATGTTTGCACAATTTCTGTGTTTCTTTTGCGTGATTTCTAGCTTCACTGCACTATGATCCGATAAAATATATATTTTGATATCCATGAAGGTAAAAAATATCTCTTCAGCTTGTGCCTTACTTGTTGTGTTGTTACGTAACAAGTGTAGTGACTTAAAGCAAGCATTTTATTTTTGCCCACACATGGAGGATTAGGTGTTTGAGAAGCACTCAGAAACCACTGCTTTTTTTCCGTCCAGCTGGGGCCAGAGAATCAACTTCCAAGGTGGTTTATTCACACAATGTCTAGTGGAAAATGGAAGCTGTTGGCTAAGTTTACTGAGGGCTGTTGGCAGGAGAGGGGAGGGGAAGAGACCCTAATTCCACCCCATGAATCTGCTTGATCCGCCCCACAACATAGCAGTTTCGGGGCAGTTTTCTTTTATGGCCACTACCTTTCTCCACAGCAAATGTTCTAAGAGACAGGAAGTAGAAGCTGCCAGCCTTTTAAGACCTGGACCTGGAAACTGGCAGTCACTTTTTGCCAAATTCTATGAATCAGCACAGTGAGATCCCACCTAGCTTTAAGAGCAGAGAGATTCTACCGCTGTGGGAAGAGGGGCACACAAACTATGGCTATTCCTGAACTTCCCATGATCCTTTTCTTCCACTGGTGCGATAAATGAGCCATTGTTGACATTTCTTGCCTTGTGTACTTCGTTCTGTTCTCTTTTTCCCCCGCACTTCTTATTCCTTCCTAAATCTTGGTCCTTTGCCCATCTCTGCCCGCAGATATTCATCTGCAGTCAGAGGTTCAGAAGCTCTACAATGTTCCAATGACTTCATACTCATCAAGAAACTTGGAATCTGGCAGACCTGGGTATAAGCAACTCTATTATTTGCTGTGTCCCTAGACAAGCTATTTAATATCTGAACCTTGATTTCTTCACCCAAAATGAAAAGGCTACCCCCAGAGAATTGTGAAATTTATAAAATAACATAGTGGGCAAAAACTTTGAAGTCTGACATTACCAAATACTGCCAAAGGCATACAACTGAAACTCTTACACTTTGATGAGAGTATAAACTGGTTTAATTTGGGGAGCAGTTTGGCAATAAGATTAAGGATAAATATACACAACACAGTAACTCTATTCCTAGAGACCACAGCAGCAGATTAGACCCTAAGAAACTCTTGCACAGGGACCCAAGGAAACACATACGAGAATGCCAATAAAACCTGAGCATGGTGGTACATGCCTGTAATCCCAGCACTCTGGGAGGGTAAGACAAGAGGATCTCAAGTATGAGCCCAGCCTGAGCTACTTCACAAATGAGCAAAACCCTGTACCAAAATAAAAAGGGCTGGGAATGTAGCTCAGTGCACAAGCTGTGTTCAATCTCTAGTACTGCAAAGAAAGAAAAAAACTTAATGGAGGGGCTAGGGAATTATAAAACACGCAAAAGATTGCTATGTATTTAGGAATATATGCATGTGTGTAGTAAAAATATAATAATAACACCAAATGCAGGAAGTAGTTAGTATTTCTAAATGGGACAAGAGAAAAATCACCCAGGCCCTAGAATCTTAAGTTCTGTAATTGGTACAAGAATGTTCATGATTCTATTCTTTTGTAGTGCTGAGGACTGAACCCAGGGCTTCAAGCATGCTAGGCACACGCTCTAGCACTGGGTTACACCCTTGCCCTCTTTATTTTATTCTTTATATCTTTCATGTATCTGAAGTACTGTGCAAGTTTTAAGAGTTTTAAGTATGTAACACAATGGTGGGTATGTGACAAAGTGCTGTCATTTGTACTCAGTCTACCTTCTGTTACTCACTTCTGGATTCTCCCATTCATTCCAACCTTCAGATAATGGTGTTTCCACTTTTACAAAACTTGTGACTAGTCAAGAAAAGCACTTAAATATTGTTACTTGGATCTGAACCAAAGGCATGAAATTAGATGTTGAGAATAGTCATCTTGCTCTGAAAGTGAGAAATCAAATCTCTAATTCTACCAAGTGTTTAAGTGTTTAGAGTGATGATTTAAAAGACACACCAATATTCCTAGCTCTGCTCCTCCATTCCTAGCCAATTTCTAACCAGAAGCACTGATGTACCCCACATGGCCAAACCAGGCTGCCTATTCTGCAGTTCTCAGCCCTGGAAGCACAATGTAATCCCCACAAGAGCTTTAATAAATCTTAATACCCAGTTCACACCTGTCTCAATTAAATCACGAGGCCCCTAGGCAGAACCCAGGCCTAAGCTCACCAGGAAGTACAATGTGCAGCCAAGGTTAAGAACTCCTGGCCCCTTGGTCTTCTCAGGGAGACGACAATCCCAATCCTAAAACACCAAACATTAGCTGAGTTCAGGTCTTTCCCATCCATCCACATGTAAGACACTAATTCTTTCTCATTGCTAGAAGATATTATAGTTCAAGTTGGTTGCAGTCACAGTAATAAGACTGCTCAGGGATAAAAGTGTACAGAGAGCTGGCTGCCAATGTCAGTGTCTGTCTTACCCCAAGTCCTTAGTAATAGAGAGCCGCAACTTTTAGCTGGACATATGACCACACACAAAAAAGCCTCATTTCCTAGGACAAGGTGTGAGGGACAAGGGAAAGCGCTCCTTTACCAAAGAATGTCAACTAATAAATGTACGTGAAATGAAAAATATAAATAAAAACCATCCCACAGTCACCACTAATTGAAGCAAGATCCTTCAATGGGTGCTAAGGCTATTTTGGGTGAACAACTGCTGGGGCACAAGGTATTTACACGATCTCAAAGAAGCTCCCCCCACAGAGTGAGATACCTTTAAAATGGAGAAACCTGGCAGACGCCACTATGTCAGCCATGAAGCTATCTCAGCTCAGCTTCAAATCCAGCCTCCTGGACTCTGCTGTAGATGTTGGGGTCTGAGCTCTTTCCACCCAGATGTTATACAGCTGCTGCCATTTTACTCTGCCTGTAAGGGGTACTCTGAAAAGACCACAAGACTGGAGGAAGGAAAACCAACATACTTGTTTGGTTCCTCTTCCCCAAAAGCAACCTCACATGCTTCTTCTGACATGGGGGTTGAGCTCCACTCTCACTAAAGCAGCCTGTTCACTCCTGGGAACCTCATCAGCCACCAGCATGGCGTGCTCTGCAGCCTTGGGTCTAGGCCCATGGGACTTCAAGCTGACAACCACACTAGACCCAGCAGTACCTTCCTCAAAGGGCTTTACAGAGGGCTTCTCCAAGCTTCTAAGTTTAGTAATTGCAGCCTCTTTCCTTTGTTCCTCCAGCCTGTGTAACTGCTACCACAATGCCTCGTTAGGATTTCTTTCTTGCCATCTAGTGATTTGGTTAACACCTTCTACCTATTTAATAACTAAAATCCTAACTGTAAACTGTGTTGCAATAACTATGATTTCTGTCTCCTGACTAGATCTTCATGCAGAAATTGGTACCAGGACAAGGATTTGTACCCACCCTGTGGAATGTGCATGTCTCTTACTAAAGCATCTAAACTACTTGCTAATTCCTGTTCACCAGGATTCTAAATGATGTGGTCAGACTTCCTATTACCAAGAATAAGACAACTGATACCTTGAGACTCTTGGATCTAGAAGCGGCAACCACCTGTGGGGTATGGGAAGACAAAGCCTGTCTTTCTACCTTGCTGATCATGGAACCACCATTATAGTCCTGGGCTTTTTTTTTTTCCATTTGGAAAAAAAATAAATTTTCTTTTTTGTTCTTTAAGATTTTCATGTGAATATAATCACATACTCTTATCTTCAAGGTCAATGCACCAAAATTAAATCCTTCATTTTGGACTTTGAAACATTAAGACAGACAGTTCAGGAAAATTATTTATCACACCATGATGAGGAAACGACACCAAAGGAATCAATGCCAAGAGGAATATTACTATGTCAAAAAAAAGTTGCACATCTATTTGGTGAATGAGATCAGTTAAACAAGTGCTTAAATCAGGCACTGCACACATCACATGCATTATTTTATTTAGTCTTCATGAAAGTCCTATGACATAAATACTAATCTTTAAGTAAGAGAACTGAGGTTTAGAAAGATTATCCTCCCAGGTCACATAACTAGAAGTGATAGATCTGGAATTAGAACCCTGACACGTGGTGACACACGCCTGTAATCCAAGGTACTCAGGAGGAAAACTACAAGTCTGAGACCAGCCTAGGCAACTCAGCAAAAACTAGTCTCAAATAATGGGCTGGGAATGTAGCTCAGTGGAAAGTATGAGGTCCTGCGTTCTAGCCCTACAGCAAAAAAAAAAAAAGAAAGAAAAAGAAAAAGAAAATAACCTAGGTAGGTCTGGCTCCAAAGCTTATGCTCCTGATTACAACACTACATTGCACACAGAAGGTAATCTGCCGAGTAAAGTCTCTGCTTCCAGTGAAAACTTAGAATGGAAAGCCCTTCTCACTGCTAGACAATGATTCTGTGTAGAATGCAACAAGACCACTCTAGAAAAAACAGAAGATTCAAAACAGAAGTGTCACTTACCAACTGTATACTCCCACACTGATAGTATTTCCAAAAAAGGTGGTAAAGACAATCACATTCAGGCTGATGGAAAGCTTGAAAGAAGCCAGAGCTTTAGCTAAATGAAATTCACCTTTCTTTCAAATCAATAAGGAACACAGAAAACATCACGGGACTATTCAATTAATGGGCAATATTGACTGACATTCCCAGAGCATACCCCCAAAAAAATTTTTATTGAAGTTAAATTCAATAAAGACTCCTAGAAAAGGATATGAAATCAATGGGTGAGTGCCTAAGTGTTCCTAGGCTAAAGTTAGTTCTCTAATGGCTCTTGTACACAGCACAGGCTCTCCCTGAGACTCCCGAAGGTTGATTATGCATTATCCATGCTGTTGAACTACTAAATACTAGTTCACTTTAGGAACCAAACTGGCAACTCAGCTGCCAACTATTATTTTACAGAGCAGGACAGAGTCAGTTGAAAATTGTATTTTTCCAATTAGCACAGTGGGAAACACTGCTGAGGCACTGAGCCCAAGCCTGCAATTAGAGAACATTTGCTTGCATCTCGAAATAGAATGAATGGGAAGTGGAGACCTGCTATCTAGGTCTTCGGCAATAATACCCTGGGAGGAAAGAGCTTGCTACCATTTCAGTAGTTCCCAGAAAATAACCATCCTGCTCCTTTTAATAAGTAGTTTTCTGCACTGCACCAGAGTGTGTCCTGAAGAGATCAAGAAATCCCGCATTATCTCTGAATATAACAAAAGTTTACACAAAAGCCCAATCATTAGAAAGGCAAGTACTACTGCCAATGAGCAACTCCAGTGTTTATTTTAGTATTCATTTTTTAAGTTTATTAACAAAGTCTCAAAAGTCTCCATCTGTCACAAAACTAAGTGTGGCACGGGCACCTCCACAATCTCCAGCTGGCTGGCCCTTCTCAGCTTTCCAGATACCTCATTGTGTCTCAGGTGAAATAAAGGAAGGCTGAAGAATTTAGATCTCTCAGTCCAGGTGAGGACAAGGGCAGGGAACAGTTCAAAAGAGAAACAATCTTCACTCCGTGAGGAATGAGTTCGGTAACCTCAAGAAATTCAGAGCACTCAACAAGGATTTTGGTGAGAGCCCAGAGAAAGCTGTTAGCAATGAGGGTATCTGCAAGCATCATATACCCAGCAGAAACACCACAATGGAGGAAGGCTTTCAGTAGCCCAGGAATCCCCATACCATGAGGTTTTACTATATGCCAGCTTCTAACGAGCAAGTCTTAACTTTGTCATCTTTGGAAAGCAGTTTTATATCGCTTGGAGGTGAAAGTGAGGCAGAGTGAGAACAAATCCTTTTATTTCCTGCCAAAAAGGAAATAAACTATTGAAAGCACTGGCTTGGCCCAGTTTTCAGCATTTATGGCAACCTGCAAGCAAACACACGCACAATTGTGTAACACCCATTCAGTGTCAACTACCATGTGATTCAACATTGACATTTATTCTAGGAATGAAACCATCTGACTCCTACATACCGACAGGGCTTCTCCACAGAATAAACAGCTTTATCTCCTAGATTCTGCAGGTATTTGTACATATGCAACCATAGAGCTAGGCAAAATTCCTGAAGAATTTGCAAGCTTTTGACGGATGTTTCCTTTCGGCAATGAGATTGGAAAAGGGGAAAGCTAACCAGGTTCTTTCATTCTCTACTTTCTATACTTAATTGTTAAAATTCTTGGCAATGTAAATATTCCAATGAATTTTTCACTTTTAAAAAATATTACTAAAATATAAACTAATCAAGAATTCTTAGGTAAACACAGATTGAAACATTTATCTTCACACGCTTTGAACCACCACCAACACAGCATCAGGGAAGACTGCAGAGGCATGGAGAATAGGCAGGGAGATAATCACAAAGCTGCGGCAGCTGGACAGCAGACGGACTTGGCAGACCCAGAAGGCTGAAGCTAAGCTGGCCACTGGAAGGTGCAGAAATTGGAGACCCAGGCACTTTGGAAGAGATGAAAGGGCTAAAGCCAGAAAGACTGAAAGTCTAAAAAGCAGGGCAGATGGAGTATTAGATGATTATTAATAAATTATTATTACTTCGACAACACATTGTGCTAACACCTTTTTTAAAAAAAAACACTATCTCTTAGACACATCCTGAAGTATTTTACAGGTGAGATAGGTCTGGGATTTGATTTAAAATAATTATTTAAAAATGTGTGTGAGGAAGAAATGGGTAAAACAAGAACAGCAAAGTTGACTGTTTCTGGAGCTTGTTGGCGCTGGATAATGGGTACAGACTGCACGGGGCTCCTTACAGTCTACTTTCAGGTATGTTGTGAGTATTTCCATAGTAAAACTTCTGGAGTTTTTTTGGTTTTTTTTCCGGTACCGGGAATCAAACTCACAACGTTGCGCTTGCCAGGTAGGTGCTGTGCCACTGAGCTAAATCCCCAGCCCCTAAAACTTCTGTTTTTAAAGAAATAGCAGTTAAGCCGCTGGGTGCCCAAAGTCAGGCATTTGTCTTCCATGTGACATTAGGCTGGAAGTGCACTCTATAAAAGGTACAAAGGAGGGCCTGGGAATGGGAAATAGCAGGTAGGGAGCCGAGACAATACAGACATCCGCACAGATGTGGGCCCATAAATATGACCATGCACACTAAAGCCATGCAAAGGGATCTAATAACAGGAAGTACAGTTACCCACTGAACTTTACAACTTTTGCTAAAATACTTTAAAATAGAGAAATGGAAAATAGTAAAATTATAATCTTTAGTACACTAATTTAAGACACTGGAAATACTGGCATTTTTTTTTTAAACCAGCTTCCATCATTCTACCCTTTGGGCTGAGGTCTCTTATTGTCGAGTTCTGGCCAGGATAACTTCCTCTGTGATATCAGCTCTCTCTTTACCGTAATCAGTTTCCTCTGTTAAGTTTACCTTAAGTTCCTTTGTCTGCATACCTAGAATTTCCAGCAGCCATCTCATCCACCTTCAACTACACCTCAGTTAATGTGCAGTTTGACTCCTGAAGTCATTTGCACTTTCTGCCCCACTGAATGTTACCGTTAATTTTTATCATGATGATCTGAGTTTCTTTCAAACCTTGGGTAAAAAATTTGCAAGCTGTGCAGTGTATCATCAAGAGCCTATCCAATTCTAAACTTTTCAGGGGACACACTGGCACTCAAGTGTCTCAGCTAAGGTAAGAGGATCACTTGAGCCCAGGATTTCAAGGCAGCCAAGGGGAACTTAGTGAGATCCCATCTCAAAATTTTTCACAATTAAGCTTTAAAAGTTAAAGTAAACTTTGTCCACTGGCTAGACTGATGAAAATGGTATTGGATGATAAAAAACAGATTTCCACAAGACACCCCAGAGCATAACTCAATAGCAGTCTTAAAGTTAGCCCAGCATCTCTACTGCCAAGCTGAGGCAATATGATCAAAACCTGGGTCACAAGTAAACTAATGCAGTCAACCAATTACCAACACACTTAGAAAGAACTGATGTGCTGATCACAGATCGTGACCTGCAGCTGGTATTTTCTCCAGATTTACAGTCTGGAAAGGGAGCAATAAATTTGCACTTTAGGCAGTTACTCAGTTGATAAACCAAAGTGACTGCAAAGTGAACCATGTGTCCAGGCACTGGTATTATTTACCTAATCCACAGTCACTGAAATTCATACCTACCAGATCCACAAAGCAAGGACTACCTACAGTGAGATAGGGAGGTTAAAATACATGGTGATTACTTCCCCCATTGAGCCCCACAACTTAAAGCCTCAGGCTTTTGCCCTTCTGAGTCTTTCTGGAGCTCCCCAGGCAAAGAGCCCACCCAGATCACCCTGTACCAGGGTTTCTCACTTCAACAGCGCTCTGCACTGTCAAGATATTGATAACAGCATCCCTGGCCAGCTGTGACAATGAAAAATGTCTGAAAACACTACCACAGAGCCGGGGATATAGCTCAGTGGCACAAGCGCCTGCCTGTCAAGCACAAGGTCCTGAGTTTAATCCCCAGTACCAAAAACAAAAACAAAAAAAAAAAACAGAAAAAACCACTATCACATATAAGGATGGAATTAGTAAAAATTACCCCTGGTTGAGAACTGCCCAAGAGAAAGGACTTGCAGTCCCACAACTGCTGACCATACACTTGGCCTAAAAGTAAAATTATGTAGATGGACAGCAGCAAATATCCAAAGTGGTTGACTCAGGAAAGAGAAAACAGCAAGAGACTTCGGTTTTCATTAAAACTTAATGAATTGTATACAACCTTGCCTGTGTGTGTGTGGTGTGTGTGTGTGCGTGTGTGTGTAAACTGGCCAGGGTACTTCCAGCACGTCTTTATTAGATTTGGAAATAGAGCTCCTCTCGTCACTGCCTGGCTCTAGGGTCTCTCCTTCTCAGGAACAGCTGTTCTTCTAAAATGCTGGGAAGGGTACTGTTCTCCATTAAGCACAGGGATCTGGAAAAACCTGGGCTTATGTGAGGCCACAGAGCAGGCACAGGTCTGATCAGGCATAGCCTTATCCTTTGACAGTCTTAGTGCTAGATTCTATTAAAACACTCTAAATACAATCAAGATTTCAAAAGTATTGTCCCACAACTTCCAGGGCAGAAACCATCAACCTAGTTGAGGTTAAAAAATATACTTTTTATTAACTGTTCTGATCAAGGATAAAAGAAATAACAAGACTAAAGAATCCAAAACTGGTAATTTTTAAATGAAGCTGAAGTACATACAAACAAAACTCATCTCAGCTTTCTGTGTAGTATCAACAGAAACAAACTAAGTAAAATAAAGTAAGTTAGGGCCAACCATGCTGGTACACTTCTGTAATCCCAGCACTCAGGAGAATGAACCAGAACAGTCCATTCAAACAGGAAAACTCAAGTTGTTAAAAACAAGTGTATCTGTAAGTACTAACATGAAAATGTCTTAAAGGAAAAATGCCAAGCAGCTCCAACAATCCCCAGGAAGTGATGTCATGTGTATTCTGGGAACATAGAAACATTAAAAGAGGGTGTGGAACTTGAAGATAGATAGGAACTCTCATTTGAAGACATTCACACATTCCTAAGCACAATATAAGACTAATTGATGAGAAGCAGACAATTCAAATATGAACAAAAACCATGAGAACCAATTTTCTAAAAACTGTAGGCCTTTTTTATTCAGTTAAGAGGTAGACAGATGAACATGGAAGGCTGTCCCGTTTAACTTGCCCAAAGTTCATATTCCACTTCATTCATCCATCCCACACTGCCAGAAATCTTAAAGAAATTATGAAGATTGCCAAAAGGCTTTTTTCTTTTCCTACTTCTTAGCAACCATCAATGAATTGCTTGCAAAGAAGTTACTAAGTAACTTAAATTTTCACTGTGCTCAAAGAACCTCATCCCTCTAAGTTCCCACAGAATCTGCCAGGTCTACCAGAGTCAGAGTGCCAATGACTCTGTTTCTATAGGACACTACAAGGGAAGCTTCAGTTACAAGTTTTGTTGTTAAATCCCTGTGCATGTTAGGGCAGAAGCTGGTGAAACCAACAAAGCAGAGTATACTCCATCAACTGGCTCTGCATGGTTGTTAAAAAAAAAGAAACACACGCACACACATACACATACAATTATCTTCAGAGACAACATTAAAACATAATGGAATTGAAGCCTGATACAAAAAGTAGAGAAATATGTACAGGAACTCACAGCCCAGAAGGGGACCTCAGTAGGAACCAGTGGAAACCTGGCTATTTTACATAGCTAATTTTGAGACAAGTCATATTTAGCACAAAAGCGATTACAGCATAAAGTAACACTTCCTTTGCACAGCTCCCAAACTTTGAAGACGCTTGTCAGGTCTTCGGTAACACTGTAATCATTCTTCAAGGGAGCAGGAACGCATGAGGTGGTCCCAAACATTGACACAAATTTAAATCTCAGATTCACACTCTCAAGATGAGATATTTGAAGACTGCCATGATAGCAGCACTGATAATGCCAGAAATGGGGACTGTGACAAACCAGGCCATAAAAATGTTGCGGAAGAGTCGCCAGTCAACTGCCTTCTTAGATCGGAGCCAACCAACGGATACAACAGAGCCCACCTAGGAGACACAGAGCAAAGAAACTAGTTACTTAAGTGCCCAAAGTATTTTGCCAAAAAGACACCTGAAGCTGTTCCAGCAACGGTCCAATTGGACAAGACCAATTCCATGAAAGATGGTTTCTAACAGGTTATGATTACTCACGGGAAGATGAGGGCAATGTAAAAATCAAATCATTAAATCTGTGCTAATTTTACTAAAAACAGTTCAAGAATACGCTCATACTACAAGTCCTGAAAGGCCCTTAACATGTTTTCTGTAAATAAACTACCCTTTCAACAGTTAACAAGCCTCACAAACTTTTTAAAATCAGGGTATCAGCCACAAGGGGTAGCAAAGTCTACCCAGCCAGAACTAAATGGCTGGCCAGTTTATTAGCACATACCCATACCACTTGCAATAGTTTCCCCACAGGAAAAGAGTATAACACTGCTACGTAGAAATGACTCAAGACCAAACACACTGCAGTGACCGTGCTGACAGACAAGAAACAATGGAAGAGGTCCGCAGCCAGAAATTAGAGCTAGTTTCACATGAGAGAACTTCAACAAAAGACCAGAAACTATAAAACAGAAGCCTATTATTCTTATAGTCACTTGTCCTTAACACTACAACTATGTAAAACTTTCTAAAGCAAAAAATGTAACACGTATTACTACAACCATCAAAATACACTAACGTTTCATACTTACTTTACAATGTGTTGTACTGATGGGAAGGCCAATGTTTGATGCAATTACCACAGTGAGGGCTGATGCCAGCTCAATACTGAAGCCACTGTAGACACAAAAAAATTCTTGTCAAGAATTCAGGATTTTGTTTTTGTTTTAATAAGCTAACACAAACCTTTAGTCAACACAACTCTGCCTGGTTCTACTCAGTGACAAATTTCCCAACACCTTTATTACCTGTAACCCCTGAAATCTACTTTAAATGGAGCCATGATACTCCCCCTTTCCCTATTTGCTAACATTTGAGGGTTAAATTCTTCTGGAATATCATTACATTAAAAGTTCTCAGTTTTATTTTGAGGAATTTAGCAAACATCAGTCTTCGCTCCCAAATAAACACAATAGCTGGGTACATTTAGCTATTCACTCTTAGTACATACACTTTTCTCTGGAGCTGAGTGGGTAAATGTTGAACCAATATGCTTCAGGCCAGACAATAAAATGATTCAGATCAACAATGAGAATAACATCAGAAACTTACACACACCTGGTCACTTTGCGATCTGTATGTTAATGCTATGCAGTACTTTCCCTTAAAACAATGAGCACTTCTTAAGACCTGCTTTACATACTCACCTAGAAGGTGTGATTGGGGTCAGATCCTTGCCCATGGTCTGGATAACTCTCCTTCCCCAAACCCACAGCCCCATACAGATGCCAACACCACCATAGAGCAGGAGCCATATCGGGGTCGCCGCTTTTGAAGAAACATCCTGGGTCTGATAAACTAGATACAAAGCAACCAGAGGGCCGATGGCATTGCTAGAAGAAAAAAGAGAACAAAGATGAAATCCATGCAGAACTACATTTTGCAGAGACCCAATGTGCTAACTGATTTGCCAGGGTGTCTAAGCCTGACTTTCAAGCTCATTTAGTAAATGAGCCTTTCTTTCCAAGGAAGTGGAACCTGAACGCACACAACAGGAGAAAAATGAAAGCTATTCTGGCAGAGTAGACTGCCATGCACCTAGGGCCCTCTTCCTAGAAGCAGCTTAAGTAACTCTAGGGTCCCAGCAAAGCTTACAGACCACAGAACTAAGGCTTATTGACCCACAAATTCATTCAATAATGCAGTGATTTTAAGTCCTTCATCTTATGTCCCACAATCTACTATCAAAGAATTAAACCCCATCTGGACAGATGAAGGTTTCTCTGTGAAAACCATCTGTTTGTATTTTCATGTACAAAAATAAAGTCAAAAACACTCTGTCATCTCTCTACAGAATAAAATTCCCCTGTTTATTACATCAATAACCGCTATTACTTCATTCTATCTGTATTATTCAGTATTGCATGGAGAGGAGTACGAAAACAAGGAGATAAAAAAGAAAAGACTGTTTAAAAATAGAGGCAGCTTGCCAAGATTCAAAGTGGACTGACCTGACATCATTGCCACCATGGGCAAAGGACCCAAAGCAGGCTGTAAGTATCTGCAGAAACTGGAAGAGGAGCGACACTTCAGGCTTATCCTGGTCATACCATTCTTCCAAAGAGCCAGTACTTCCTTTTCTGTCACCCAGGCCCATCTCAGCCTTGACACTCATGTCCATCTCAGACGCAGAGTGAAGGTCAGACACAGCATTGCAGTAACTGGTGTAACTGTCCATTCGAATTCGTTTCTTGGTGTCAGCACTGGGCCATGTTAGCTTCTCCATTTCTTCACCCTTCTGTTCACCTTCTTTGGCACGGAATGAATCCAGGGGCATGCCACAAATTGCCATTGTGTAGGAAGTATAGCTATTATTGCGCCTTAAGGGCTTGTCGCCAGAGTCTCCCATACAGTCTCCCACTTTGGCCAGATGTAACTTATGGAGCAGCTCTTTATACAAGCCAGAATCTTTATGCACGGTGTGATACTGATAGTGGCCACTGGAGTTTATCTGATTGCTGACAGTTTGACTGAACTGAACAAGGTTCCCATTAGGCAACTGCACTGCACCTGGCCAAAACCAAAACGTAACAGTCAGTGCCAAGAGCATCCAGTCTCAGCACCAAAGAGAACAGAGCGACACTCAGGAATGTCAACTCACCGTTCATGGTGCTGTCTACACTGGTCTCCTCCTTCAGGTCCACACTGGGAAGCCTCTCACGCTCTGGAGCTTCCTCCAGGTCTCCGAGTTTGAATGACACTGTTCTCTCCTCCACCACAGCCCGGAGGGGGGCAGTGGCAGATCCTATCTCTGAGGCAGGAAGCCGGCTCTCAGTATCACTGAGAGACAACTTTGTTTCTTCATGGTCTTCTTTCAAGCTATCCTTTTTCTCCATTAAGGGGCTTTCAGAAGGACTAGATTTTATTTCTCCTAGATAAAAGGGGAGAGCGATTTTGGGTTTGACCATATTACCTTGATCTGTATCCTACCACAGACACCCCAGTCCATCTCAAAATAAGAATACATGTAAATATCAGTTACAATTCAGGAGGCCTGTCTTGCCTGCTTTATCATCCATAAGTAACTCACATCTTTCACCTGGGAACAAGCCAGCACATGCTGTTAAGAGCCAGGAAGGGAGTATTTCAGGCTTTTACAACCATCCCATACTTGTAGTTATTTTTTACAACCCTTTACAAACACAAAAAGCCTTCTTAGATCCCTGTAGTGGACAGAAGGCAGCTCAAGCTTGAGTGTGACAGTCAAATAAATGAAAAGCTAGACTTCCTCTAACTCATGTTCTTCTTTAAAAAGCAGCGTCCCGAATTTCAGTCCAAGACTTTAAGCAAGGTGATATATAATATACGCAGCTAACTGAAAATGACAACTTTAACCTCTATCTCTGTGAAACCAAGAGGCATGCCTTACGATGCTAATTCCATAGCCAGACAGGAGTATTTTCTGTTATCAAGCAAGTGAGCCATATGTTTACCGACCAGTTCAGGTATCTCAGTCAAATCAGACTAAGCAAGATTTCTCTCACTTCCCCCAGACTGAGGAAAGAACAAGGTCATGGAGTCCTGAAAGCCTCACTGCCACTGCACATGCGGCACAGCCAGCAGCTCAGGGCCTCTCAGAGGCTCCTCAGCTGGGCTGTGGTGACGCAGCATTCTTCCTGCGCCACTGCAGTCTGTGCACCCTTCCACTAATGAAGAGGAAACTTCACTGCTAATCTAGCATTTGCACAGCTAAGAAGGGCAGAAAATGATTTAAGAGCATGCAGCCAGTAAGATTTAAGAAAGACTGATACTAACCAAAATCTACAGTACTCAATATTTAATTTCATAAAAAGTACCGTTACATGACCTAAATGATCCCTTTACATGACAGATGAAAATGCTTACTTGTAGAATTTGTACAATTCTAGCATAAATACAACATGCACCTGAATACGTATATGCACTGTAAAATGTGTATGTGTATATACATCTGAGGTCAGCTATATACATTAGGCTCAGCTTTGCTAATCTGCAATTATACACAGTATGAAAACATTTTGTACCTAACACATATTTTCATGAAGCTACTCTCTTGTCAATTAACCCAGACTAAAATATCTCTGTATTTATCATGCCACTGGCTATTGACCAAGGTACGTTTTTTAAAAAGGTTAAATGCCTCACTTGTCTCTCCAACTTATGTTGAATGTTCTTCATGACTAGGTCTCAGGTCAAAATCCATTTAAAATATAGCTTGGAAAACAAATCCATATTCACTTAAAATCTTAGTTTGCCAATCTAGGCAAACAGTGGATTTTTACAGGTAAAAATAAACATACTAGTTAAGACATTTCTGGCAGAAGTCTTTACTTACGTTCGATTTTTCTCTTCATCCTGGGACATACAAAGAACCAGACGATAAGGGCACAGACAACTGCACATCCCACCGAGATGAGGATGGTACCCCACAGAGGAAGTTTGTCAAAGCCCAGCACTAGGAGATAAAATGGTGCATCTTGAAAACCCCAGGGCAAGAGCCCCCTGCAATAACGTGTAAACCCTCCTGCAGGAACAGAGGGCTTCCCCAATCCAGCCCATCACCCCTGCCGGCTGCTGACAGCTTCAATTCCAGAGTACATTACTCGGATGAATACACAAATATGGGAGAAAACTCCACATTTTAAGCCCACATCAGTCTGGCCCACTTAAATACCTGCTGGACTCATGTCCTCAGTCTTTTCATATTCTACTCTTTTCCTTTCTTGGCAGGAGATGTAAGGATCTCTACACTAGCCATGAAACAAACAGAAACATCCCACTCCCTACCCAGCTCCTGAGTCTGTCACACACTACACTCGCACATATATATTCATTTGAAACATACTACCTATGGGAAGATAACTGTTTAAAGAGTACAGCTAGGGGCTGGGGATATAGCTCAGTGGCATAAGCGCTTGCTTGGCAAGCACAAGGTTGTGAGTTCAATCCCCGGTACCGCAAAAAAAAATTTAAAATAAAAAAAAAATAAAAAATACAGCTGTCTTTCACAAAGGAAAGGAAGAATTTAGTTTAACAAGCCATATCTAGAAGAGAATGGCCCACCAATACTTTTTCACACAGCTCAAGGATCAGTAGTATTAACTGTCATCTGCTGTCAGTTTCATGCCAAGAGACTCCTAGCTACCA
The DNA here is from genome assembly GCF_000276665.1 of Chinchilla lanigera. NCBI lineage: Eukaryota > Metazoa > Chordata > Mammalia > Rodentia > Chinchillidae > Chinchilla > Chinchilla lanigera. The sequence goes on from NW_004955470.1 coordinate 1,640,713, forward strand.
GCCTAAACTAAAGCAGGAAAACAACATACCATTCTATCTAAGCCTAAGATATGTTATGATCTGTAGTTGAAACAACAGCTTGGTTACTTACGCTTGTTTTGCTTATTTTGCTTATTAGGTATTAAATAACTTATCAAATGGAAATTCATTACCTCCTAAAAATATGTAAAAACAAGATACAAAGTAATATCCCTTCAAAACTGAAGTTCTAGGGCCGGGGACGTAGAACTCAGTGGCATAAGCGCTTGCCTGGCAAAGCTGAGGGTCATGAGTTCGATTCCCGGTACCCGAAAAAAAAAAAAAAACCAAAAAAAAAAAAAAAAAAAAAAAGAAAACTAAAGTTCTATGGTGATTATCAGTCTTTTTATTTTAATTTCTGCTTCAAATTTTGACCTTGCAAGGGCTGGGTATTTAGCTCAGTGGCACAGAGCCTGCCTGGCAAGCGTGAGTTCATGAGTTCAATTCCCAGTACCAAGGGGAAAAAAAAAAAAAATTTGACCTTGTAGTAATACAAGCTAAAATATACATGAAATTTAATCAACCTATCACAATTTAAATTTATCTACATTCAAGTCAAAAATGGAAATAAAAGGAGACTGATTTTTCTTGTAAATGATTCATAAAGAACAGAACAAAATTTATCCAAGTTCCCATTTTCAAAAATGATGGAAAAGTCAGGCAAGGTGGCACACACCTATAATCCCAGTACTTGGGAGATAGAGGCAGGAAGATCACAAATTCAAGCCCAGCATGGTCAACTTACTGAGGCCTGGTCTCTATAAACGGGGGCATAGAGGTTTAGTTCAGGACAAAAGCCCTGGGCTTAACCACCCCCACTTACACACACAAAAACTGAAAATTTAAGTTTCCAATCTTACTTAACCTTTGTTACTAACATATAAACCATGAATAATAGATTCATGGAAGCCTTTTTAGTTTACCACAAAGGACTCAATTTGTAACAGAAAGAAATTGGGCATATAAGCCTTTCTTTACCCACACCACTTAGTAAGGAGTAGGCATCCTGCAAGAACAGTACCCTCATAAATTTGTCTGTTCCCTTCCTGTTATTCCAGGAATAAAGGGCAAGGTCAAAAATACTTTACTAGCTTCATATTGGTGACTTATTTGGAGATTTAAGAAGCAAGTCACAATCCATTAGTCAGAAATAAAATCAATTTAATGAGCCAAAATAAGCACTAAAAAAAGTTTAAATATTTGAAAATATGTGTACATAGTGTATAAATTGCTCCCTGACAATACTTTCTATGTATATGCACATATATACACACAGATACATACATATATATGCCTATATATGTGTAGATGTGTGTCCGGGACAGCAACATACAATCTGTCTCCTCTAGTAGGTCACAGTCAAAAGGCTAGCCACTGACTTACACAATGAAGTACCATTAAGCTAAATAAGCCTAGAAGCCAAAACTGTACCGGCCTGCTTCACAAAATACAAGTTATCAATCTCTTATAGCTGCCAAATTAAACATATAGTACCCTAACTTAATTCATGCCTTGCCTGAGTCCCAGGGTGAAAGCAACCAACATTTCAACCTTTACATTTTCACACATTATTTTTCCTCTTAGCTGCATGAATTCTTCTTCCCAGTGTACTTAAACAGGTGTTAAACATCCCAACTCTTCTCATTCAAGCAGATTCAGAGTAAATTTTGTGCTTAGCAACAGAAGTAGCTCCATTTGGGACAGAAAAATGATATCCAGCAAACCAGTCCTAACGACTGGTTAGTGAAAAACAGATCTGTAACTAGTGACTCTTCAGTAGTTGAGATCAGTATCAATTCCAGCATTTTTAGCATAGATAGGAGAAAGGGAGGGAGGTCACACTATCGGTGGATCCTGTGAAGACTAAAGTGGAAAGATCTGTAGTGATTTAGAATCTGAGCAGGTCTCTTTGGTTGAAAAACTATCTAGGTTAACTCAGCATACACTAGCCTGCAGCCTTCTAAAATGGGCGCAGGCCAGCCACCTTCTAGGAGATTTCAGCCCTGTAAAGCAAAAAGGGGTAAATTGGGCATTTAATGCAAGTTTTGTAAATAATGTTAAATTCACATTTAAATATTATGATATGTACTTACTCGGTGCTCCAGTATACATGATGGAGAAGAGATTTATTCCAATTGTGCAGGCATAAAAAACTGGCAAAGCTCGCAAACCATTAGGAACTGGGTCTGCCTATAAAACATTAAGATCAATATCTTAAAAGCTATAAAAGTTACCTCATTTCTAGAGAAACCTGTAACAGGGCAGGTTTGGGAATTTCAATGCTAACAATGGTCTCATCATAATAATTTCCAAGGCAAACTGGCTTTTTCCTGCTTTTGCTCCTAGAAGCCTTGCTAAGAAAACAAATTCTACCCTCTACTTAAAGGTGGCCTTTTCTTTTGCTATTTTTAATAAGATTACCTATACCAGTGACTGATAAACATCCTGAATAAGTTTCAGTACCAAGTTCCAAGGTACCTGAAGTTCATAAATAAACCTTAACAAATGTCTGAGAATGTACTAGACATAAGAGATGACAGAAATAGACTGAGACGTGGGAATATTCCTTTACCTTATGCTTCAAATATTAAAAATAAAACATGTAGCATGTATCTGCGTATCTGACACAACACTACCTACCAATTAGTGCTTTATCTAAATGCAATGATAAAAATCAATTGTTCTCTAGGTCGTCCAGTCAAGAGACTCTCAAGAACTATTCCGGGCCCTGAGGCACAAGAGGGAATGGGACCAAGTAAGCCCCTGCCCTCAAAGAACCAAAATTCCATATTTTGATATGGAACAATACAAAGCACTGACAAACACTGTGAAGAAAAGTAAAGAAGGGGAGGTAAAGAGATGCTGATGGGAGGATGGGCACATTTTAATTGCAGGGGATCAGGGAGTGAGTATCACTTGAGGAAAGATGAGTGTCTCAGGGGAGAGGAGGACAAGCCAGTCACCTATTGCGGGGCGGGGGACATGGACAGAATTATCAGCAGGTACGATGGCTCAGAGGCAAAATTGTGAAATCTTTAAGAAACAGTAAAGGCCAGTCTAACTGAAAATGAGATCAGGTCCACTTACAACTAATGTTTATTAATTCTACAGAAAAACACCCAAGTCAAACAAGAATGAGGACAGATCTGAGTATTTGGTTTTTTTGTTTTTGTTTTTCTTCTGGTACCAGGAATCGAACTCATGACCTTACGCTTGCCACATAGGCACTTTGCCACTGAGCTAAATCCCCAGCCCAGATCTGAGTATTTGGGAAGGCTAATCTTCCAAGACAGTCTAGGGGAAGACCCAAAAGAGATACTAAAACTTCTGACAAAATAAAAATCAGTACTTTGGGGAGATGGCGGTAGTGGCTTAAGACCAACAAAACAAAAGAGAATGTTTATAGATCCAAGTATGGAGTGAGGATATCATTCCTTATCAGTAGAGATAGGCACTGTCTGAATACCAAGCTTAATTTTAACTCTTTTATCCACTGTTTAGAAGAATACTATTGCTGTTTTCTGGATATTTTTCTTTTTTTTAATGGAGTATGCTGGATGTCTGTGGTTTTGTTCAGATGAATGCAGAACCCAGAAAAGCTGCTGCTGCTATGGATGTATAACATGCTGCTATAATTGCTTTTTTATATAAATAATTATACATAATATATATAACTTGAATTTTTAGGAACTTTTAACTGTGTGGTCAATTTTGGAAAAAGTTATCCCAGTTTACTGCGTTGAGTTGGCAGTGTACAGAAATTAACAGCCATATTGGTTTAGAAACGTTAAACTTAATTTTTTTTCCATTTGTACAGGGGTAATGCACAGTATTAAATATGTAAGGTCTTTGGGTTTGATTACAGAAACTAATAAAGTATTCTCTAGATAAAAATAAAAAACACCTAGGGTGAAATAGACAAAACCAAAACCTTATAGACCCCGGAACTTAATTATCCCTGAACAACAACAGTACTAGTCACAACCTAAAGACAGATTACAAGGTTAAGAACCTGAGGCATCTTTTTCTTCAAAAGGCAGGTGCAAGCACAAGGTCCTGAGTTCAATTCCCAAAAACCGAAAGGCTACCCAAGGCCCCCACCCTAAAGATTAAAACCCATTAAGGGTCTACAGACATTATAGAAGGTTCTATAGACATTATAGGGACTTCTAACAGATTTTTCAAATACTCTACTATGTCTGGTAATTACATCTCAATAAACAAAACTGTTTAGAGTCAAGTAGTTTCTGTACTTATTTTTTCATATGCCCCAATTATTACCTGAGGTAAACAATAATAAAGAGCTGGGAATAAATGGTACTACAGTATATTATGAAACACAAGTTCATGGTTTTAAAAAAGAGAGAAAGCTAGAGTTCCTTCTTCCTCCTGCCAGTCACTCCCAAGAGGTAGCCAGGACTAATGATTTTGTGAAATAATTTTATTACCATATGATCTACTTAACACCTTAAAACTTTAACTGAAAATGTGAATACCTCATAATCTAGTTATATAAAAGAAGAAAATGGGTCTTCATAACCCCCCATTTTCATCAGAGCAGCTTTATTTTTCACATATTAGGTATTCCCTTAAGCTTTTGTCTAAAATGACAGGAAGATCTCCTGTATATATAACCCAGCAGAAAGCTGGGCTTTTCCTGATTTTTAGAATTTAAATATTCACAGGAAAACTTTTCCCTTCACCTATTCAATACCACAGTCTTTCTCAGAAGTACCCCACCTGCATTCTTTCTTTTTCAACTGAATTACAAGTATCTTTGGAAAAATCAGTCAGAAAATAGAAAATTTTCAAAGTGCAATGTTTTTGAAATAAAACATTTTGACCTCAATTTTTATGACCACATAAACTATTAACTGGTAGGATAGACTTTAGTCCAATATTCAGATAATAGCAGCTAAGATTCCAAAGCTTACCAGTTTAAGGATGTTTTCTTGAAATTTAAAACCCAACAGTAACCACAAATGCTGACACTCGGTAAAAAGTCATCTGGGGTTTTTTTTCAGACAGGGTCTTGCTATGCCAGCTGGCCCCAACCTCAAGGAGAACCTCCTGTCTCAGCCTCCAGAGTGCTGGGATTACAAGTGCATGCTACCACACCCAGCTCATAGACTCATGTGCGTGTATGGAGCTCCTCAAAGCAGCCCTGTTTTTAAATACTATTCCAATCATTCTTGATCATGCTCACCCCTACACTCATATACAGTTAGTAAGTTAACATATCTAACTTGGGCTCTTGATAACAGGGCAGGGTAACCTGGCATGTATTCCTCATCAAAGAGGCTGGTTGTAGGCACCTGACTATCCCTCTCTACACCTCACGTTCCTTCCTGAAGAAAGCACATTTGTAGAGCGCAGACACACAAAGCCTCTCCAGAATCAGAGTAATCAAGTCCCAATAATCAAAAGGGCCACTGCAAACCTTCATAAAGCAGGAATCCCTAACAGGGGATCCTATGAATTCTTCTGATTCTCTGGTTCGTAGCAGGATACAGGGCTCTAATAACACTACAAACTCAAGCCCTTGATCACTGAAAAGCCTCAAACTCATGCATCATATTATCACACACCAGCTGTGGGGGGTAGGAAATCAGGCGCTAATCACACCTGCTTACTGAAACACTAGCAAACCTAGAATATCAGTGAGCTGTTCACTCTCAGTCATATCATGCCAAGCTACAGATGTTTCAAATGTGCAGTGTTGAACTTCTATTCTATCAGACTCAGTCTGAGCATGATCATGACCCCTGAGTCACTTTACCAGTTACCGAACTTCTGAGAAGACAGACACAAATCCTTCCCCAGAGAAGCTTAAAACTAGACCAGACAAGTAGGGGTCTGAATACAATCTTACCCCTTAGGATTAAGTTACCTATCTCCTTTCACTCAGATTTCCAGTTTAGGGGTGCTTTTTAAAGAACTTGACAATGCACAGTTAAAAGCCATTCACCTTGGAAAAAGGACAACTTTGTTTCCTGAGAAAAATGCATTTATTCTTACTGTAACTTAGTCCAATGCCAACATAATCCCTTGTTGTCTACATTTATTGTGGAGCCAGCATCAGACTTCTTGATAAAACAAATGCTACTGGGTCTGTAAAGTCAAAAGGAATTTTCAAATGGACAGGAAATTAAACGGTTGTCTGAATGTATTGCCTCCCCCTTAAAAAACCCACCTACCTTTATTGTTCATTTTTACCTATTCTGAGAAACTGGAGTCACTACTGGAGGTAGTGCCCTCATCGAGCAGCTTATAAACTGGTTATGCCAGTCAACACGTAAAGACCATCACTGGCACCTTAGAAATAGCCACAGAGAATACTGTGATTTGTTGAACACCAAGCTTACAATTTCAATTGGCCTGAATAATGGTGGTTTAAAGTAATCTGCATACAGCTAGACAAAGCCACTTTTAAATAAACTTCCAGCCTTTTTCATTTCAGTCTCTATCTCTTGGCAACAGGTACTCAATTTTTCCTACCTGAATACTCTGTTGGGTACTAAAACCTTGCTTTTTTTCAGAGTTGCACAACATACATATACAGGACAAAGAACTTTTATAACTTCCCAAGGCCACATACCTACATACCAATCACATCTGCAAGAATGCTACAGAGTTTGAGTAAGATTGAGTATGACCCATGAAAGGTCATAATAGGGAGGAGAAAGATTACCTTGCGCAGGATGAATGCACGAACAAGGAAGAATAAAACTCCAGACATAATACCAGAAAGCAGTGGAGAGACGAACCAAGACATCACTAAAATAGAACACATTAAGAAAAAAAGATCAACAAACAGAACCCAAGAACTAGATAGTGCTTAAATGCACTCTTTTCAAATCTAAATCCGTCCCTCTATTTCACACCACATGCTAACATACGTAATATCATGGTACTCTCTGACAAGAATAAAAATTAAGCCATTCAGAATTAAACATACCAATTTTTATCAGTTCAGACCACTTGACACCCTCCTGACCCTTGGCCACGAGGGAGAAACCAATGGTTGCGCCAACAATGCAATGGGTCCCAGAAATGGGGAGCTTCAAAAACGAAGCCACTAGTTGCCACACCGCTGAACCTGAAACAGAGTCACATTTAATTATGCAAATGCCAAAACTCCATTATGTAATCAACGCGTTCCGATGGAAATAGTCTGAAAGGTTCAGCAAAGAAAAGGAACCACCCATGATATAAATTTGCTCACCCGCCACCAAGAGCACAGTACCTTAGCAGAACTTACCAAACATAGCACTGACTGAGCCTGCCATCATCAACTCCTGGGTCGAGCGGTACATCTCCACATCAATCAAGCCATTCCGGATGGTCTCGCTCACTTTGGCTCCCAGTAAGACGGAGCCCACAGTTTCAAAGATGCTAGCTAGGATGCAGGCTTGCTTCAGGGTCACTACACCTGAGCCCACAGCTGTACCAAACGAATTTGCTACATCATTGGCTCCCACTGAGAATGCCAAGATAAACGCAATGATGAAGCCCAAGATGAGCATCCATAATGGATCAGAAGCAGCAGTAGTAGTAGCAGCCATCCTCTAAGAGTAGTGGTTTTTGTAATTAACGAGAGAACTACTGGGCGGCTTTCACGATGTGTAAACAGAAATATGAGGTATCAAAAATGTTATAATAACTATAGAATATAAAATTAAATACTGTAAACTACGGCACAGAAACCGAGCTGGAGAGTTACTGCTATACACTGTGTATGGGCGTCTGTTGTCTGGGGTGTCTTTGGCTCGGGAGGGCTAGACGCGCGGAGCGGAATTCCATGGCGGATTACAGAAAGGACGCAAGTTCATCCTGGGGAGCGAAGGGGGAAGAAAATAACAATAGCAGCGCGTCCCCGGGGGCCACTTCCGCACCCCGCGCTGCCCAAGCGGCTAGG
>NW_004955470.1:1648890-1686293 GCF_000276665.1 Chinchilla lanigera
CCACACCCGCCCCGCCGCCTCCCTCGCCGCCGCGGAGTCCGCGCCCGGCCCCCGGGAGAAGAAAGAGCCTTTGCCGGGCGGCGCCGCCACTCACCAGAGGAAACGCGGGGCCAAGCGGAGACGACGAGACCAGGGCTGCGGCGGCGGGCGTGCGCCACGGGCGCACGCACCTGAGGCCAGCGAGCACACGGCCCGGGACAGCGGAACCGCGGACCCACCCGGGACGCAGCTGCGGGCGCTTCAGCAGCCAGGAAGAGAAAGCACGCCGCACACGCCGGCAACCATCACTCCGGCTGAGCACGCCCCGGCCCCTACTTATAGCCGGCGCCGCGACCCGCGTGACCCGCCGCGCCTCGCGCCGGCCCGAGGCCCCGCCTCCTGAGTGACGTAGCCCCGGCTGGCCAAGCGTGCTGGGCCGGGTGAGCCCGGCGGCGGCGCTCATTGGCCTGGCCCTGCCAGCGGCCCCGCCCCCATCGGGGAGCTGGTCCACGTGGGGCAGGACAGCCCCCTGCGGCCTCCCCTGGTTATTCTGTCACCGTCTGTCCGTGTTCGCTGGTGACCGGCGGAGACCGCGGGGGACCCTCGCCCGGTCCCCGGAGGTCATCAAACGGAGTAACGGAAGACGTACCCAAGGTCATCCCCAGTTCCTCCCACGCGGCCCTGTTTTGCGTGGCGGGTCGCGTCTCAAGCCGCACTTTGAGCGCAGTTAGGACCTGCGGCTCCTGGTGGCCACATCTGACCGGGCTACCTCGCGCCCGCCTGGTGACGAAGCGGGAGGGCTTGTTCCCTAGGGATCCAGTCCTGGCTAATCGTCGCACCTGTGACTTGCCCTTGGCCAGACAAGCTCTGTCCCTCACCCGCCAGGGTTGGGGGGGGGGCTCACGTGGTCGCTTTACTCCAGCAGTCAGGCATTTGGGTGGAAACTGAAAGACTGAGTCACGAGAACCGGCTCCGTTGTGGCGCAGAGCTGCCACAGGATAGCTGTGGGTCATTAATTTCCCCGCGGCAGATCTGCATTCTCTCTGAGCTGCGGCTGGAACCCGGAGGAAAGGGCACGGCTTCAGATTCTGACTTAACTTGCTGCAGTGTGTCACCTTGAGCAAACCCCAAAATTCGCAGACCGCATTCTCAAGGATGTAAAACGTGTGGCCAGAATTCAAAGAATTAACTGGTGTGACTAGAGCTAGAACCCAGTAGGTCTGCAGGAAATGCTAATTTCCGTTTGGTTCTTTCCCTGATTATGCCTGTTTGGGCATGTAAAAAAGGGTGGGGGCTGGGGATTTAGCTCAGCGGCAAAAGCGCCTGCCTGGCAAGCGCAAGGTCGTGAGTTCGGTTCCTGGTACCGGAGAAAAACCAAAAAAAAAGAAAAAGGGTGGAAGAAGGTGGGATTTTCTCTTTGCGTCCTGGAAGTTTTCCTTTCCTTTTGAGATAAAGATTGCTTCCTGATCCTCTATAAGATATTCAGTGCAGTTTTGACATTAGTAAGATTTGTCGTGTACATGTGGGAGCATTTTGTTACACGGCTGAAACTCAAGACTTAACCAGTCATACAGTGGGAGATTTAGGTCGTGGTCTTGATGGGATTGTAGCAAGATTAAAATATTCCCGCCAGATATACCAGGTTTAGAATGTTCCGGGGCCTACCCCACATTTTTACTATCTGTAGCTTCAGGACACTGAAACAAGAACAAAGATGTAAGTCGTTGCTGTGTCTGAGTCATTCATAAAGGCTCCAACTTCACCTGAGTGAGCATCTGGTAGAGTTATGTGAGTTACAATAAAGCTTTAGGTCGCAAGGTCATGCCTGAAAAAGAAGGTTCATGTCTCAGAGCATGGACCTTGGAGTGTAAAATATGCTATGCCCTCCGCCTTTACTTCAAGGTTATGAAAACGGTGAACCAAAGAAGGACCGGTCTGTTAAACGTGCTAGCATTCCACCAATTAAAACAGTAATTTTCAACGTAATTATTTGTAAGGAAATCACCTACGACTTTTCCCACTGTGTTTTCTTTCAGTCTGTTCCCAAGCATGTTTTGGCCAGGCTGATAGTAGCTGTTGAAGTTGGCAGATGCTTACCAGACACCTGGGGTGGGAATCAAGTGAACAGCCTATCTGTCAAGGTCAAGGTGCAAGAGTGCAGTTCAGGGCCCTGGGGGGCGGTGCAGTAGGTGGGAGAGGGCTTGGGTTGGACAAGAGGATCCTTGGGGTGCAGCGTGGAAACCTGGGCTTACCTTGCTTGAGGCATCATTACGCTCCTGTAGGGAAAGTTAGAGTGCCTTGAAATGGAAAAGAAAGGGAGTGTGAGGACCCCCCACACACACACATACACACCAATAGCATTGATCCTGGCTTTCTCCAGAAATGCTAGGGAAAGAAGTCAAGAGAACCAAAGAGAATCGAGGCATGGTTGCACATGCCTGTAATCCCAGCACTAGAGAGGCTGAGGCAGGAGGGTTGCTCTGAGTTTGATGCCAGCCTGAACTATTTATAGAGACCCTGTCTCAACCCCCTCCCCACAAAAAAAGTGTAAGGGAAACAATGCCTGTTATAATCGATGCATTGGTGCAAACATGCTTTATAAGCTTAGGGAGGTCCATTCACCTAGTGCTTAAACACATAGAAAATGAGCCCAGACTACTTGTTCTGCTACTCACCAACCCTTGTACCCAAGGGCAAATACATTCTCTACCTATTTGCTTGCCTCTTGATAGGAAGAGATGGGGAGTCCCTTCACGAAGCTGTCAGCAGGAGTAAATGATCAATGTGTAGCTGTTCTCAGTGGCATCTAGCACATCTAAGTAATCTTTCGTGTTGTTCACCAGTTAGCTGATGGCTCACAGTACAGCCTGTGTTTAAAGCCTGTTGTGTGTCCAGTGACCAGACCCCCCCACTTGCCATCTGGGCCAAGCTCTTTCAACCTTCGTCCTTCTGGCTGAGGGTGAGGTCCATGCAAATAGGGCTGTTGCCAGAGGGGGAGCAACTCATGTAAATGGGCTCGCCAGCCTAGCTGGAACCCTGACTGCCCACAGGATCTATGGTGAGTTACAGCCACTGAGCCCACAAGCACAAGGGTCCCACACTGGACGGAAGAGGACAACCTTCCACAGGCTGCAGACCCCTGGGTTTGGAACTTCCTGGGGATATTTCCATCCCTCTAACTCAGTGGGCAAAGTTGGGATGCCAAGAACTGGGAAGATGACCAGAAAACCCCTCCAGACCTGCAGAAGTCAGGACAAAAGGAGGAGACAGTACCACATGAACACTTTCTGGGTTTAGAGGGACTTAGAGTCAAGGAAATGAATCTGAGGTCACCAGGCAGCATGCATGAAGTAAGCGTCCTAGAAAAGGTCTGCTGGGAGGAGGGGGAGCTCAAGTGGGCCTGAGAACATTGTGGAGCCAGAGCAGCATCAAAGGCCATTTCAGAGGCCATCCATCAGGACTAGATGAGAGCAGCGGGAGAGAACAACCAGGGAAGAGAAGGTAGGAGCCTGTGAGGAGGAGAATCACCTCCACTGTACCCTCCGGCGCCCCCATGAGGGGAGAATAATGTCTGCAGTGCAATTAAATGCTTGCCTAGGCCAGGCACAATTTCAGATCCTCAGCGTGTGTTATCTCATGGGACATTCAGTAAAACCTCTGAGGAGGTGCCTTATTTCATGGACAAAGAAACTAAGGCACAGAAAATGAAGCCACAGTTAAACCAGTGCAGGAACCTAACAAACCCCAGGATGCCAGGAAGTGCAGAAACAAGTACAATAGACCTAGGTGTTAACTCCTATTTGCACTTAAATTGGCACTTCCCCCTTCTTTCCTCATTTTCATTAACTGTTGCACTTGCAGCCTGCATCTTAAGCTTCTCAAACATTGATGGCATAGAAAAGGACGAATACAAAAGGACAGCTCTGGGGGACCAGTCTATAACGCTGGTTCCACTTTCCCTGGAGTCAAAGAAGCAGAAAGCTAGAGCACATGTTCTCTCCAGAAGCAAAGTTGCCTTGGCCAGGCATGATGGCACATGCCTGTAATCCCAGCACTTGGGAGTCTAAGGCAGGAGCATTGCCAAGAGTTCGAGGCCAGCCTGGGATACACAGTGAGTTCAAAGCCAGCCTGAACTGCATAGTTGAGACCCTGTCTCATAGAGACAAAAAAAAAAAAAAGTTGTGCCCTGACCATGTTTTAGTTGCTCAAAACTCTTATCCAGAGACTTCTCAAAATAGGAAACCTGTCTTGCAAGGCAAAACCCTTCTGTAGTTAACTTCTCCAGGAAATATGTTCAAAGAAATGTTTCCAGGAAGGCGCCTATGTCACCACCGGTTCCCCACCTGCCTTGGATGCAGCTGGCTTCTCTAGCTCCAGAAATTTCCCCTTTCCTCATGCCACACGGCACAGGACTGGGCACTCAGTGTGCATGGCTCTGCCCTGCACGGCACAGGGTAGGAGCAGGGGTGCTTTGAAGCACCCAGCTGGCCAAGCACGAACGTAGAGATGTAGAGACTCACGGGTTGAGTCAGGGCAGTGTCCCACACGAAGAAAGAGCTGGGTTTGGGTTGTGCTGGGCAAACCAGTCAGCCCATTTCTCTGCAACACAGAACTTGGTCTTCCATTCCACGTTTGTGCACCACCTCCCTGGCTGCTCAGTGCCTGGTCCCTTCCTTTGGCTTTGTGTCAGAGATGCGGGCATGACGATGTGGCAGAGGACCCCCGCAGAGGGAACAGGAGCACAGTTCTTACAGCCTGAAATGGTTCCCATGTTTTGGCCCTCTGATCCGGCCTCGGGACGACACCTCAGAAAAAGCCCAGGGGAGCCTTAAACTAGGACTTGCTGTTTTCTCCAAGGCTCCACTTTCTCAGCTCTTGACTAGGGAAGAAACACAACATGCTGGAAACAAGAAGAGCCATGTGTAGTAAAGACCTTGTGGCTAGAGAGGAAGGGGTCAGCTCACTGTCCCCACACCCCGGAACATGTGGCTTTAGGCTGAGAAAGTGAGGGGGTGGCAGGACATGAATCATCCACACAGTCATCTGCAGGAGGAGGAACACCATTTCCTGCGACTTTGTGGCTGCTCCTGGCTCTTCGTCCTTCAACAAATAACCTGCTGTGGATCTAGGAGACCAACAGGCTTGACCAGCCCCTGCCCTCACAAAGCACAAACACATGGCATTTCATATCACAGCCAGGACTGGCCACGAAGACAACAGCCCAGGAGGAGGAGTCAGCCCCTCCTCTGCCCCTTCCCGTACCACTCCAGACCGGCCACTTCCATGCCCGCTACACACCACATCTTCTGGTGCACCCTGAACTGTAACTGTGCATAGACATTGCCAGAACATGAAAACCAGTCATGGCTCACACCACCCGCCACCCTACCGCCAGGCAGGCTCTGGCCCACCAGCATCACCTCCCAGGCAGCTCCCGGCCTCCTGTTCACCTCTTGCCCTAGGCCAGAGAAAGCTTTCCCGGAAGATCCCCATAGGGCTCAGTGGACAGAAAAAGCTTCTGTCAGGAGGCAGTGACTCAGGCCTGGAGGGCTCCGCCTCAGCTCTGCTAGTGCCAAAACTCAGGTGTTTGGGAGGCTTAGTGAGCGGCGTCAGCTGTTGGAAACTGCCTCACGGGACACAGTTCTGAGCAGAACTCCCTTTCTTCATGCTCAGCAGGGAAATCCACTTTTCAGTGATGAGGACCATCTCAGCCTCTGCCTAGAGCCTTGCTCTCCCAAGTGTGGTCCATGGATCATAGCAAGGGAGCTTGTAAAATCTCAGGCCCCACCTCAGACGTACTGAATCAGAATGGCTTATTTGGTTTGGTTTGGTCTGGTCTGGTTTGGTCTGGTTTGGCCTGGTTTGGTTTGACTATTTTCGTGCCTGGAATTGAACTCAGGGACCTGGGCTAGCTTGCTAAGCATATGCTCTTCCACCGAGCTGCCTCCAGCCCCCAGAACCTGCATTTTTAATAAGATCCCAATGTGATTCATAAACACATTGCCGTCTGGGAAGCAATTATAAGAATGATTCTTGCTACCTGGTAAGTTTAGAAGCAATATGTTTACACATTCTTTTTCAGTCGAACATTGAAAAACCACCAGTTTTTTCTGTCTTAAGTCCTATTTTCCTCAGCAAGCACTCTACCATTTTCGGTAAAGGGTAATCAGCACATGGGCTGTGGGGTTAGACTATTTGAAATTAGACTCCTGGCTCACCGTTTACTTGCTATGACTTTGGCCAAGTTGCTTAAGCTCTTTGGCTCCCTTACCTCCTCTGTAAAGTGGAGATAATAGGGTTGTTGTGAAGCTTAATTCAGGTAAGTGCTTAGCGCTATACCTGGCATTTAGCAAACATACTTTGTATACACTATATATATCGTCTTTTTAGGGTAAAATACTGGTATAGTTAGTAGTTTTGTTGTTGTTTTTTGTTTGTTTCCGGTACTGGAAATCAAACTCACGACCTTGCACTTGGCAGGCAAGTGCTGTGCAGCTGAGCTAAATCCCCAGCCCCTATAGTTAGTAGTTTTATCCATTATGCTCAGATCATTTCCAGTTCTTTCTAAGGTGACTGTATTCTTCAGGGAGGGGAGGGGCAATTTAACTGTTACCTCAAAATATATCTCTTTCAAGACTATCTGTTTGCCAGGCGTGCTGGCACAAACCTGTAATCCCAGCACTCAGGAGGCTGAGGCAGGAGGATCACTGAGAGTTCAAGACCAGCTTGGGTTACACAGTGAATTCAAGGCCAGTCTGAACTACATAGGGAAACCCTGTCTCAAAAAAACAAAACAAAACAAGAAAGGCTCTCTGTTTATTCCACCATTAAATACCCGTTTATTCCACCATTAAATACCCATCTAGTACTGAATTGAGCACAGAGAGAGAAAACCTAGGGCTTTTGCACTGAACTTTTTATTCTTTGAAACAGTGTCTTGTGTTGCCCAGGCTGGGCTTGAACTTATCTTCCTTCTGCCTCTACCTCCCAGAGTGCACAGGTGTGCACCACCATGCTGGGTTAGGAATTGAACTTTTTAACAGTCATCATGGATAATGCCTCTATTTTTTAAATGATGATGACATATAAAAACCTTAAGTATCTGTATAGACCTAATCCTCCTGGTTCCAGTTACCTTCAAAAGCGTCATTTTATCTTCACAACTCTGATGCAGCCTGTCACACAAGGAAGTGAGAGTTCAAGAGCCCACAGTAACACAACTAACAAGTTAGAACATGGAGCCCAGGATCCAGGCACTCCTGCTGTACTCCCAGCAGGTATAAGATGGATACAGGATTCTGAGCCCAGCATTCTTCTCATCACCATGTGTTGCTTCCAGATTCAAACCAAAGAAGCCACTTCCAGGAATAAGAATGGAACATTCAAGCTAGAAAACAGAAGGGAGACAGTGCTTCATTTTCCACGATGACTTCAGTCGTAAATACTCGGACCCATTTTCCCCATAAAAACTCCTATTTATCAAACTTGTGTTCTGACTACTTAGCTCATAAAACATGGTCATCAAGACAACTGAACTAATAGGTGAAATCACTTAGGGCAAGAGAATGTCTAGATTTTAAAAGATCAGTATGAAAATAAAAGCTGCTCATGTAAAAATGATACCATGGAGAAGGTACCAACTTAAAAGTGCATCTCTCTAGAATCTCAACTTAATCTAACCCCTAAATTAGCCACTATTAACAGTTCCTTGTAACAGTGCGCGACTGTTATCCCAGCGCTCAGAAAGCCGAGGCAAGAGGATTGCTGGAGTTTGAGTTCAAGGTCAGCCTGAACTAAGCATAACCTTGGCTCAAAAAATAAAGTTCCTAGTGATACACCGCATAAGGTATTCATATTTTTCTCTAATATGTACCATTTCAATGAAATAAAATCACACCATGGAGTTACGCAACTTGCTCTGTTCTTTTAACAGTGTCTTAGATGCCTTTGCATGTCATTGCATGTAGATTTCCCCAATTGTCTTCTTTTGTATCTGTATAATAGACCACAACATGGTGTATGTGGTGGGGTTGTCTGCCTTCATGCAAGTAGGTTATCTGGATCATAAGCTATGTGAAAGTTTGCATTTTATATGATATTATGCCAAGTTAGACGCCTACCCAGTATGAAAGAGAAAGTGCCAAGTTCAAGGCTGGAGGATATTTTTAGATCTCCATAGCATATGTGGCCGTTGGTTTAATGGCCCACCCACATCTTTACCCAAATCAACACCTCTCTTTCATATCTTTTTAAATCTCAGATTGAAATCTTGTGACTCCCATCCTCAGCAATGCAGCTTCTTCTTTGCCATCCCCTCTTGCTCTTGGTATCCCTATGCCCTGGCTGTCTCCATGTGGCCTGGGTTCTCTTTCCTCCCTCTGTGCCCCCCTTCCTGGCCTCCACTCTCCTAAACAGCCTCCCAGGAGCGCCTGATGAGCGCCTCCTTTCCCCAGTGTGGGGGTATAAGTTTGCTTTTCCAGTGAGGTCATCCAGGCCGGCACCTCTTGCTTGTTGATGTTTCCGCCTCCACGAGCCTGCTATTGGCACAGTGGTTGTCATGGGGTCAGTCTGGGTAACAAAACCTCAGAGAGACACAGCTTTGCTGCTAGGAACTTGCAGTCTGCAGCACTGTCTCCATCAGTGGCTGCCCCTGGAGCTTGCAGCCAAAGGCACCGAGCATTAAACCAGTCCTTACCCTCACCTCCCCGTGGTTACCCACTTTCACTTACTGTCCTGCTGGGGGCGCCTAACACAGGGACTGCTCACAACACATCCCTAATGTTCACAACCGGATGGCTGGTTTCTAGCTGAGGCCCCAGGGTGAAGAAAAGATAGAGGAGTAGGTGGCAGACAAGGAATCATAGCTAGAGCTCAAGATCCTGGATGGCCTGACGCCTCCAGCTGCCTGACTCCGCTCTGCTGCCCGCCAAGAGGAATGATGAGACCACGCAGCTGGCAGACCCAGAATAAGATTGAGGGATAAGGGAGTGCAGCCTATTGTGAAATCCAAGATTAGCACCTCCATCTACCTTCTCTGCTGCTTCTGGCTTCTTTCTCCCTCCCTGTC
Organism: Chinchilla lanigera; assembly: GCF_000276665.1. Lineage (NCBI taxonomy): Eukaryota > Metazoa > Chordata > Mammalia > Rodentia > Chinchillidae > Chinchilla > Chinchilla lanigera. The sequence goes on from NW_004955470.1 coordinate 1,657,937, forward strand.
TTTGTCCTCACCAGGAGGACAAAGGACTTTGTGTCTATAGGACTTCTCTCTCGTTATCTCCTATTCACCTCTTACCATCCACGAGGCTACTCTTGATCCGGCTGTTATTCTGTCTCCCACAGGCTCCCTGAGATAGTGGTCTGTGTAGCCACTGCTTCCCTGCCTCTCCACCCACTGCATCCCCACCCCTGTCACCTCCGAACTCCAAATGCCCCAGCCTTCTCAGCTCCCCCTTGTTCTAAATACCCTGCGATTGGTCATGCGGATGGAGCTCATTTCAACGCCGTCTCCATGGATGCCTGTGTGTTCTCTGCCTCTCCGTTCCATGGCAGTCTCCTTCCCGCCTTCTGCCTGCCCCCGTCCCTCATATCGCTCTCCCAGATGCTCCCTTGGGAATCTGACCTAACCCATCGCTGCACCCAAATCACCACCTCCAAGCACAAGTGCCTACCGGGCCTCCATCACTGGAGCAGCCACCCTCACGTGACCCTGTTTCTGCAGCCAAAGCTGCACCTCTCCTAGGTCCTCTGGAGCTTAGTGTCCTTTGAGTCTTCCAACTGCCACACTGTGGGAGTCTCTGCATCCTCTGAGATTTCTCCCACATCGCTGCCTCTTTGGCTTCCACCCCTGCCGTCTCTCCTGGATGATTTGGATTCTGGGTGGCCCAGTCTTCTGATTCATCCCCACATGTCCTTCCTATTACTCCCTTATGCAAGCACATCAGTGAGAGGTCCCCGCCGCCTGTGGCACAAGGCCCAGGCGCACAAACCTCCTCCAGAGGTTCCTTCGTGTCCTTCCCCACCGTGGAAATCCCTCCCTCTTGGACCCCTCCCACATTCGCTTCCTGCCAGGCCTAGTTTGCACCTCAGTTCCCTGATTCCCTTTATCATGACCCCGGTGGGATTGCTCTTATTCAGTGTTCAAAACCCTGATGGCTCCCCCCTCCCCTGGCCCCGCATGGGAATCTGTCATTGTCAGGTGTCTTCTTCCCTGTGTTTGTTTCACTTTCCCAGCAGACCCCTGAGGTGCGTTGCTACATGCCCTGCTAGGATGGGGTTGCCCTGCAAATTCTCAAGACTGAGGGCAAGATTAGGAAGGCCAGTGCACGAGGCATGAAGGCAGGCGTAACATGATAGATCATGGAAGGGCCCGGACTGGCCAAACCAAACCCATCTGCAGGTAGAAGGGACCCATGTGCCATTATTTTGAGGTCCTCAGCCAGGTGCCTTGGCCATGGCTGTTCCCTAAATACTTCTTTTTTCTTGCTGGGTCCCCAAAAGCAGCAATCAGGCCCTCTGCATCTGGATGCAGGGTGACCTGCTTTCCGTGGCCTGCAGTAGAAGCAGCTGTGGCCGTCAGCAGGCTCAGAGGTGTCGGCTCTTCTTCTCACCCAGCCGGCTGTGCCACACCTGCTGTCAGGTGCCGCCACGTGCTCGGGCTTCCTGTGAGGTGGAGCAGTCTGGCTTTCTCACTCGCATACTGAAGAAAGACTGGGCCGGCCCCTCCTGCGCTCATGACCCACGCGGGGCCAGCCTGAGTTCGCCCGGGGGGGGCGGGGGGGGGCCTCTGTATCCAGCATCTGGATCACCAGAACTGTTTGCTAAGTGCCTTTGACACCCTGACTTGGGTAACAGAAAGACGCAGGGCTGCTGTGGGCTGTAGGGACCAGGGAGGAGACCGAAGGACAAAAGGAGAAAGGCAGAGAAAGCACAGAGCACAGTCCAAGGGGAAAACATACAGAGCGTATGGAAGCCAGGCCCCTAGGTTTGTTTGTTTTCCAGTACCGGGAATTGAACTCACGACCTCGCACTTGCCAGGCAGGCGCTGTGCTGCTGAGCTAAATCCCCAGCCCCTAAGGCCCCTGGGTTTGTCTTCTGTGTCAGGTGTTCCCACTACTGCCCTGGCCTTCAGGGTCTAGCCATCACCCTGTTCGCTGTCAGCTGTTTCCCATCCTCCGGCCTCAATCCAAGCAAGCCAGTCAACACAGGTGGCCGGGCCAGTCTGCTGAACCACTGTTTCCAAAAGCCTTTCCCGGCTGGGCAAGGCTCTGCGGGCCTGTCATCCCTGCACTCTTAAGTGGCTGAGGCAGGAGAAACACAAGTTCAAGCCTGGGCAGCTTAGCAATTGTGAAACCATGTCTCAAAAAAAAAAGAAAAAATTTTTTTCTTTTTTTTTAAACAGGGCTAGGGGACTTAACTCAGTGCAAAGTCCCTAGGTTCAATTCCCAGTACCATCAACACCAGCACAGAAAAAAATCTTTCCCTACCACCAGACCAGTGCTGTGGAATAGGCTCCAGACGGTTCTGTCTGGGGCTTCCCGGGGCGGGGCCCACCTCTGTCTGCCAGCCTTGCTTTCCACCCCACATGGGGAAAAATGTACTCTGCCCTGTCTGGCTTCTCCGTAACCACCGCCTCCCTCTGTGCACCCAAGCAGATGGCCTTGCATGGCTGCCTTAGAAAGTCAACTTCCTCAGGAAAATTAGCTGCTGCCAGCATAACCCCTCCTTCCCTCCTCACAAGCAGCCCGGGAAGCAGTGGAGAGACCCAAATTCTGCAGGTGAGGAGAAATGGGGGCTCAGAGGAAGTTGGTTTCCTCGAAAGCCTACAGAGAGCTGGGCCCCTTCTCCTCCACAGGGCCAGGGCCTCCTGCTTCCCTCGGTAGGTGAAAACTGCACACACCAGGGGGTATGGGCCAGGTCCTACTTTCTGTGTTTGGCAAACAAGGCACACAATGGTGTCTCAGTCTGTGCCGGCCACTCTAACAGGAGACCATAGGCTCAGAGGCCTGTGTGCAACAGAACCGTATTGTTCACAGGTTCTGGAATTTGGAAAGCACGAGATCAAGGTATTCACAGGTTTATGTCTAGTGAGGGTCAGTTTCCTAGTTCGTAGATGTCTGTCTTGTGTCTGTGTGGCAGAAGGAGCAAAGCAGAGCTCTCTCTCTGTCTCTGTCTCTCTCTCTGTCTGTCTCTCTCTCTCTCTCTCTCTCATGGCAAACTGAACCCAGGGCCTTTGCACTAAGCGACATCTTGAGCCCTTTTGGTTTTGTTTTGTTTTGTTTGTTTTTCATTGTAGGACAGGGTCTTGCTAAGTTGGGAACTCGTCTTAGGCTGGAACTTGCAATCCTCCCGCCTCAGTCTCTCAGAGTCCTGGAATTATAGGCATGTACCACCACTCCAGTTTAGGGGTCTCTTTTACTCTTTCATGAAGACATTGATTCCATGCATAAAGGCTCTGCCCCTGGGGCCTAATTATTTCCCAAAATTCCTCATTGTATCTCACGGGGGCTCAGGTTTCAACATATGAATTCTGAGGCACGCAAACATTCAGTCTATCGCAGCTGGGGTTAAAACTACACCGTGACCAAGCAGCATTCCATAGACAGCTAAGAGAAAACTTCATTCATTTTTTGTTTTCATCTATAGGGTTGCTCAAATTCTTCTTTCTTTTTTTTTTCTTTTTTGGTCTTTTGAGACAGGGTCTCCCTGTGTAGCCCAGGCTGGCTTTGAACTTGCTGCAGTCCCCTGTCTCAACTTCCTGTGTGCTGGAATTACAGGTGTTTGCCACCACACCCAGCTCAAATTCATTTTAAAAGTTAAACTTCTGCCCGTTTGGCAAACAATAGCACAGTGGTACCCTCCTAGTATGCGTTTGATATGGTTGAAGGAACAAGGACACGGGCACGGGAGGCCCAAAGGCCGGCAGAACCTGGCTGGAACGTGTCCATCAGGGTTCTCCCCAGCCTGGCAAGCCCCTACAGAACTTGGCTCTCGATGGTTGTTTTTTTTTTTTTTTTGATTTTTCTCCGGCACCGGGAACCGAACTCACGACCTTGCGCTTGCCAGGCAGGCGCTTTTGCCGCTGAGCTAAATCCCCAGCCCCAATGGTTGTTATTTCTTTCTTCATGGAAACTGTGTAGTTACTGCTTTCAGGGGACAAACAGAATGATGACTTGACGATTTATGTGCAATATATGTTTCCTGAGCTATGGCATTTCTGACAGTGACAATAAAAGCTTTATGCTTGGAATACTTCTACGTGGGACGGGACATGGGGACACAGCCCTGTCTTCCTCCCCTACCTTGTATTCTACTCGCCATATGCTCAAGGTCAGGCACAGCCAGAGAGAAAAGGCGGGGTCTCGAGGGCTAGCTGGCCGGGGTCACACTTGACTTGGTCATCACTGGCCATTCCTTCTTCCTTTTGAGTGGCCGTTCAGTTCTCCTGCAACCCCAGCTCCAAGAGTCTACTTCTGTGTGCCAAAAGTCACTTCTGCAGCCCACATCTCTTCCTTACTTTCTTAAACTGTGAGGTTTCTGTACAAAATGAAGGGAAAACTGGGTCTTGTAAATCGCGGTCAAGTCCAGTCACCGCTTCCTGGCCCTGGACAGCTCCTGCCACCCAGTTCCAAAGTGGCCTGGCCTGGCTCAACTTTCCCTGCAGCAGCTCCGCATGCCACCATAGTGCAGCATTCGGCACCAACGTGGTGGTCTGCTTTCCCAGTCCGGCTCCCTTCAGGCACTCAGAAGTGCGACCAACCACCTAAAAGAGAATTGCATTACACTCCACGGTGCTACAGCAGCCGTAGCGGTCCACACAAAGTATGTGAGGTCTGACCACAAAATACAGTGAATGTTTAAAAAAATTTTAATGTATTTCAGTAAAAGACACATTGCCATTAATCCCCCTCCCCCTCATTTCAAACACACTTATCCCATCATTCTTGCAACTCTCTGAAGCAGTTCTGGAAGTCCTCTTTTCTGAGTGTCTCTAGTTGTGCTGTCATCACTGCCTCAGTGTCCTGAATTGGTTCAAAAATGTTCATTTACCTTTCATGCTCATTTTCACTGTGTGTGAGAGCCAGAAGTTGCACAGTGCCAGATGCAGTAGGTAAGGTAGATGAAGACCCAGCATTATGTTTTTACAAACCTGTCTTTCCTTTGGATGGCATTCAGCAGCAGCATTCGTCATATATTTTTTCACATCTGGTACAGACACTCAGGAAAGAGGACTTCCAGAACTGCTTCAGATAGCAGCAAGAACAATGGGATAAGTGTGTTCAAAGCAGGAAGATGTACTCTGAGGGAGATTCATGGCAATGTGTCTTTTACTGTAATACACTTTTTTTTTTTTGAGATAGTATCACACTATGTAGTTTAGGCTGGCCTTGAACTCACTATATAACCCAGGCTGGCCTTGAACCCATGGCTATCCTCCTGCCTCAGCCTCACGAGTGCTGAGATTACAGGCATGAGCCATCATGCCCAGCTCTATAATACACTTTTCAAAATATAAACATTCATTATATATTATGACCACACCTTGTAGCTTGGGTGGCAGGCAGAGTATGGGGATTCTTTGTGGAGAAGGGATGGGTGTGTTAAAGGAGCAAAGATATAAGGCACTGAACAGGAAAGCTGCAAAGGGCAGGCCAAGGGCGTGGAGTCCACCTCCACTGTCAGTGAAGCCCTGCCAGGGCCTCTGCCTCCTAATGGGGCCAGATTCTCATGGTCCGTGAAGCAGAGCTGACCAGAGGCCTCATTTGCTTACAGCTTAGTCCTAATCTGATCTGGTTTGGGAGCAAAGCTCTTCTCACTTTAGCAATTACAGCTTCTCCCTACACTTTAGGACCATGGCTTTCTACGAACAAGTCCCAGCAAACCCTTTAAAAAAGAAAAAAGACAAAATAGCAGGGTGCCTCCAACAGAGTATTAATTTACAGAACTTTTGTGTGTGTGTGTGTGTGTGTGTGTCTGTGTAAACTGCGCGATTGTGTAAAATGCATTTCTTACTGTGGGTTAAGGTTAAAAACGTTTAAGAAACATAGCTTCAGAGGAAGACAGCCACTCCTCAAATAGTAAACAAATACCCGCAGAAACAATCTTGTCCGAGGGTAAAGAAAAGAGCCAGGCTTGATTTCTCACTGGGGAGTGAAAAGGCAGACATACCAGCGGGACAGGACACGGCAACCACTCTGTCAGAGGGGTGACAGGAGGAGCCATCACCTTCTTTGGGCCCCAGTGGCCCAGGGGTCCGGGCACTGGCTAGGGAGAAGGTGGGGAACATGTTCCTGATGGGGACGGATGTGCAGCAACAGTGCCCTGGCGTGGCTGGCCCAGACCAAAGGGCTGCTCACCGAGCATGGGTGCAGGGGTAAAAGGACAGATATGGATGAGAGGAACGAGAGGGACCAGGTGTTGGCTTTCTCCTCTGGGAGACAGGGGCTTATTTTTGTGTGGTTCAAAGGGAAATAACAACGGAGGGCAGCAATGTGAAGGCCAGATGTTGCTTTTGTCCCCAGTTAAGGTATTTTTCAGGTTTCTGTCAACGTTCAGTCCTGATTAAAACAGGATACAGTGAACCACGGTCTGCTAGGAATAATCTGCGATATTTTGCTTTTCTTCTTATTCCCATTTCGCTGTCCAGCTAGACCAAGTGCTGGTGTCTGGCCCCCGCATCCTTTGCCACACAAAGCGTTCTTACTGTGTCTTCTCATTGCTTTCATTATCCCCACTGAGACCGAACCCCTTCTGCTGGGGAGGGGACAAGAACACAGAGACGTGTTCTCCTCTAGCACCTCTGCTTGCACACCTAGGGCTGCCAACAAGCTGATGGCACAAAGACCCAGCTCGGCAAACAGTGAGTAGTTTTACTTCCTGCTTGTGGCTCTCAGCTTAGCCAATAGGCAGGAAAGAGAAAAGCAAAACTACCCAAAAGAGCTTGCATTTTATTTCCCCCTTATGCAAACTCTTTTTTTAAAGATGTAAATCCAGAATACAGTACCTGCCTTTTCCTGAGTAATCTGTTTGAGCCAGTCATTGGAAAGGGAATAGGCAAATACGGAACATCAGTGTGGAGCTGTCAGAGGACTCCAGTTTGGAGACTTGGATCCCCCAGCTTCCCCCGCATCCCTAGCATGGACAGCTTCCTCTCATGACATTCACCTTGACTACCAGAGCCCTTCTGTGTTATCCGTTGCTACGCAATGGCTGGTCCCCTTCACACCATCTCTCTCTCCCTTCTTGCAGTGGGTGCTACTGTCTGGAATTCCCTTGCCTCTTTTCTGTACCTATCTGAATCCTACAGGTAAGACTGACTTCAAACCCGATATCTCCTCTAAAGCCAACCCACAAGAAGTACTCAGAATTCCCAAAATCGTTATGGTCATTAAATCCTTATGGATGAAAAAGGAATCATTCATCTCCTTGTGTAACCTCATCATGTTAAATGTTTATCACAGAGATCATAGATTCTGGGATCCGGGGACACTAACTTGTCCTTCTGTGCCTGACCCAGAGCTGATAGTAAGATTTTCAGAACTGAGATCTAATATCAATCTGATGCAAAACTGGGTTTCAAGGCCTTGAGACCTATGGCACTCTTTAACCTCACCAACATGAGACTTCCCGTCTTGTAAAACTAGGTCAGTCATAGTACAACCATTTAGAGTTATCACAAAAGTTAAATGAAGCTGTCGGAAAATGTTTAACATAGGAAGGGTTTGGTTTTTCCTATAAAGTGGTAAGGTAGAAGTCAGAAGGCATTCTTTTTACTTGCTTATTCTATTTTGATTCAATTTTAAAGTTTTGCCTGTCCTTGTGAATTTTATTTTGTTTTTATTTACTTTTGAGCTATGAAGTATTAAAATAGTTCCAAAAGTGATGTCAGAATTAAAAAATGTATTCAGAGAAGTCCCATTCCCCCTTTATTCTTTCCATCCTCTTCCTACCCTGCCCTACCGGTAGAGAATCTGATTAGTTTTTTTTTTGTTTTTCTTGAGCAAATAAGTACATGTTTTTATTTCTTCCTCTCAGAAGTATTCTTGAGACAATGTTCTTTTGAGACCAGTTTTTCAGGAATGGTCTTCTACGGCATGGGCTGCTCAGGAGACGTATGACAGAAGACAGCCCCATGACAAAGAAAGCAGCTATGTGTTAATCCTCACACACATCAGTCATGGTATGAATGAGGTAACCCACACAGGGCTAACTGTACCACACATACACAACCTCGGCTCCCTTTGCCTGATTGATAATGGGGCTACATGCCAGTTCTTGCTATTCATGAGGCTGGGGCTCAAGTTTCATGCCCTAATGAAGCATCCCCACAAGTTCACCCTGGCCTGCTGCTTCTCCTGGAGGTGAGCACACAATACCAGTACAGCCTGGACTGCCAAGCCAACATAAGCTTGTGTCACATCTCTGCGACCTTCACACCGCGCAGAAAAACAGTACGTCATGCACCTAGTCTGTGTTTCCTTATGAGGTAAGAAGTTGTGATGGAAAGACTTCTAGATTCTTTTCCATAAGACCTTAACTGAAGCAGGAGAAACGCTGAGGAATAAATGTTCCCAGCAATGGGGAGTCGGGTGGAGGAAGTGGAGCGCCGCCGCTGGAAGAATTCATTGGAAAAAGCAGTAGGAGGGGAAGGTTCTGTGCTGCAGTCACGCTGTCCACAAGTCTCCACAGAGGCTGTGACTCACTGTTAAGGAAAAGGAGTGCCCTGTATCCTGGGGAGGCTGCTTTCTCCAAACAGGAGGTGTGTGGCCGAGGAAGGAAATGAAGCAATCTAAGTCTAATCAGCAGCCCCTGGGCAGGCAGATCTAGACGTCCAAGCCATGCCCAACCATTGCTATTTCATGTTTACCCTGTATCTCCAAGGTACAAATAAATCTAAAGGGCCTGGATTCTGGGGAGAAAAAGCATCTCGCCCTATTTCAGCAGGTAGCTTCCTCTCTCTCCACCTTAGTTTTCTCATCTATAAGATGAAGGGGGAACTGGACACGGGGAAACTGCCAGTCAATGTAGCTAAGCTATGGCTGTGTTTCCTTTTACTCAGAAAACAGTTGACCTGAGGTGCTTTTGCACAATGCTAATCTCTCCGATTCAGAATAGCTGCTACCGTTTCCACCATCTTACCCTTAGTCAGCTTCACAAATTCAGGCTCCCTGCCTGCCTTTGAAGTTATTTGACGTGGGAACACTTGGACTAGCAGCAACCTAGTCCCTTCTAGTTCTGGGGCTCTAGGAGTTTGTGCTGCAGAAAAACAGATTCTGAACAGGGAGTGGAAGCAGGGCCCGCAGCCTGCACTGGGATGAGAAGGAAATGGTTCTTGGTCCCAGGATCGTAGAGAGGGGGAGTGTGGCAGGGTGCCAGGGCTGAGCATCTGCCAGGCAGGACTGACACAGCTTAGGGAGAACTCAGAGCAGCCTTTTTAACAGACTCCTGGTGCATCCTGCTTCTCTTGTGCTACTGCCGCCAGCAAATGGGCACTGTGCCCAACCTTCAGAGGGCACTGAGGGGGCTAGGTACCCATCTGCCCTGTTGCCCAGGCAGGTGGCTGCGGAAATGGGCTCACGCTCAGGCTGTCCTCTTCTCAGAAAGCACAGATGCTTCAGCGGGGTCAGAGAGGCCAGAAAAATCAAGAGAGGAGTAAGATCCTTCTCCCGGTGGTGACAGAGCGTAGGTACGGGCTGCTCCCCTGCCACCTTCGAAGGCAGGCTGTGGGCTCTCCTTGTGGAGAAAACAGTCTTAGGTCACTTATGTCTTCTGCATTTAATCAAAATACTTTACCTGACATAGTAACCTGTGCTTGCTAAATATGTGTTGTATACACAACCAGGCCAGCAGTTACCTATGCAAGAATGCCTCTCGTCTGTTTAGAAGGGCAACCTTACAGTCATTGTCCTTCTCTCTCAGCTTCCTCTTTCCAGTGGACCCGATAGCTGCTCATTCCAAGCCCAGGTCCCTCTGCAGCAACTGGTTCTCCAGTTGCTTCCACGGGGGCTCAACTTGGGCTCCCTCCTCCCGCCTTCCAGCGGCACAACCTTCTTGTTCCTCACCCCAAGTCCTGGTTCCCTTGGAGAGGCTTGCACATCACATGAGATCTGGGTCAGAGCCTCTGCCTTTTCTCTCATTAAGCATTTTTTTTTTCTGTCTCCCTTTTGGGTACCTGGGATCTCAGTTGACCTTTCATTCATTGGATTTGGAGACTCTCTCCTTCCTGAAGCAGCCACAGGCCTGTCTCCCACGCTCCCCTTGACTCTTAGCTGTTCCTTGACACATGGTGAGGCATCAAGAAGGGCTAGGAAAAAAACCAAAACCAAACAAAAAACCAGAATCAGAAGCTAGTTTCCAGAGAAAACCTTTGGCGCCCCCTAGGGCTAGCCAAGGGTAGGCCCGGGACATAGGGGTGGGTGGGGGGCACCTCAGCTCCAGTCCCACAGGCCCTATGACAAGGTGCTCAGTCAACACTGAATTTCTTCAGGCCTATGTCTAGTGTTTTCTGTTTGTTTTTTCTTTTGTTTTTCTTCCGGTACCAGGAATCGAATTCATGACCTTGCGCTTGCCAGGCAAGCACTTTGCCACTGAGCTAAATGCCCAGCCCCTATGTCTAGTGTTTTCATATAGCACCACCAAATCTTTTTTTGTAAAGTTTTTCATTACACCTATTATTCCTCTAATTTATTTTCCTAATCAATAATAGGGATCTACCTTTTTTTGGTTAGTATATTTGTCAGTTTTCTGTCACTGGGACAAAATATCAAACACCTGCAATTTAAAGGAAGAGAGCTTTATTTTGCTCATGGTATCAGTGGGTTGAGTCCATGGTTATGAGCTGCTCATATGGCAGAATCCATATGGCAGAATCCACATGGTGGATGGGCCCATGGTGAAGGAGGGCTGCTCACATCATGCCAGTCAGGAAACAGAGAGAAAGGAGAAGCCAGAGACAGAAATATACCCTTCCAAGTCACCCCCCCCCAAATAGTCCATCCCTTCTAACCAGTATACACCTCCCAATATGAGACTTTTGGGGGACATTTTAGATCTAAACCATTAGAGTTGGCTAGAAGCCGGGCATGGTGGTGCACGCCTGTAATCCCAGCACTCAGGAGGCTGAGGCAGGAGGATCACTGCAAGTTCAAGGCCAGCCTGGGCTACAAAGTGAGCTCAAGGCCAGCCTGAACTGCACAGTGAGACCCTGTCTCAAAAAGACAAAAGCAAAAAACAAAAAAGAGTTGGCTAGATAAAACTTATAGACAGAAGAAACTCAGTGAGATATAAAAAGTTATCCTGGCTCCCATTCCTCCTGGTTCCTTTGCCAAAAGTAAGTCTGCTGCCATTTTCTTGTGGATCCTTCTAGAAATAACATTAAGAAGGTACTGACATATGTTATAGCCATGTGATGGGTCAGTATTTCCTGAGTGCCAACTATGATCCAGGTAGTGTTCTTGCATAAAATATAAAAATCCTTGCTCTATCTGGTGGCACACACCTGTAATCCCAGCCTCAGCAGTTTAGGGCTTTAGCAAGACCCTGTCTCAAAGCAAAGAATAATTCAAAAATATAAAACTCAGACACACAAGCTTAAATATCACATGGTTTCTCTTCTATGAGAAAATCCAAAGCATGGTAACTAAAGAACAAAATAAAAGACAATAGGAAACATGCAGATAAATCTTGCAAATGAGGAGACCGGGAGATGGAAGAAAGGGGAAGCAGGGGAGAGAAGGGGAAGGTGATGTAAAAAGAATTAAGGTGTGTTATGTACATGGACCAACTCCCCACAATGAATGCAGTCATTACATACTGCAAACATTATGCACCAGTAACAATAAAAATTTCACAAAAGAAAAAGAATGAGCTGGAGGTGTAGCCCAAGGCAAGGGCCCTAGGTTCAATCCTCAGTGCTGCCAAAAATAAATAAATCTTTATTCTACTAAGAGGCTGAGGAGTTGGGCAGTGAGTGTTGGTAAATGCAATGGCTGTAAGTAGGGTGAGGGGTTGGGGTGTGGTGCTGAGTTCCCCTCCCCTGGACAGCCTCAGCGACACTCCGAGAAACCTGGGCCTCCCAGCTGTTGGCTCTCCCAACTGTTGGCTCTCCCAAGCCTCGTTCCTCCCAGGCGGAGGCTCCACCCAGCCTGGAAGAGTCAGGCCGATCCCTCTGCTTCCCGGAGCTGGAGGCCTCACCCCCTGTGAGAAGGTGAGGCCCTGACAGGCCCTGGAGGGTTGGGGAGAGAACCTTCCAAGCAGGTGTCAGGGGTTCTCAATGAGTGATCAGCAGCAGAAGCAGCCTCCTCCAGAGACTTAGCCGCGTACATTTCTGGGTCACTGCCTTGGTCCCTCTGGAGCAGAACTCCAGGATGGCCCCATAAATCTGCGCATCATAAGCTTTGTGGATTCTGATACTCAATGAAGTTTCTTTTTTTTTTTTTTGGTTGTTTTTTTGTTTTTTTCTGGTACCAGGAACCGAACTCATGACCTTGCGCTTGCCAGGCAGGCGCTGAGCTAAATCCCCAGCCCCTCAATGAAGTTTCTTTGCTCTGCAGAAATACTTTATCCATCCACATGCCTCCAGCTAGAGTCAAAGCTTACAATCTTACCAGTGTTTAAAAATCTTTTTCTACCTTCTTAGCAATTTCTTTAAACATGTTTTCCAAATTAAATCCTAGATGAGGAGGTACAGAGCCTGTGTTAATGAGGAAGAGAAAATATAAATCATATAGCTCAATCATTTGAAAATGAGATGCAAGTCAGTTGAGTCTCTGGGACTTACTACCCAATCTGCCCTAGTGATAAATTCCTTTCCCTAACTTCCATGTTATCGAAAAAATGACAGGGCTGAGAATGTGGCTCAGGACTTAGAGCCTCGTCTAGGCACCGGGTTAGATGCCAGCACCACTAAACAAACACGAACAAAAAGTGAAAATTTGGAAGTAAATGAGAAAAATTTTTTCTGGGTACCAGAAATCAAACTCAGAACCTTGCACCTGCCAGGCAGGTGCTTGTGCCACTGAGCTAGATCCCTGGCCCAATGAGAATAATTAAAAGTGCATAAAATACAGATGATCCTTAGTCTGTACTCCAGGCACTATATGAAGCATTTGATGAGTGTAATCTTATCACATCAGCACAAACAATCATCAGAAGAGTATGTTTGGCTCCAACACCCAGATAGACAACCAGGCTTCAGGCAGCTTAGGGGTCTTGGTGGATACACACTTACTGAACACAGAGGGGCAAAAGATAGTTCTTTAATTTCTGTCTGTGTTCATTTTGCTGGAGGCCATATTTGTAGACAGTTGTGTATACCCAAGCCTAATCCCTGGAATATCTGTGGTCCACTAGAGAAGGACTCTTAGAAAGGTCAGGGGGGAAATAAGACTTGGCCAGAGTGCATCTCCCAGTGGACCAAGTGGAATCCCAGACACTGCTTATATTTTACCAGCCTGGCTGCCTTACCAGAGGAATGAGGACTACTGTAGTAGGAATGGCCAAACAGTGTCCTTGAAAGGGCTTCTTAAGCCAAGACAGTAACCTAAAAGCAACTTGGTGAGCAGGGGGACGCTGCATAAATTGGTTCCGTAAAGATTTGAAAGCTGCAACACTAGTGATTCCTTTACCATTTGCATCGATCTCACTGATCTCTCTGTGATGAGTGCAAAAGGAAAATGGTGATGAGGACAAAGGATATGCATCTGCTTGCTCTGCCCACAGTCAGCCAGCATCGCTTAGTTGATTTACAAACACTTACTCAATTGAAATAATGTCCCACAGATTATTTTGCCGTGGGGCCTATCTTCCTAACAAAAGATATCTGGCTATGTGCCAGCCAGTGGAATTCCTGCTCTTCCTCCTAGCAGCGGACAGCCTCCCAGAATGGTGGAATGGCCTCCTGCAGTCTCAGTTACGGTGACAGCATGGGCTTAGTCTCCGTGGCTTCAGGGTGTGCAGTTGATCTGTGGATTCCTACCAAAATCCCTCACTGGGACCAAGACAGTCATTCCACGAGCTGCTAGGGTGTTCACTACTAACGACTCACAGCGGAATCTCCTTCCAAGAATTACTTTGACTCAGGCCAGGCATGGTGGCACACACCTGTAATCCCAGCACTCACACTCGGGAGGCTGAGGCAGGAGGATCGTTGCAAGTTCGAGATCAGCCTGGGCTACAAAGTGAGCTCAAGGCCAGCTTGAACTACATAGAGAGACCCTGTCTCAAAAACACAAAAGCTAAGTCCCAGCTAAGTTAAGAGTGCCCTGCAGCTATGTAGCCACAAGAAAAAGAAAAAAAGAAAAGCCGACTTTGCACAAAGAAGGGAAACTGCCCAGTGGACAGAGCTGGAGAGCATACTTTCCTGAAAAAAATCCTCCAAAATGCACCTTGCTACATTTTTACTGATATATGGACAGAAGCCAGAGAGTCCTGTGTCGGTTACATTTTTACCAATTCCTGGACAGGAGCCAATCAGTCCTTTCTACGCCTGGTAGCAAAACAAGCCACTGATCTAGATGCAATTCCTCTGGTGGCAAACATTATGGTGTCGCACTTCACAAAATCCAGGGCCTGCTTTCGTGGTTGGTGTGGACACCTTGAAAAACAACATGAGTGGAACTAACACCTGATCAGACCTGTGCCACCCAGGTGAGGACACCTGGATACACCATCACCCAGGCTATCCAGAGCTGGACCCAAAACAAGGCCTAATGATGGCAGCATAGGAAGCCACAAAAATGAGACAAAGACAGCTAATGGGAAACAGGAAGAGATCTTTTGCAAATGGGAAGGGAACCAAGAAATGGAGAGAAGGGCGAGGGAGGGGAGGGAAAGAAGATGTAAAAAGAATTAAGATGTTATGTACATATATCAACTCCCCATGATGAATGTAATCGTACATACTGCAAATATGCACTAATAACATAAAACTTCAAAAAGAGAAAGCCACAAAAGTCTGGCAAGAATAGACACACAGTGACAAAGAGTCAACATGGTGACAAAGAAAGCTGCAGGGCCCATAAATCTGAAATACCAGATTCTGCCCAGCTCTGGAAAATAGACTGTCTTCCCTCTTATGCTACCCCTCCTTGTGGGAATAGAGCTAGGCTTAGCACACACACACACAAAGAAAAACTCAGAAAGAGATACAGACAACCAAACCTCAACCCCCAATGACTACACAAGTAAAACAGTATGGATTCTAAAGGTGTAACTCCCCCAAAGGAGACGTCTTATTTAATAGTGAGTTTGAGGAGTGGTAAGGAGCCCCAAACTGGTTGTCAGAAACCCAGCTGTGTAAGTGATTTTTCTTAGTCTTGTTCTCCAACCTCGGGGACGATCACGTTACTGAAATTTGCAAGTGGCCAAGAAGAGCTAGGGGATGGGAAACGCTGACCTCGTGCTCCTCTTACTGCCCAGCTCCACTTCCTCATCTAGGCAGTTATGGACACTGAGGATAATGATGACTTTGTGGTGACCACTCCCAAAGTGATCCTGGCGTGGTCCACCACGTCAGAGGATAGGAGATATTCTAGGATGATAGAAGATACCGAAGGATGGGATATAGCTCAGTGGCGCAGCGCCCGCTTGGCAAGCGCGAGGTTCTGAGTTCAATTCCCGGTACCAAAAACAAAAAGAAAGAAAGAAACCAGCTACAAAGGAAAAAACAGCCAAACCACCAAGAAAATAATTCAGAAATATGGTGTGTCTTAGTTCTGGTGTGAATTGCAGAGAGACTGCTTCTACCCATCGCAGGCCATAAAAGGAGAACAATGACCCAGGCTGTTGCATTTTTTTTTTTTTTTTTTTTTTTTTTTTTTTTTTGATGTTGGGGCTTCAACTCACAACCTTGTGCTTGTCAGGCAGGTGCTGTGCCACTTGTGCTTGCCAGGCAGACACTGTGCCGCTGAGCTAAAATACCCTGAGCTACATGTCTGACCTTCCAGGCTGCTGATGAAGAGACACTTTAAATATTTCTTGGCTCTTGCTAGGCATGGTGTTTCAAGTCTGTTATCCTAGCATTCAGGCAGCTGAGGCAGAAGAAGCACTGTGAGTTTGAGGCCAACCGGGGCCACATAGTGAGCCCAAAGCCAGCCTGAACGAGATAGCGAGACCCTGTCTCAAAAAAATTTTGCTTTTTCTTTCCTTGGCTCTTCTCTGTAGGGACACTTGGCTTGGTCTGCCATCTTGGAGTCCTTTGGTAATCTTGTCCCAGACCATCACCACTGTCCTAAGTATAACCACTGCGCTCCCATTGTATCAGAAGTCCTTCAAGTACCAAGCGTGGTGGTGCACACATGTAATCCCAGCACTCAGGAGGCTGAGGCAAGGGCTGGGGATTTAGCTCAGCGGCACAGCGCCTGCCTGGCAAGCACAAGGTCGTGAGTTCGGTTCCCGGTACTGGAAAAACAAAAAACAAAAAACAAAACCAAGGAGGCTGAGTTCAAGGCCAGCCTGAATTACAAAGCAAGACCCTATCTCAAAAGAAAAAAATAATAAATGAAGACCTTAAACTGAAGACTATCAACACTAGAAGTAGAGAACCTCTACCCAAGCCATCAGAAAAAAATTAATTTTCTGAATACTTATGTTTTTATTTAGTCTATTATTACTGGTATTCTCTGAACCCCCACAACCACCTAAAATAAGAAATGAATAAATAAATCAATAAGCCACCAAATTACCCGTATCACTGGATCTGCCTTACCCCTTCTCACCTTGCTAACAAACCCTTATTAGCTCCTCCTTTGACTGCTTGGGAAGGGTTCCTTCTTACAGGTTTTTCTGGTCCTCAAGTTCCCCTGACATTGCTAACCCTACCCTCCAGGCAGGTCATACCTGAACCTCGCAGCAGCCCTACGCTGCAGAAAGTGACTCCAGCCTATTCACAAGGTCGGGTTCTCCCTGAGCGGACGGAGTATTGAGGCTAGACGGGACTGCGACGGCCAGACAGTGACATTTCTGACACAGTTGTGCCCCAAATAAATAGTACTTAAGGTGGCTACCAGGTGTGCACTTGCCCGCTGCACCTACCCCGGTCTGTACTATCTAGTGTGAGTGGTGATCACGCTGTCCTGGGTTTTCTGCCGGCCAGTCAGGACACCTGCATTAGTGGCATATCTGACTGGCTTGGCTGTGGCTGGGGAGTCTCCTTGTAGACTATTTTCTTCCAAATGGGTCTAACCATCCTACTAGGAGCCACAGTCATGGCTACTTTCACTCATTGTTGCCCAAAGAAAAGAAGAAATGTTTGGTCCAACTAACAAGGGCATTTGAGGAAGTGGCCTGCATTTCTAAGAAGTCTAGCGGCATGCATGGCAGGTCCGGGGCTGGTGACGTGGGGCACCTCCACACGGGCCATGTTAGCAAGGTTCAGTGCAGTCTGACCCTCTTCTCAGAAAAGTATCCCTGAAACGTGGCAAATAGGCGGTCTTCCGGGGAACTGCCTTGAGCCAGGGGAACTGCCTGCCTGGTAGCAGCGTGCGTCTTTGTCTTTCTCCTTTGGGTACAGCGGCTCTAGCGTAGAGCTGGCATCCAACCCAAAGGAGGCAGTTACACAGGACAAGGACACCCCAGAGTGAGAATGGGGGGGCCGTCTCAGAAGTCTGCCTACTCCACCCCCCCGTAGAGCACAACTCCAGCTATAAATCACTTAGCTGTCACATGGCACAGGCCCCATCCATCATCCATGTTGCTGTCTTTTTTTTTTTTTTTTTTTTTTTCCAGTACTGGGAATCGAACTCATGACCTCGCACTTGCCAGTCAGGCGCTGTGCCGCTGAGCTAAATCTCCAACCCCCATGTCACTTGACCCCCTTTTTTGGTGTTATTCTGTGCAAAAGCCACGGGGACCTGGAACCTCTAATTACTGGGCTTTCTCCACCTATACAAGAATAAACCAGGGCCTGGGGATTTAGCTCAGTGGCAAAAGCGCCTGCCTGCCAAGCCCAAGGTCGTGAGTTCAGTTCCCGGTACCGGAGAAAAACCAAAAAAAAAAAAAAAAAAAAAGAATAAACCAGAGCCGGGTGTGGTAGTGCACACCTGTAATACTAGCACTCAGGAGGCTGAGGCAGGAGGATTGTTGCAAGTTCGAGACCAGCCTGGGCTACAAAGTGAGCTCAAGGCCAGCCTGAACTGCATACTGAGACCTTGTCTCAAAAAAAAATAAATAAATAAAAGAATAAACCGATCTTTAAAGGGGCTCATTGTCTCTTTACAAGCTAACTACACCAGCCAGGCTTGACCTGTACTTAATACTCAGCAATTGTAGTTTGCTACTACTTAAGGTCTGCTGCTACACAGTCTGCTGCTGGGAATATCAACATAGTCCCTACCCAGTGGGAAAGAACTATCATAGTGGGAAGTTCTGAAACTGCTTCCCTTGGCCAGATAATAAATAAAAAATAATACCAGATAAGGGGGTATCTTGCAGATACTGGGTCTGCCAAGGGGGAAAGGATTATGTACCAGAGAGGCTGCGGGGCACAGCTGATGTGTCCAGCAGTCACTGCAGGATGCACATAGGACTGGTTCTTCTCACGCTGCACCCATGAGACAGAACATGGCCGTGGCCGGGGTATGGGGTTAACTCTCTGGCAAGGACCTGGATGTGGTGCTAACACCCAGCTGCTCATGGATGCTTGGTAAAACAGTGGCTCACACCAAGGAAAGGAGAATTATCAGCACTGCTGTGCAAGTAGTGAATAAAGAGATCAAACAGCTCAGAAAAGTGGGCACGCTAGAATAGACAGACTGCTGAGGACAGAAAATTCACCAGGTGACTGTGGGCCACCAGAGGGCCTTGGGGAACATTCTGTTTACCCAAGTGACAAAAACCTATCACCTTGAGTCAGGCACGGTGGCACGTGCCGTAATCCCAACACTGAGGCTGAGGCAGGAGGATCGCTGTGTGTTCAAGACCAGCCTGGGCTACAAAGTGAGCTCAAGGCCAGCCTGAACTGCATGGCAAGACCCTGTCTCAAAAAGACAAAAAAAAGAAAAGAAAAGAAAAAGAAACTGTCACCTTTAGTGAGAAGCTCAGCGGGCTGATCATGGGAGGCACTGTTGTACAACTGTGCTTTTAATGCAAATGGGAATAATGGAATTCTGAAATAATAGAGACCAGGGGATAGGAACCCACTGCCAGAAGCAAGATAGGGGACAGTACTATAATCCATGGCAAGAATAAATGCAACCCATGGCAACAAGAGGGGTCTGTTCCCATAGAGGATTCTGAGATAATAGAACATAATATTCCTAGGGGCAAGATACAGCCTATTCATATAATCAAATGGAAGCAAAGTTGATGATAAAGGCTTAAGACAGCCATCCCAATAAAAATAATTCAATCCCTTGCCTGGTTTCCTAGCAGAGCCTGTATCCTTTGGCTGAAATAGAGGCCAGATTTCATAAGGAATACCCTACACATCATGGCAAAATATATATGCAATCGTTTAACCTGATCCATCTCCATAGGCACCTGGGGTCACGGATTCAGCGAACTATCCACTGAGGCAAGGGGAATAGTGAAACATTTCAAGGACTGTTGAATAAGAAGCTGAGTTAACCTTCAAAGCCAGAGACTCAAACAACATCATTACAGAGGCCAGGTAATAGCGGGGAGCCAGGGCCAGGAAAGTCTCACAGCAAGGCCACTTGTTTGTAGGTCTACCTGCCGGTCGTTTCACCAATCCATGAATGTATCATAGGAACACACATAGTCCCTACACAGTGGGAAAGAACTGCCATAGTGGGAAGTTCTGAAACTGCTTCCCCTGGCCAAAATAATAAATTAAAAATAATCCCAGGTAGGAAAGTATTGGTACAAATCAGTACCACTCCTACAGAGGAGAGGGTGCGGAGATAAAGCTGCCTTTGTGTACTACCTCCACCGAAATCACACATGGTTTGTGCACAAATAAGACACAGCCTAGCAGAAGGCAATGAACAACTGCAAATTCAGCCCATCAGTCGGCCCAGGTACAACCGCTTTGCCTGAGGAGGTACGCGATGTTTTCCTTTAAGCAGACCAACAGGATGTCAGGTTTGCATGTGCCATCAAGGATCTGGCAAATTACTCTTTTGCATCCCTCCCGGAAACAAGGGAAATAATTACAGTCACGTGTACAGTCTTGCCCCAGAGTGTGCCTGTCCTGCCCTTCGGTCAGAGAAGCCAAGGGGCTTAGAGTGGAGTTAGGCATTCTTGAAAGCAAGCCGTCAGGTGAATGGAGGAGTATTCAATCTTGCCGTTGTGAGCAAGAACAGACTGAATAAATATGTCTACAAGGAAGTGACTTCGTCTGCAACCTTATAATCTCTGAGATTCTCTCCCTTTCTCCTCCCTCAGGATCAACTGAGAGCTGGAAGAAGGTGGTTTCCACCAGCCTTTCACCCTCTGTCCCAAGATCCAACTTTCTCCCCTGCCCTGAGGCCTGAAGCCAGCCTTCAGCTGTCTGCATTTAGTGTAGCACTTTCTCCCACGCCACCAGAAAGCTGCTCTTTCTTTCTTTCCAAAATGAAGCAGAGATCTCCCGTCTTTTCAGCAGCCCCCCACCCGCTTGTTGGCCCCGAAACACCCCTTCTCTTCCCATCTCTGGCATCTCAGGAATCCTCGCCCAGCCTCTAAGGCCTCCCACAGTTAACATTCCCTGAGGCTCAGCGTGAGTCTGGCAGATACATTCAACTGCCTGGAGCTGCCCAACTTCCTCTAGCATATTTTAACTTTTCTTCCTGGACTGATTTTGATCTGTAGGTAGAGCCCTGCTTTGGAGACAGCTCCACACTCATTTTTGGGCCTGAGTAATCCTTCAGGTAGCCGCAGTCATTAGTTAACAACGGGTAGGAAGGTCTCTGGTAATTTCACAGCCTAAAGGTCCCGCCTTCCTATATATTCTTTTTCCCTGCCAATTTTTTTGACAAATGTCTAAATTCCCACTAATAGTTAGACCCATGCTAACTTCTTGCCCTCAAGATTGAAAGCCAGAAATGAGCAAATATCTTCAGTGCAGGGAGATGGTGCATCTATGTGTCAGATGACCCCAAGAAACTCCCAGCTTCAGTAACGCACCAGCAGGACCGAGAACGCTTAGCATGAGGTCATACTCACCACTGTGCTCTATTACAGGTAAAAGATACAGAACAAAATCAACAAAGGGATAAGGCCCATGCGGACATTCCAGAGGAAAATAGGGGCGGGCTTCCAAGAGTTCTTTCTCAGTGGAGTCATCCAGGATGCCTGAGTTGTAACAATAGTGAAACATGATGTTCATGCATTCAAATATCCTTACATGGCTTGAGGGACAGTAAAGTTATTAATTAGCCATTAGTACATTAATTGTGAGTGTAAAAATATCTGAAGTAAAAATTGTTAGACCAGAAATACAAAGCGTACACTTGTATGAAGAGGAAAAAAATGAAATAGAAAAAATTGTGATCAGTCCAAAAGAAGCCCGAGAGAAGCAAAAATAGAATAAAAAGCAAGTAAAAAGCACAAAGTAAAGTGGTCAAAGTAACTAAAACATTGATTATTAACAGCACATATAAAGGGTCATTGACTACTCTATAAATTGTGAGCAAATATACATAACACAAATAAGTGAAAGTTTTTCATATATTTGCTCACAACTTATAGAGCAGTCAGTGACCCCTTTATATGTGCTGTTAATAATCAATGTTCTAGTTACTTTGACCACTTTACTTTGTAGCTCTCTATATATCTATATATATCTATACACACACACATATGCATATATATATATATATATATATATTTTTTTTTTGTCTTTTTGAGACAGGGTCTTGCTCTGCAGGCTGGCCTGGAGCTCACTTTGTAGCCTAGGCTGGTCTCGAACTCATAAGGATCCTCCTGCCTCAGCCTCCTGAGTGCTGGGATTACGGGCACGTGCTACCACGCCTGGCAGTTTTATATTACTGATGAGAAATATCTAAATATTTAACTTCCAGAAAATTTTTAAGTAAAAGAAGGAAGCAAGGACATATTTAGACAAACCATGGAAAAGAGATTTGGCCATGCTAATATTAGATAAAAATGAAATTAAATGAAAAGCTTTACTAATGATAAAGAGGGACATTCCATCACAATAAAAGGTTTATTATTATTATTATTATTATTTTGGTCTTTTTGAGACAGGGTCTTAATATGCAGTTCAGGCTGGCCTTGAACTCACTTTGTAGCCCAGGCTGGTCTGGAACTCACAATAATCCACCTGCCTCAGCATCCCGAGTGCTAGGGTTACAGGTGTGCGCCACCACACCCAGCTACCACAATAAAAGGTTTAAATTACCGAGAACATAAATACATTTACATGAACCTAACTACACAGAGTCAAAGTATTGTGCCTAAATAAAATATGGACAGCAGCTGGGGATTTAGCTCAGCCTCACAGCGCCTGCCTGGCAAGTGCGAGGTCGTGAGTTTGATTCCCAGTACCAGAAAAAAAACAACAAAACAAATAAATTAAAAATGGACAGAATTATAAGGTTTGCTCTGGCTGTTTGCTGTTCAGCTGGCATTCCCCCCTTTGCTCTTGTTGCTTTGCTACCTTCTGCCTTGGAGCCAGCTAAGTATGGACTGAAACCTGAACTACATAGCAAGACCCTATCTCAACAAACCAACAAATTAGCAAGTAAAATAAAGCGCTAGGGATGTTGCCCAGTGGTAGAGCGTCCTTGGCTTCAATTCTCAATACCACACACACTCAAAACACATTTTTTTTTCAAAAAGAGTAAAATAAACCCAAAGGGGAAAAAACTCCTATTTCTCCCTCTGGTGTGAGCATTCATCCTCTGTGCACCAGGACCTCAGATCCAGCAGAGTCTCCAGCTGAAGCCCAAAGCTGGCAACAGCCTCACAACATGTAAGAGATGGTGAGAAACACCCTTCTGAGTTAATCTTATCATGTGATTCCAGGGAGTGTGTAATCTGGCTCTTCTTGAAAGAGCAGACTGCATCCTTAGAAGAAGGAGAATAGCCTAACTCAAAATGCTTTTCCTGAGATGGCGCCTTGCTGAAGTGTACTGTTTTGTTTTGTTTTGTTTTGTTTTGTTTTGTTTTGTTTTGTTTTGTTTTGGTACTGGGACTCGAACTCAGGACCTTGCACTTTCCAGGAAGGCACCTGTGCCACTGAGCTATATCCCCGGCCCTGGCTGAAGTGTGTATGATGAGCCATCCCAAAGTTTTATTTGGATGGCTGCTTCTGGACAGCATGGCATATGACAGAGTTAGTGGACCCATTATTAGGCATTCATTGTTATATTTCATTCACACTTAAACACCTTCCCATTCTGAGATGACACCATGCAGGAACCAAGCTGGAAAATCCGGCATTCAGTAAGCCTTACACAGTGGGGCCGGAAGCAACACTGCATAAAGTATGCCAACTGATGGAGGAGAAGTCAGTTTTAATAAGTACAAACCAATCCCTGGCCCCTCCTGGCTAGAAGAGGTTGAATGTAGCAAATTTGCCATCAAGAGCCTGGCTGGTATCCCCCAAGGAACGGTACCATATTTCACAGTGCTGGTTCCACCGGTCAGATATTGACTTAGATCAGCCCCGGTAAGGGGGATCCCATGCTGTTGGGTCCACCCCTACACTGCATCACTGCCACCATGGCCATTCTTTATGTGGCAAAAATATGATCAATGGAATTCTGAAAGAAGCTAGAGGATGGGCTGGGGATATAGCTCAGCGGCACAAGCACCTGCCTGGCAAGCACAAGGTCCTGAGTTCTATTCCTGGTACCAAAAAAAAAAGAAGAAGAAGCTAGAGGATATCCGCTAGCAAAACCATCCTGTCTACATGGCTGTCAAATGCATCTTCTGAAGTGCGTGGCCTTTGATGGACATTGACTTGAAGCCTAAAGATACACACATCTTGTACCCAGGCACACAGGTTCATCCAAAGATCTCTTCCTTAGCCTTTTTGTCACCATCCTTCCTATCTTGCTCCTCCCAGGTCCCTGAACAACTAGCTGAGTCACTCATCACAGCTCAGGAGTCCCTGCACGCGGGAGTCTGGATATGAGCCAATCGCGTCTCCCCAAAGAGTCATGTGTTCTAGACTTGTTCCTAGGGTGCAGCTACTGGAAGGGGGCAGAACATTTAGCAAGTGGGCACCCTTAGGTAACTGTGAGCATGCTCTAGAAAGGTGATTCTTGGAAGAGCCCTGAAGTTTTGATAAAGGGCTGTCATTAAAAAAGGGAAGCCTGGCCCCTCCTGTCCTTTCTCGTCTCCTACTTCAAGATGTAACCACTCACTTCCTCCCACACACTTCCCTCCACCTGCCACTCTCCAGGGGAACTCACTAGAACTGAGCTATATAGGCACCATATCCTTGAACTTCCAAAGCTTCAAGCTACATAAATCTTTTTCTTCATAAGGAGCCTGCACCAAGCATTTTGTTGTAGTGACAAAGAGCAGGCTGATGCACCTACGGCAAGACACTTCCTCCTCTGTGCAAAGTGGACAGCCAAATACCTTACTTAACTCTGACCACTGCCTGGATTTCCCCCTCTTGCTATTGTCAGGGTCATCCTGAGTGGGCTGTAGTGAAACAGCAGTTCACTTCAGCTCCTACCAACAAAGTCCAAGTTTTTCTTCCATTAGCTGATCATACAGAGGCTGTGGCTGTGAACTTAGAGAGGGTGTGACTAAGAGGCTGTGACTTCAGTGTAAGAGAGAAGGGAAATACATGGATCTGGGCCAGTATCCATTTAACTGCCTTGTGTTCCCTGGACCTGCTCCCTATTGCCTTTTCCCTCATACTTGACAGGCAGCTCCATTTGCAAGGTCATTTGGTGTCTCATGATTAATTTCAGAGTGTCTTTCAGGGCCTGGTGGCACGAAAGGAGCTGCCCTTTGCCATTTCAAATGAATGACAAATAGGTGTCTGTTATGGAGGCATAACCTGGCTTCTGAGTTCCGGAGTTCTGTTCTACAACTCTTGTGCTGGACCCTTCTGGAGACTCCGTGTCTTAATCACTGTCTCATCACTGGGACACAATACGATGTAAAGGAGAAGGTTTATTCTGGCCCATGTTTTTGGTTCACAGCCAGCTCACTCCAAGGCAGAGGACCATAACAGAGGAAAAACTG
The DNA here is from genome assembly GCF_000276665.1 of Chinchilla lanigera. Lineage (NCBI taxonomy): Eukaryota > Metazoa > Chordata > Mammalia > Rodentia > Chinchillidae > Chinchilla > Chinchilla lanigera. Next base: position 1,682,827 of record NW_004955470.1, read on the forward strand.
CACAGGTCATGGTGACCAGGAAGCAGAAATACAAGGGAGAAGCTGGGAGAGGGAGCTACACCCTCCCAGCCACCCCTCCAGTGACCCATCTCTTCCTACCTTCTCACACCCCACCTTCTCACGGCAAGTCAGCTGTAGCACCCCATGATCCAATCACCTTCCAAAGCCCCTCTGTGAGTGCATGCGGCTTGGGGAAACATCTAGATAGAAACCAAAACACCCCACATCCATTTTACCTCCCACAGATACCGCACCATTGGACCTGCTGGCGTCGAGTCTGAGGAACAGAGCAGTTCCCCCAGCACCCTGCGTCTGCTGCAAAGTCTCCCCTTGCTCTGGGCATTATTTGAACTAAGAAACAGATGCGTCAATGCTGTATTGCCAATTACATATATGATGCCCTCAAATCCAAAGAGTTCCAACCAATGCCACACCTTTTTCTTAGGCGTAAGGGGTGTGTGATAGGAAGCATCTGGTCTCAGAGCAGTGGACCCCTCTTCACCAAGACGGCAAAGCTCTATATTTTACAGAGGGGCTTTATTTTCCACCAGCTGTCATCTGAACATTCAGAGAGCTCGTTATATTTTCTTCAACCAAGGCCAGTTAGCGTCATGTTGCAGAGAATATAAAGCTAATCAAGGCCCCTGCAGATTGTACTGTGGTGGAGAGGAGGAAAAATAACACTGCACGGCACAAGATAATAAACCTGTTCTGCCGCCTTTCCCACAGGCAGCCAAAATAACTTTGAGTCTCTACTGGTGAGGACTAAAAAGTACATTTACCAACTCAATAACTGCCTTCCAAGTGCCAAAGGCCATATGGATCCATTCAGGTAGAAATCCAGCCCTGCAGCTACAACAAGGGCTAGCCCTTGGATCAGCTGCTGGAAGTCACTGTCCTCCTCCACAATCTATACAGTTTCTTCTACATATGAACTGAATGGGACATGATGGGAATGACCATCCTCACATTTTTAGACTCTAATGGAAGTGCTAATCTCTGCAATTCTTCCCCAGTGGCATTGCTTTTATTTTATTATCTTGATAGTTGATGCTTGGCTCTTCCTAATGTAATTGGTGAGAGAGCCAGTATGACAGTGCTGCTAGTGTTAAATGCATCCATCCACACTGGGAGATCCAGAAATGAGTTCGTGTTGGGTCTGGGGCCCACTGGCTGCACGGTGTGACACATGCGGGCCAGGGTTCTGTTTATCACCTGGTCTCCATGGGCCTATTCTTGTATCAGTGTTACCCCTATTGACTCAAAGAAGCTGGTATTCCACAGCCCAGACATCTCCTTTCTACGGTGGACAGTTACTTCAGAACCTGCAAATATTTATCATGTATAGTTACAGTGGTCTTGTTGTCCCACCTCAAGGGAAAGTAGGCCACCTTTCTGTTAATGGAGTCTGACTCTGAGAACTGACTCAGATGTAGAAACTGAGTGAGGATTTCGGTAGATGACTGGAGGTATATACCCTTCCCCTTCACTGTCTCTGGTTTTGCAGTCAAATCATTCTATAGTCAACTTGTCTCCTGTTCTCTAAGGAATCCTGTGATCATTATCAGATTTTTGGATAACACAAGGCTTACATCCCAGTCCTTCATTGTTTTATAGTCAAACAATCCTGATCAATGCTGTGATCATCAGCCATCACCACAGTTACATGTGTCAAAGCACCCTAGCTGCCACCCCAGGCTTGCTGTCTGTCCCTGTAATCATGTCCACTTGCCTCTGATGGTTAAGTCACTCCACCTACCTCTTCTATTCCAGAATCCAGTTGAGGCAGGAGATTAGGGTGTAGCAAACTGGCTGGGGAAGTGGGTGTGTCTTGCTCATCACAAGGTCCGGAGCACATGTGCAGAACATTTCCCAAAGCCCTGCACTTGGGACTTGAGAGAGTACAGTCAGAGCTCTCTCTTCAATTCTTCTCCTGAGAACTCCAGCAGGTGTTTGATAGGACAGCCTAGACCTGCCATCATTCTGCAGAGTGGGCGGTACAAAAGATGGCAGCCACTGAGGTCTCCATCAGTGCACTCTCTCTTTCATGATGCAGTGAGTCCCGGACTTACAAACACTGGAGTTGTGAGCTTTCAAGATAAGAATGGACCTTGTGTTATGAACATTCACAGATGGGAACAAATCACAGGCGTAGCTCACACATGTGCCAGACATTGTCACAGTTGTGCTGCTGTGTTCTCACTGTACAGTGTGATAGTGTACAGTAGTACAGTGCTCAGTCAGAGCCCAGGATGTCTGGAAGCAAGAGGAAAAGCAGCGGTGATGTGGAGGGGACTGCTAGGACACACAGAGCAATAACCATGGAAACAAAAGTGAAAATAATTAAGAGACTGGACTGAGGTGAAAAGATGGTGGATGTCACTTCACCATCTCCTACCTCACTCCCTCCTCCAGTCAGTAACTCTCTTCTCTTCCGTTCGCTCTATCCACCCCCCCCAGATGCCAGCTGTTGTACTGCACTGTACCACCATGTAAGGTAACTGTAAAAGTAAAAATCATTTATTTTTTATAGCATTTGTGTGTGTTTGGTTTTTTATGCTTTATGTTGTATATTTGTGTCAAACAAAGATGTGTAAGACTCACTGTTATACTTAGGAATGAATCTGACTTATGAAAGTTTCCCAGAATGGATCTCATTGGTAAACTGGAGACTTTTCTCCTCTCTCACCCTGGAGCATATACTTTTTCCCTTACTTTTAATTGGCCCACACTTGCTCTGCAGAGCACCTTTCTTTTCTTTTCATACTTTTAATAAGTATAAAACCTCACTGCCTTTTGCACTTGCTTTGATTACTTCTTTGCTCAGGACAGAAAGAACCTAAAAGCCACCTCTAGAAGGAGACTCCAGCACCGAAAACCCAGGAACACTGTCATTCCCATTTGCACTAGGAGTGGCATTCTACCTTACTGTCATCTCTAGGCCATGGAAGCCACTGACACTGAGATTCTAGTTGATATCAGGAGTTCTCTCACTAGTGAGGCCTGTACTGCATCAGGAAGAAAGGGGCATGGTGTTGGAGAACATTATTCTCAAATTGTTTAGAGAAATATAGTAACAACAGAGGTGGGAGGGACAAGCAATGAGCAAATGCAGCAGAAGGTCAACAAGGAGCAAATCTGAGAAGAGCGTGCAGATGTGTGTCTACCATTCCTTAATACCTTTCCGCATTTTCCACGGTAACTAGGATACTCGTGATTTCTACCTCTTCTGTCAAATGTGGTCCTTAAAAGCTCAGCAGGCATACAGCAGGCTCCAGACAATTTCTGGCTACATTTCCTTTCCAATTTTTAAATATAGTGTTTTTAGCCTTTTCTTTTCTTTTCTTCATTCAGGGTCCTAAAAGGAGTACATTTTGTTTTTAAAAAGTAATTTGGGGTAAATCTTTTAAATATTTTTTAGCCTTGTTTTTATTTTCTGTTTTCTTTTTTTTTTTTTTTTTTTTTTT
>NW_004955470.1:1686755-1693221 GCF_000276665.1 Chinchilla lanigera
AAAAAAAAAAAAAAAAAAAATACAAGGATATGGTTTTATCTGCACGTAATGACTATTCAGTCAATGGCTAGAGTTACACCACTTTTTACAATGACTCCCTTTCTTCAGTATAATAACTTTGCTCAAAAACACACTAAATAAATATTGTAAGAATTGATACAGTGGTAGAGTGATTGCTTAGTGTGGGTGAGGCCCTGGCTTCAATACACACACACACACACACACACACACACACACACACACACGCTTGCGCGAGCTGAGAGGGGGTGAGTAAAGGAGGGAGGAGAAGCGGGGGAAGAGAGAGAAGTGATACTTGACCTCAAGGCTTCTAGCAGACTTAATTCTTTTCCACGCCGCTGTTCCTTTCTCAGAGACCTCCAGGGGAAGAATTGCCGCCAGCTCCACTGAGACAGCGCCGCCTGCTGGGCATGAGGAAAGAGCACCCATCCTGGCGAATTCCACCTTAGGAAACATCCTTTGCCCCAGTCTCCTTTGGAAGGTGTTTTGGGGTGCTGTACTATACCTAGTGGCAGTTTCAGGGCAAAGGAGTGGTGAGGCTGAAAATTTATGGAGAAAATGGTGCAAAATGAAGAATATGCCTTCCACCAACCGTCTCTTCGGTCAAGTCCTTAATCTTATTTATTCTAGAATTGTAGGAATGTTGTGGATTGTGTGTGTGTGTGTGTGTGTGTGTGTGTGTGTGTGTGTCTTGTGTATAGTGCATATGCTATCTCCCAATAAGTCCTATGTTTTTTAAACCTGCTGCTGGTTGTTTGCTTTGTGAAAGTTTTACATTCTGATACAAAAAAGTTTATCCATTTTTTTCTGCATTACAGCCAGGTGTGGTGGTGCATACCTGTGATCCCAGCACTTGGGAGGTTGAGGCAGGAGGATCACTGCCAGTTGGAGGCCAGCCTGGGCTACAAAGTGAGTTTAAAGCCAGCCTGAACTGCTAGTGAAACTCTGTCTCAAAAAGGACAAAAATTTCTTTTCTGTGTTATAGATTTTTCTCGCTTTAATGAAACAAACACCTCTGTGTTTCCTTCCAATATATTTACTATTCTCTATAGAGGTGTTTAATCTATCTGGATTGTTCTTATTCAAAAAATGTTTACTCTTACCACTGTTCTTTTTTTTTTTTTTCCAGTACCGGGAATCAAACTCACGACCTTGCACTTGCCAGGCAGGTGCTGTGCCGCTGAGCTAAATCCCCATCCCTACCACTGTTCTTTTGCCATTGACTTTAAAATGCCTCTGCTCTCAGAGGTTAAATTTGCATGTACAGATGGGTGTTCCCCCTCCCTTCCAGCCCTGGGTGTCCATTCTATTACATTTATCTGTTTTCTGGTCTTGTGATGGTATCACTTTATTCTAATTAATAATAGCTACACTCCATGACATGTTCTGATAACAAATGGCAGATGTTCCTATTCTTCCTTTTTATGAAAAATGTTTTGACTATTCTTGAGCATTTTTTAAAAATCTAAATGAAATTGAGAATAGGTGCTAAGCTCCTTGTTATCCGTGGAAGACTGGTCCGTGTGCCCCCATGGATAATGCAATCAGCAGATGCTTAAGTCTCTAATATAAAAGGGGGTGGCATTTGCATAGAACCTGTATGCATCCTGCCGTATCACTTCAAATTATCTCTAGATTACTTGTAATACCTAATACAGTGTCAACGCTATGTACACAGTTATTATACCTGATATTTAGGGAATAATGCTATGAAAGTTTGCAGGCTCAATACAGATGCATTTTTTAAAAAATTTTTTTTCTGTCCCGTGATTGCCTGATTTCATGGATATAAGACCAACAGATATGTAAGACTAGCACTGTTGCTATCTTTACATTATAACAACTGTACTATATTCTACCCCATATGTTTGCCAAAACCTATTATGTCAATCCTATACTTAAAATTATCTTTAGTTTTGTTTGTTTGTTTTGTTTTTTGACACAGGGTCTTGCAATGTAGTTCAGACTGGCCCTGAACTCACCATGTAGCCCAGGCTGGCCTCAAACAGTGATCCTCCTGCTTCAGCCTCCCAACTCCTGGGATTACAGGTGTGCACCACCACACCTGGATTAAAATTATCATATCACTTCCTTTTTCACAATTATAAACCACAGTGTGTTACAACCTTTAAAGTTAAATCTTTGTTGACTTGTTTTGTTTTGTTTGAGAAAAGGTCTTGCCATGTATACCAGGCTGGCCTTCAACTCACTGTGTAACCCAGGCTGGCCTCTATTATACTGCAGTCCTCCTGCCTCAGCCTCCTGAGGGCTGGGATTATAAGTATATGCCACCACATCCAGCTAAATCTTAGCTTATTTTAAAAATTATGTCCTAGTGATGAATTTTTAGACTGTGAATTGCTGGACTGAAGTATTGATACTTGTTGATGTAAGGTCGATTTCTGTATGGGGTGATAGGTCTCAAGAACAAGGTGCGGCGAATGAAAAGAAAAGCAAGAGAGACAAAGTTATGGGACTTGGGGGGGCTACAGTCTCCAGGACTGAAGCCTCGATTACAATTGTCTTTAGCCTTTTATTGGGCTTCACACATGTTATGGTTGATACATTGTGTCAACTTGGGGAGTCAAGAGGTTTGGCTAAGTGACTTAGCAGGAAGCCAGAGTGCTTACTTTGTATACATCTTGAGCCTGTGGAGGAGGAGGGCAAAGATTATGTGAGAGCTACACGCCCCTTAGGTGGGGGTAGCCTGTTTACAATGTAAGGGAGGAAAAGAAGCTGCTTGCCTCCATTCCTCCCTTCTGCTCTGGCTGTTTGCTGTTCGGCTGCCGTTTCCCCCTTTGCTGTCTTCTGCCTTGGAGCCATCCAAGTATGGACTGAAACCTCCACAAACTGTGAGCCAAATAAACCTTTCCTTCCTTCATTTTGGGCGTTGGGTATTTTGTCTCAGCAACGAGAGAAAAGTAACCGAGACAACACAAAAAGCAGCAATAGGGGAAATGGGAGGAATCATTAACAGGACTAGTAAGATCAATACAGCTTCATTATCCCGGGAGCTGGACTTTGACTTAGTCAGCCATCATGTTATCATTCCATCGGGCATATCTCAGCAAAGCATCTAGTGCTGTCCCAGCAGCCTTCCACAGGGACTAAGGTCCCGCTATCACTTCCTTTTACACGAATGCTTTTGTTAGACTTCCTCCAGAATCAAACAATCATGTGGCTTGGTCAGGTTCAAAATCCCACATAGGTAATACATTGAGAAGTAAACTATAAGGGGCCGGGGATTTAGCTCAGCGGCACAGCACCTACCTGGCAAGCACAAGGTTGTGAGTTCAATTCCCGGTACCGGAAAAAAAAAAAAAAAAAAAAAACACGAAAAGTAAACTATAGAATGTCCTTCTCCACAGACTCGCACTCAGGTTTTATTTTTGGTTTTTGTGGTGCTGGGGATTGAACCCAGGGCCTGTGCATGCTAGGCAAGCATGCTATCACTGAGCTAGATGGCAGCTCTTTTTCAAAATTTTATTTTCTGATTAACTTGCTCTTAGTTGCTTCAAACTTGCGACAGTCCCACATCAGCAGGCGTGTGCCACACTGCTGAGCTGTCCAGAACTTTCCCAGTTTACTCCTATGTAATAGCTGTGACTGGAGCTCTACACATCACTACATTGAAAAATACTAATTTGCTACCAGGCCTGGCGGCACACACTTGTAATCCCAGCCCTCTGGAGGCTGAGGCAGGAGGATCACCATTTGAGGCCAACCTGCACTCCATAATGAGTTCAAGGTCAGCCTACACTTCATACCAAGACCCTGTCTCAAAAGAACAAATCAAAAAATTTTTCTAAATTAAACACTAGGGTAAGGAGCACACATATATGGTAAAAAAAACTAAGTCCAGTTATAGAGTTTACTATTTGAAAATAAGGAGGAAGTTATTTGTATTCCCTCAGCCTATTTCTAAGAAATTCTATGAATAATTAAATGATGCAAAACACTTGAAGATGAATTAGAAAAATCAAGAGCACTATGGAATGTAAGCTATTAAAATATTGATGAAGGGATGGTGATGACCAAAGTTTTTGTTCTCTTTCCGAAAGAATAAGCAAATGGTATTAATGGTCTTTGGGCTGTGTTCCCGGCAACATATGAAACCCTGGCTGTGTATAATCTTTACATATCCTCAAAACGACCAGATGGGTATTTGTGGCTTCATTTTACAGATAAGAAACCAGACTCAGGGAGTTTAAAGAACACCTCTACCCACGCAATGCTCCCGCCAAAAAAAACCAAGAAAGCAAGGTCAGGAGTCAGGTTCTGGCCTTCCTCACAGTCTGCACTCTTTCACCGGAGGTCGCATCGTGGACCCCAGCCGGCTCTTACGTTTCCACAGTGGAGAACTAAATGGTCCCGCGGGCCACTAGAGACAGAGGTGTGCGGTGGTGAAAGGCCCAGCGCAGGCAGTCTGCCCACGGTAGGTGGAGCCAGTCATTGCCTCTGATAATGTGATTTGTTTCCTTGCCTGATGCAGAGGGACAGACTTTAGACAGGAGTCACAAGTGTGACTTCTATATAAAAACAGGGTCCTAGCCAGGTGTGATGGTTCACACCTGTAATCCCAGCACTGGGGAGGCTGAAGCAGGAGGATTGCTGTGAGTACAAGGCCAGTCTGGGCTACATAGTGGGTTCAAGGCCAGCCTGAGCTACCTAGAGAGACCATCTCAAAAGAAACAGGGCCCTTTACTTTGTGGCCAGTATATGATGGCAGATGAAGTGTCACTTTCAGTAGAGTGGTGGCACCAGGACCCAATCCAGACAGTGCAGGCTTGGTCAGATGCTTGAATCCATCCACCCTTATTGTCTCTTCCAGTCTACCATGTTCATGAGGGCAAAGATTTTTGTTTGCTTTTTTCACTGATATGTGTAGACCCGGCACTTAAAACTGCACCTAGCGCTTTGTAGATGCTTAGACAAATGTCTGACAGAATGAATGAATGATTGAATGATTAACTGAATGAGTGAATGAGCTGGCTTTTAAATTTGGGATTTCCCATATGCATGCAATCCCAGCACTCAGGAGGCTGAGGCAGAAGCACTGCCATAAATTCAAGGCCAGCCTGGGCTACAGAGTGAGTTCAAGGCCACCCTGGACTACATAACGAGACCCTGTCTAAAAAAAATAAATTAAATAAAATTGGGGGTTTTTAAATAACAGGTTCAAAACTTCAGATATGTCACATTCTACAAAACCCAGCCTTTTAAATGTACTATTCAGTGGCTTATAGTATAGCCCCAAGGCTGTACAAACATCACAATTAATTCCAGAATATTTCTGTCATCCCCCAAAGAAATCCTGTACACACCAGCATCACTCCTCTTTCCCTACTTCTCCCAGTCCTTGCCTATTACTAATCTACCTTTTTGTCTGAGGATTTCTCTACTCTGGGTATTTTGCATAAATGGAATCATACAATATATGCCTTTTATGACTGGTTTCTTTTACTTACCATACTATTTTCATAGTTCATTCCTAGCATAACATATCAATAGCATATTTTATGGCTGACTAATCTTTCACTTGGATATACCACATTTTGTTTATTTGTCAGTTGATGAATACTTATGTTGTTTCTACTTTGGGGCTAGTGTCGTGTTTCTATGAACATTTGTGAACACATTCTTGTGTGCAAACGTTTTCAACTCTTGGGTAGACTACACCTAATAAGGTATTGCTGAGTTCGATGATAATTCTATATTTAATCAATATGTGTGCATATACTATTTATTTATTTATTGAGATAGGGTCTCACTATATAGTTCAGGCTACCCTTGAGCTCATCCCTATGTAGCCCAGGCTGGCCTTGAACTCATGCCAATCGTCCTTCCTCAGCCTCTGCTATATTTATTTACTTATTTGTTTTAATTTTCTGAGATAAGGTTTAAGTGTGTAGTCCAAACTGGTCTTGAACTCACTATGGAGCCCGGATGGCATCGAATGCACAGCAATCCTCCTGCCTCAGCCTCCTGAGTGCTGGGATTGCAAGCATGAACCACTCTGCCTGGAAGTTCCTTTTTTTTTATCATTCCTACCCCGTTTCTTATCTTGCTGTGGAGGTGGAGCTGAGGGCCTGGAAGGGTGAGAAGTCATTCCTCCAAAGCAGAAATACAGGGCAGCAAACCACAGATGTAAGTAAACGCTGCATCTGTACAGCACAGGGTCAGAGTAGGGATGGCAGAGAGGGTCAAGAACCACCCGCCACCAGACAAGGCTAACCTCAGTGAAACTGACTGAGCCCTCCTCATTCCAGCTGCGAAGTGAGCAAAAGGGGGCTCTACTTGCATATACAGCCCAGGGTTAAAATATGGAGGGGTCGATGCCTTCTGGGGAAAAAAGCAACAATAATAGTAACAATACCAAATAGGAAAGGACAGGAAGCAAGCTATCTCATGTACAGGAACAAACTCCCTCTGATGAATGCAGGCATTA
>NW_004955470.1:1693652-1726859 GCF_000276665.1 Chinchilla lanigera
AAAAGACCATGTGGAGAGCTTGACAATTACAGCTTTAATATCTGACTGAAAAAATCTTAAAGTGTATGTTATCCATCATTTAGTTTTTGTTTGTTTGTTTACTACATTGAACTGATGAGAAGCCATTTAAGTGTTTAACAACTAAATTGTGCTTTAAATCATTAAAAATGATTTAGGCAATCATTAAAATGCCTCAGGTCTGATTTTATTCAGAAAAGACCATCTTTCTGGACTGTACATAAACAAGTAAGATACCATGGCCTGAGTGACAGTTATCAAAAAGTGCTTCTCTAGAGACTTTTATACACTGTATGAGTATCCATTTTCTCCAACTTTTTATTTGGAAAATATTCAAGTCTACAGAAAAGTTGGGATACTAAAACACACCTTTCATCTTGATGGGTCGAGTGTTAAACTCTTCCTATCTTTCTCTTTGTAGATAGGTAAGTAGATATAACTATATTTATGTGTGTTTACACACATACATATGATGATAAGTACAGGGATCAGGCCTTCTGCGTTTCTCTTGCTTTTTATAAATATATCTAACTCTACACACATATACTTTTCAAAACTTGAGATTAAGTTGCCTTTATTATGAGACTTTACCCTTAAACACTTCAGCATGTGTCTCTTAAGAACAAAGACATTCATTTCTATTAACTCAGTTTGATTATCAAACTCACGACATTTAACACGAGCACGTTACCAATGTATAATATGCAGTCCATACTGAAATATCCCCAACAGTCCTAGCAATGGCTTTCAGAGCTGGCTAAAGCAAGGACCACGTCTCCTTGGTCTCTTTTAGGCGAGTACTGTTCCCTGGACCTTTCCTGTCTCTCATGACCTGACATTTTTGAAGAATACAGGACACTCATTTTGCAGTGTCTCTCACTGGAATCTGACAACTCCTCATTCAACTGTGGCCACGTGGAAGGATTTTATGGGGGTGCTGGGACCACACGTGGAAGGGGAAGCTGGCCCACGGAGGCAAGCATGGAGGGGAAGGGCTCTCAAAGGAACTCCTGGCTGAGCTTGGGTCCAAATACTGGGTAGGAATTAACTGAGCTCCTTGGGCCACTGACAGCAAGAGCTGTCTCTCACCAAGATACAATGGGAGAAACAGCATGGTGGCCAAAGGACATACAGAGAAGGAAGAGGAAGGCTTCAGTCTGGAACTTGTTGGGGTTGGGTGCTCTCTTTGATAAATCCAAGCACAGAACCACACTGGCAAGTGGGAGCCCACGGCAGAGAGGATTGGGCTGGTGACAACCACTTGTGGACCACTGTTTTTTTGAAATAGTCTCTATAAATGAGATCACTGCCCAAAGTAGAAGATAAGAAGAGGCCCAGCTTAAGGCAGAATTAGTTTCACCATGTAGTCCCCGGGTGGGAGATGGTGGGGGAACAGCCAGGCAGGAAAGAGGAAACATGCAGAGCATGCATCAAGAAAGACAAGGGAACCCAGGCATGATGGCTACACGGTACACCTATAATCCTTGCATTCTGGGAGGCTGAGGCAGGAAAATCACAAGTTGTAGCTCAGCCTGGGCAACTTCGCTGACTTAGGGAAAACCTGTTTCAAAATAAAAAAGGGCTGAAGATGTAGCTCAGTGCAAAGGCCCTAGGTTCAATAAAAAAGACAAGCCAGGCGTGGTGGTGCACGCCTGCAATCCCAGCACGTGGGAAGCTGAGGCAGGAGGATCGTTGTGAGTTCAAGACCAGCCTGGGCTACAAAGTGAACTCAAGGCCAGCCTGAACTGCATAGCAAGACCCTGTCTCAAAAAGACCAAAAAAAAGACAAGGAAGGTTTCAGGTGATGAGGAGTGTTAAACTGATAAGAGCAAATGATACACTTGATCTTAGCCAAAAGGCTGAGAAGCCATAGAAGAGGTGTTGAAGAAAAAAATTGTTCTGATATTCAAACAGGAAAAAAGACCAAAATCTATTCAAAACTCTTGCAATTGGAATATTATATTACATGAGGAGAGACTGAGCTCAACTCAATATATGGATAAGTGGGAGTTTATAGCCAATGAGCAGAGTAAGGGAGTCGGGGTGAGAAATGACTACAGGCAAACCTCAAGGGTAGGAAGATCGTTGTTAAAACTGACCTAACAAGGCAGAGCAAGGGTGTAAATACCAAAGTGGAAGATGAGGAACTTTAGCAGATATCAAGGGCTGGGGATTCTGATTGTATCTGTCAGCCTTCTTTTGTGGATACGAAATACCAACACCCGCCACATAAAGGAAGAGAGGCTTGCTTTAGGTCAGGTTTCAGTCCAAGACTGGCTGGCCCCAAGGCAGAAACATCATGGCAGAGGGGCATGCGGAGGGGAAAGGTACTCACTTTGCGGGAAGCAGAGCTGGGAACCAGCAGCAGAGAGCAAAGGGCCGGGGACCACATATAGACCAAGGCTGAAGCCTGGTCAACAAAGGACTCTGAGAAGCCTGACTAGTTTGCTCATTGAGAGAGTCTTGGTCAGGGCTGCAAGGGCTGCAAGGGCTGCAGAGGGGAGGAGAGGAAATTGCAGTCACATGCAGGTCACTGGTACCCTTAGCACGACCTGTCAAAAGTTTGAGAATATTTTTTATATAGTCCTTTGCATATACTAAATACTTAATTTTAGGTATAATTCTACCTGTATATGCATATAACGAGAAACTAAGTAGCCATAAAAGGAACAAAGAGGAGCCAGGGTTGTAGCATTGTAGCCTTGTATATACAAGACCCTACGTTTGCTCCCCAGCAACCCCCAAAGAAACTATTTATGTATAATATGAACGATTGCCAAGTTAAATTTTTAGATGAGACAAGGAAAGGGCAGAACAACATATATAGTAAGTTAGCATTTATATAAAAAGGAGGGGATGAAAATACTCACATATACATGTGGGAGTGTGCCTGCATATTTATGCATTTGCTGGTATATAAATGAAGTGTTTCTAGAAGGATATACCAAAAACCAGAGACATTCGTTGCCTGCAAGGACAGAAAATTTGACCCAGAGCAGGGGTGAAAGGGGATCTTTCCAATGGACAGACTTTGTTCCTGTTGAATTATGTATCATGTGCAAGTACTACTTATCTAAAACATTCAAAATTAATTACAAATAAGAATTCTGTCCAAGGCCATACGCTTGCATTCTGACTCACATTTTATTGGGCATCCCGTTTAAATGGTAATATAAAGGGGCTGGGGATTTAGCTCACCGGCAAAGCGCCTGCCTGGCAAGCGCAAGGTTGTGAGTTCAGTTCCCGGTACCGGAGAAAAACCAAAAACCAAAAAAAAAAAAAAAGAAAAAGAAAAAAAATGGTAATATAAGATCCATTTCATTGTTTCAACTTTTATAGACAAACCAGCATTTGGCCAGTATTTCACGTTATTCACTGTTGTAAGCAAAGCCACAGGGTGTGTCCCTGTGCATTCTCCCTTGGGCACACATAGGTCTCTGTAGCACAAAGTCCTACAAATGGAACTCCGTGCCTCCACATTGCCCTTCAGAAAGCCTGTTCTGGACACACGTCACCACCGCGGCTGTACATATTCTACCACACGGAGTATTCTTCCCAGACTGTGGGGGTGTCTAGGGTGGCAGGAAGGATGCCCAATGCTCATTCACTTTTCTACAGAGCACACAGCTGGGCTACGTTTCCCAGCAACCCTTGCTGTGAGGTAAAGATGAATTCTGAGGGTGGCAATAGTGATGTTCTTTTAGAAGTACTTCCAGAGCTGGCCCCTGATGAGTGCCCCCATTATCTGAGAGTTCTGTCTTTTCCTTCATTTGCTTGATGTGTGCAGGACTCTGGATGCTACAGCATTACTGGGTTGGGCAGACAAATAGGGTGAGCACCTGTGGAAGACCTGGCTGTCTTCTGAACTTGGCCAGTACTTGCATTTCCTATGACTCTTCCTCCCCTGCCAAGGAGTACAGCGTTGATTAACCCAGCTCGCACCGCTTAGGGCAGGATAGAGAGAAAGCAGGGGTTGACCAGTAAGCCTTAGGACTCTGTACTACCTAATGACACATTTCTGGCGTCTTCTTACCACACCACACCAGCTGCAGCTCACTTCCCATGTTGGAACCTGAAAAGAACACGGCACCCACATCCTTCACTCATCACAAATACTTACTGAGCACCTACCATGTGCCGGACACAATGCTAAATGTTTTGGATATACTAGTGAACAAAAAGACAAAGGTGCCTGCACTTGTGAAGCCAGTCCAGTGGTGAGACAGATAATAAAGCTAATAGCCCAGTGCCTTAGATAGCATGTGACGATGAGGAGGCAGGGCAGAGTCAGGTCTGGATCGCCACAAGTGCAGGGCTGGAGCAGCTGCTGTGTAAGCAGGCTAGTGAGAAGCTTAACATGTGCACAAAGACTTGGAGGCGACAGTGTTAACCCCTTGTTTAAGGGGAAAAGGGTCCTCAGCAGAACAGTTATGCAAAGACCCTGAGGCAGGACCAAGGTCAGTGTTCAAAGAGAAGGAAGGAGAGCTGGGAGCCTGGAAGGAAATGAGGTCAGAGAAGTGAGGATGAACAAGGGGTCCAACTGCATCGGGCTTTGAAGGTCATCGTAAGGACTCTGGCTGCTGCGCTGAGATTTGTCTTTGTAGACTTTTAGAGAGAGAAGTGTTCCATCTTCTGACTTAGGTTCACGAGAGAGACCTCTGGCCATCAGACTGAGGACAAGGGCGGTCGGGGGAGAGTGCCACAGAAACTCAGTGATTTGGTACCAGGGAGGTGGTGAGGAGCAGGTGCATCACGGGTGTGTTTAGAAAATGGAGCCACAGGATTTCCTAATGTGGTGGACAACGGGCCCCAAGTCTTTGTCTGAGCAGCTGGAAGAATGGAACGGCCTGACTTAGGGAAGCTGAAGGTGGAGCTCTTTTGGAGCAACACCAACAGCAAGACTGAGGAGCCTTAAGACATCGAAGCAAAGCTGATAGGTGGGAGGGTGGTATCAAGTGTGGGTCTGGTGGGGAAGTCTGAGTGGAGATTAAATGTCAGAAATTGACTACTTTTCAAGTCTGGGTTGCTACTTTGCTCTGAGCCACACTTTGTGACTCACAATAGTGAATCATCCACTGCAGCATGCTTCTGAAGGATGTAACATAAGAGTGCAACTTTAAGTACTTTGAAGCTGTGTGTCAACTGTGCGCATGAACTGCTGCGCTTTGTATCCAGACAGTGTTGGTTTAATGTTTAACATTGGGAATCTCATGACCATTTTTTAAAGAGTGCAGGTGGTGGAAAAGCGAATGCTACCAATTCCAGTGCCGGCGTGAGCAGACTTTACTGCAAACACAGACTAAATGGTCCTGTTGTCTTAGTGAGAAGTGGAAGGACTCATGTAAGTGGATGGGGAGAGTAACCAAATCAGCTCAGGCTGCATGGCATACAGAAAAGAACGTGGGCTAGTGCGTGGTGAAGAGGGGTATTGGAAAGCACGTATGGAGACTCAATCTCATGACTTCAAGTTGAGATGGCCAAGTACTTCTAAGTCAATTAACAGTGGGTTGGCATTTTTGTCGTTGTTGTTTTGTTTTTTGGTAGTTTTTGTTTCTTTTGGTGGTTTTTGTTTCTATTGTGTGTGGTTGTTTTTTGTTTGTTTGCTGGTTGGTTGGTTTTTTGTTTTTTTTCCCAGTACCGGAAATTGAATTCACAACCTCCCGCTTGCCAGGCAGGCACTATGCCGCTGAGCTAAATCCCCAGCCCTGGTTGTTTTTTGTTTGTTGTTTGTTTTTTTTGTTTTTTATCTCCCACAAGGACACTGATGCTCCATCAAAAATAGTAGCTGCAGCCAGGGGTGGTAGAACACATCTGTAATCCCAGGACTCTAGGAGGCAGAGGCAGGAGGATCATGAGTTTGAGCTCAGCCTGGGCAACTTAGTGAGACTGTATTTCAAAATAAAATATTTTTTAAAGTGGGGATGGGGCTGAGGATGTAGCTCAGTGTGAAGACCTGGGTTCAATCTCCGGTACCCCCAAAAAAAGGCAAAAGAAAGAAAGAAAGAAAGGAAAACAGCTGCTGAATTAGTTTGCAGACACCGTACAAAACACATGCGTTACACAAATACACATTGCAACTCAATGTCCAGGGGATAAAAAAAAGGGAGACATTCTAAGAAGAGATGTGTTGGCCCCTTATAGTACAAAGCTCAGTTTGTCAGGTCTTACCAAGGATCAGCCTTCAAAACTGAACAATAGTAGCAACTGTACTGGGTCGCTCCAGCTCTTAGACACTCAGATTTGGAAAACAGAGTTCAAATCATTTTCTGCAGTCCAGAGAAGATTGTCATGACACTTCAAAGAACATAACACAAAAGATTGCTGGTGTGCAGGTGGAAACCGCCCTGTGTGCTGGGTGTGGTGGAGCATGCCTGAAATCCCGTCCTGAAATCCCAGGAGGCTGAGGCAGGATTGCAGGTGTAAGGCCAGCCTCAGCAACTTAGTGAGACCATCTCATGATAAAAAAGGGAGGGGGGACTGGGGGTGTAGCTCAGTACTGGAGTGATTGCTTAGCATGAGGGAGCCCTGAGTTCAATTCACAATACAGGAAAAACAAATTCTAGCCTTTGCTTATTTACCTACATATTTGGCAGGCAAATGTAGATATTGTCAAATGCCGTTGGCAATGATCTTCTTACTAAAGAAGATGAAAAGATCTTATTTGCCAACTGTCCTGGATACTTTCAAACAAAACATTGCTAAAAGGAATGTGATTTATTTAACTGTGAGACTGAGGCTTTCAACGTCTATTTTGATCACTTTTTCCATTTTCTCAAAATGTGCAGAGGCGTTTAATGAGGTTCATCACATGAAATTCATTTGACACTTGTTCCGCTCTCATCAAGCCCTTGCTACATTGGTTCCTGCTGTCAGTCAAATGTGATTCCACCCAGCCAAACATCCTCTCAACAAGAACACTGAACA
Source organism: Chinchilla lanigera (assembly GCF_000276665.1). Lineage (NCBI taxonomy): Eukaryota > Metazoa > Chordata > Mammalia > Rodentia > Chinchillidae > Chinchilla > Chinchilla lanigera. Next base: position 1,700,595 of record NW_004955470.1, read on the forward strand.
CGGGATGCTTGGGATTTCTGGTGAGAAAAGGATCTGGGGATGGTGGCGCACGCCCATAATCTGAGAATTAGGGAGGCTGATGCATCAAGATTTTCCCTTTTAAAAATTTATTTAACTATCTGCTTTTGCAATACTGGAGATTAAACCCAGGTGTACTCTACAACTGAGCTGTATCTCCAGCCTTTTAAAACGCTGAGACACGCTCTTGCTAAGTCACTCATTTGCCCAGGTTGGGCTCAAACTTGTGATCCTCCTGCGTCCGCTTCTCAAGTAGCTGGGACTGCAGGTGTGCACCACCACTCCCAAAAAATAGCACTTTTTGAAAGCAACACTTTGTGGTAGAAGCCAACTACTTTCTTTTAAGCGTGTAATTTTCTTAAAGAAATTGACTTCTACTTTAATACTTCTGTCTGAAATTGTTTGATGGCGTTAGTACCTAGTTCATCACCCATAAAGTGCTGGTTGAAATATAATGATTGTGTCTTCCAACGAAGTCAGTATGTTCAATAGCAACCACAAAATGCTCCATCACAGCGTGCAGGGTACCAGTGGTGGAATGGAGACGCGCAGCGACGTTCGCTGCTTTCTGCTCACACCCTACTCCGGTGACTGACACAGTCTTCCTGAATCCTGAGTGTCTTTAGTTCACGCAGCCACTTCGGCCTCTGCCCACATCCCCAGCACTGCCATCTGTCCCTGCACTGTTCCCAGTAACCCCCCATCCACCCTTCATGCCCACCACTTTTAGCTGGCCCGCTTGGCTGGGTGTAGCCACTTTGTGAAGTGAGTTAGGAATTTTGAAAGATTTCTTGTACTTTTAACATCTCTGCCAGTGGTGGTGGTTGTGGAAGAGAGAGGTGGGTGGCAGCTGTGCCAAGCAGGAAAGGTGGTTAGGACGATGGTGGCTGCCACGGAGGCAGCCATGGCAGGCTGAGGCGATGGCGGCTGTGGCATGGGTGGTGGCCAGGAGAGTGGCTCCCACTGAAGTGAGGCCAGCAGGTGACAGGAAGGCAGGCAGCGGCTCTTGCAGGTAAACTTTTCTCCTCCAGAGCCCACTCTGCCTGTACATGTACAGCAAGCAGAAAGTAGCAAGGAATAAAAGCCCGGTCAAGTAGCCCTCGACCCAATGACTGATGGTGATGAATGCCTAAGTACCCTCGCCCCATCCTACGTTCTCCAATTTCCCAGAGCTCCCTAGAGAACTGAGCTGTTGCCCACAGTGGTAATCTGCTTGAGGATCCGCTTTTTCTTTTTTTTTTTTTTGTACCAGGAATCGAACTCAGGTCCTTGGGCTTGCCAGGCAGGCACTTGTGCCACTGAGCTATATCCCCAGCCCAAGGATCCACTCTTTATATGCTGCTTTCTTTCCCCATCTCACTTCCCACTGTCCTACCCATGCTTTCTGGGATCGTCTCCCAATTCCTTGTCTCAGGTTGCCAAGCAGAGACGATGCATTATGAGCTCAGGGTTATGATTCAAGCGCATATGGCACATGGACAGGAACTGAGCGTGTGCCAAGCCATAAAGCCTCAACAACCTTCAGAAGATTGAAATCACATAAAATATGTTCCCAAACCAATTGCAATTAGGCATGATAACTAGAAAAATGCCCCATATGTTTAGCAATTAAGAAATATAATTCTAAATTTCTAAATAACCTGAGATTAATGAAGTCAAAATAGAAAGCCATGCTTTGAGAAAAATTTTAGTGCACATATTAGAAAAAGGCTTTAAACTACTGAGCTAAATATTAATTTCAAAAAGGCAGAAAGTAGAATACTTAAAAAATGAGACAATTAATTAAATTCAAATGCACAAGGTAGCATCAACAAAGCCAAAACTTAATTCTGTGAAAATAATAATCAACCTATACTGGTTGATCAAGAACAAAAAAGGAAGAAGGTACAAATGACCAATGTCAGAAACAGTAAAGGGGCTATTACTACAGACTCAATAGATGTTAGGATAATGACAATATTATGAACAAAATTCATGGCAATTTGAAAATGTAAGAAATTCCTAGAAAAACACAACTCATCAAAACAGAAGACGGAGAAATGATGAAGTTTTGTGTTAAATATGGGCATAAATTCCTTGCATCCAAATGTTAGCAAGAAGTGGGGTCTCCATCAGTGTGGGGGGCCTCATGGCTGCTTTGACCAATAGAATGTTGTAAAAGTGGTATCTTTGAAGATTCCAGTATTGCTGTCTTGATCCTGAGACCTATAAGGAGGCTGGTCTAGCTTACTGGAAAATGTCATATAGGAGATACTCTAAATTTTAAATGGAGTCTGGATTTCCATTTTGTTTTCATTAGACTTTTTTTATGCTGTACAGAGTAGAATTCCACTCAAGCTCACTTAAGCAAAGTAGGCAGGGCTGAAAATTGCCATAAATCTGCAGGCTAAACTTGCAGCTGGGCACAGAAAGCCACCACGACTTAGGCAGTACTTTCAGGACTGTAGGAACCGATCACAATCCTCTTTTCACTACCTGGCTTTCCTTCTGTCTCCTCTGGTAACAGCTGGGACCCCTGCAATCCTGCCTGTACAGGATGTCCACCCTGACTCCTAAACCAACAAGCAATTCCCTTTGTCTTCAAGGTTAATCCCCAGGAGAGAGTCCAGAAACACAGGTAGGGAGTGGTTGGGCTGTCTCTTATTTCCAAGAAAGAGTAGTCTTAGTTTCAAATGGTTACTCCAATTTCCAGAGGCAAAGTTAGCCCAAGAGAAGCGACTTGTCTGAATAGTAAATTCAGATGCAGGCAAGGGCAACATTAAACCACAATTCTGTAGACCCTTTGGTCTCTGAAAAAAAAAAAGGGGGGTCTGTCCATTCCAGATGCCAGCCAGAAAGAGACAAGTCCAGGTGCTGTAGAACATGTTCCCACAATGACCAGTAGCAGGGCTAGGCAGCACTATTTATAAACTCTGGGGAAGGAAGGCAGTGTCACTCACACTGCCATATAGTTAGGAGTGGGATAGCACGAAGGATTGAAGGAGGGAAGCTCTGAGTAACAGTGAACTCTAAGATAGTCACCTGCCCAGAGCCGTCAGCCTCTCTCCTGTATGCCAAGGTGTTCACTTGGTCCTGTTACTCACTGCTCCCGCTCTCTTCTGATGGCAGGAGCACATGTGGTTCGCAGAGGGCAAGCCAGGGTGCCACAGGGTCAATGCCCGTGACAACAGCCTTCAATGACTGATGGGGAGTTGGTGGACAAACATGGCCATCTCCTCGCCCCTTGACAGGGCAACTGAGGTCAGCTCTACACAGCCTCTCAGGGGGCTCTGGTAGAATGGGGTCAATGTCCCACAGCGGTAACCAGCTTGAAAATGCCCCTTTATTGGCTGCCTTTCTCTGCCCCTCTTCTCCACTCCCTACCAGTGTTCCTGACTCAAACTATAAATATACTATCTACACTCAAATTCTCAGGCTTGGCTCCCAGGGTAAGAAACCAAGACAGAAGAGAAGTCCAGCGCAGCAGACTTCTAAGACACAGTGTTCCATGCACCTGTTTTCAGTAAGGCCAGTATTTCATCTCCATTGCCCAAAGCCTGCTATCCTTTGCTCAACTTGTCCTGAATTCATCAGGGAAAGAAGTGTGTTATACACTGCCCGCTCCCCAAGCTTCAAGCAAACTCGATGAAGATTTGGTGAGTGCTAGAATGGAAGAACAAAGGCTCCTCCACGCACAGGCAGCAGTAGACAGGGAATGGCTGCCTAGCACTGCTAACAAGGAGCGGTTCGGGTAACCCCAGTGAAAAGACTGCACATCTCGTCCCCTCCCCGGCCCTTCTGAGGTTCACTTGAAGCTGGAGGACAGAAGACCAGGGTTTCTGCTCAGGTGCTAACAGCAGAAACCAAAGCCCAGTGCACAGTCTTTATTTATTGGGAGTCCTAAAGTCCAGGGAAGCCAGGCCCACGGTGCGGGCCCTCAGGGCTCTGCAGAGGGTAGGGGGATCAAGAGGCCAGTCACTCGTGTCCAGTCTTCCTGAAGTCAACGGAGTCCTCAGGAGGCAGGAAGTGGCTGAGTCTGTGGAGAAAACACATCAACACCTTCAGGCACCTCTCCTGTGCCTGCCCTGCGCCACTGCGGGGCGATCCTGCAGACACAGCAGAGGATGCCCCAGAGGCAAAGGATGCCAGGCAATGACCTTGCCATCTGCCATGAAAACAAGCCCGGTATGGTACACTGTCATGGAGAAGGTACCGTCTATGGAGGCACCGGCCCAGCACTGTTACTGGTATTGGAAATTCAGCAGGCAAAAATCTGGGATTCAAGAGGGGAGTCCAGGAGCTGGGGATTTAGCTCAGCAGCACAGTGCCTGCCTGGGAAGCGCGAGGTCATGAGTTCGATTCCTGGTACTGGGGGAAAAAAAAAAGAGGGGCTTCCATTTGAGCAGGGAGGGATACAAGAAATGAACAAAGATATGTCAATGGTGAGAAATGCCCTGTAGTGTTTATACTAAGGTGGAGAGCAGGAACATGCAGCTCTTTAAACTGTCAGCTACGCAGACATGAGACGCTCCAAAAGCCCTTCTGTCCCGGTGCCTGAGACGAGCGTGTCTGTCTGCTGCTGTGCCAATGAGAACAAAGGAGGCTGGAGTTTAGTGCCCGGGGAAGGGGAGACGTTGTAACTGCGATGCCCTTACCAGGAAGGAGGAGGTCAGTGAGAGGAACTCTGAGTGAGCCAGAGATCTATGAGGTTTTCAAAGGGAGACATGTGGCCTAATTTCCATTTTTAGAAGTTTGTTTGGCTGCCAAGGAAAAGAAACTATGGGGGTAGGGTGGCCATAGGGAGACCACAGAGAAGCTGGCTGCTTGTCCAGAAAATGAGGGAACAATGGGCCTTAAAATGGGAGAGAGGAGCCTTTTCTGTTCAGATGCCCAAAACACTAAGAAGAAATGTTCCTGCTGGGTATGGTGGTGCACGCCTCTAATTCCAGCTACTGGGGAGGCTGAGGCAGGAGAATTGCTAGTTCCAGGCAAGCCTGGACAACTTAGAGGACCCTGCCTCAAAATAAAGTTATTTTTTAAAAAAAGGTTGGAGATGTAGGTAAGTGGTAGAATGAGGCCCTCGGTTCAATCCCCATTACATTAAAAAAAAGAAAGTCTGGGCACGGTGGAACAGCCCTGTAATCTCCACCCTCAGGAAGCTGAAGCAGGAGGATCACTACAAGTTTGAGGTCATCCTGGCTTACACAGTGAGTCAAGGCCAGCCGGAACTACATAGTGACACCCTGTCTGGGGTGGGGGGAGAAAGGAAAGCTGGGTGTGATGGTGCATGCTTATAATCCCAGCACTCAGGAGGCTGAGATACGAGGATTACCAAGAGTTTGAAGCCAGTCTGAGCTACAGAGTGAGTTCAAGGCTAGCCTGAACTACACAGCAAGATCCTGTGTGGGGACAAAAAAAAGTGGGAAAGAAAGGAAGAAAGAGAAAGAAAGCAAAAAGGAAGAAATGTTCCTAACAGATGGCCAGGAAGCCAGTGTGGATAGCATGTGATCATTACTGAATGTTTTCTGAGAATTAAAAATCTGGCTGGCCAGTCTGAACCTGTCATTTACCTCCATCTAAAAAAGAAGCAGTGATGACTGGACCTGATTAGAAAGGCAGCTCCTCAACCTTCCACCAACAGCTCCCCTAAAGCAGGAGATACTAGCGCAGCAGTAGGATGTGGGTCATGATCAGAGCTCATTGACCTTGGGAGCCTGGCAGTAGGGTACTAGCAGAAGTTTTCTGAGAGAAGCACCATGTAAGCTGAAGTAAAAATCAGCCAGATGGACAACCCATGCAGGAAGAGCAGCCCATGCAGACAGAAAGAGCCCGACAGAAGCAGGACAGAAATGCATAACTGCACATTCACTGGGGCAGGAATGTGGAGCCTGAGGGAGAACTCAAGGAGAGGTGGGGCCACAGGTCACTGGGGCTCCAGGTCGTGCTGAAGTTGAGAGCTGGCCTGGTGGAAGTGAGAGCCTCGGAAAGGTCGCTAAGTAGAAGCAGAGCATGGTCAGACTTCTTTTCAAATCATTCTGGGACTGTCACAGGGAAAGGCCTGAAAATAAGACAGAGCATGGAGACCTGGGAGAAGGCTGGTCTGGTGGTTCAAGAGAAGACAGGATTGCAGGGACAGAGAAGGGCCACAGGGGAGGATGCTCAGAGAGGGCTGATGAAAGATATCTTTTTCTTTGTTGTTCACAGTCCAAAGGAAGAGGCACTAAACATCTAAAGGAGTGTTTCTCTTCACTATCTCCGATAAACTGTATATGTTAAAAAGGGTATTTTTTTTTTTTTTTTTTGCCAACTCCATCCCACTCCCTCTGTCAGTCCAGCTGAAAAGCAGTGCAAGGGAGAGAGTGCATAAGGAGGGAGGTAGATGAAGTCAGCTTTGGGGAAAAAAAAGAAGGAAATTCAGCAAAGACCTAGGATTTTATTCTTAATGTGAACGGGAAGCCACTAAAGCATTGTAAGGAAATGTGTAATGTGATTAGATTGCAGGCCACTGCATGGAGGCAAGAAGAGATTCAGGGAAAGGAGGGAGAACGCGGGGGCAGGTATCCTGGCAAAGGAAGGATCAGGGAAAGTGGCTGGACTAAAGCAGGGGATGCAGGAGGGTGGCAACAGGTGACCACGTTCTGGATTCTGGATGCATACAGAAGGTAGGCAGGGAAGGCGGGGCTGAAAGCTTGAAAGTCTTTACCTTGAGCAACCAGAAAGGAGGTTGTAAGGGGGAAAGAAATGGTGCTCCGATGAGCCTCCTTTACCTCTACAGGTGTGGGTGAGTGTGGCGGCTGCACCTGCTCAGCACACTGCAGGAAACGGCGCACGTGTTCAGCACAGTTTCCCACTGCTGCCTCATTCTGCCGAAGACACTCCTCAAACGCCTCAAAAGGCTCAGCACAGGCCTGGCGGATCTGGCGGATGATTGGGCTGTAGGGAGAGGGCATTTCAGACCCAGGAACACTGCTACTCCATTGTCCACTTCCCATCTCACGTCCCAACCAATCTATACTTGCCCACACTCACTGGGCGGACGTGCACCGGGCAATGCTCATCTTAAGGTAGTGACAGTCCCGCTGCCATGACTCGGGTTTTGCTGCCACACACTGGCCATACTGATCCAGCTCCCGGCCACAGTAGCGAGCAGTGATTTCCAGGGCCGCCTGCCTGTGGGACAAAGTAGGCTGAGAATAATTTCGGACAGCAGGCAAGAAAGGAAGGTCTGATCTAGGTCTAGATAGGATTAAGAGTGGGGGACGGATTTGGGGATGGGAAAGGGAAGGGCAGAGGTGAGACCTGAGCCCTGGGAACTGTGGAATAGGGTGAGAGCTTCTGGAGAGACAATGTATGTCCTATACCAAGGTCTGAATACTTTAAGGCAGGCCTTAATTATGTTGGAGTTCACAGAATGCACAAAAAAGACTTAGGGCCTTAGAAGTAAGATCTATAGCTCTAGGGAGAGAGACTGGGAGATTTAAATGAGTTTGAGGGTCCTACAAATGAGGTTTAGAGGTCCAAGAGGTGGGGACTTGGGTTCTGGTAAAGAATCTCTTGACCATAAAGTTTTAGAGATGGGGCCTGAGGATGGGTCCTAGAGATGACACGTAAGACCTTGTGGTCTGAGAATCCTGGGGTGGGACTAGCGGCATGCTCTGGAAGCCCTGGGGAAGGCTGGGCCCCTCGGGGCAGAACTTGGGCGATAGCCAAGACAAGGAACAGGGCGGTTCCAAGGCTCAGGGGCAGGGGCTGGGCACGCGCAGATGGGGATGTGTCAATCTTGAGGGTCGCGTCTCCACGGAATAGAGAAGACAGTTCTTCCTTCTGGGGTCCTGAGCTAAGTGCAGATCACGGGTAAGAGGAGTCAGCTGCAGCAAGTTCAGGACAGGTATTCCTGCTACTCACATCTCCGTACCGCTGTGGATCGAACAAGGAGAGACCCGCCTTTTCCGGTACCGGTTGTCAAGGCGGGGCCTAGCCAGCCCTCACTGACTCGCTCTTCCGGTCTCAGAGCGACAATCAGCCCGCGACGTTCAGGCTCAATCCATCATGGCGGCGCCCTGGGAAACTACTTCCGGCCCGCTACTACGTAGCGGCAGATATTTCTACTTCCGGCTTGCCGTGGCGTCACCCAGGGTTCCCCGGAAGTAATCAGAGGGACTGGAGCGTCTGCATCCCAAAGCGACTGGAGGTTATTTGTGGTTAAACCACTGGCAAACGCGTCTCAGCTATCGTGGGTGGAGTTAGTCGTGAGGCTTCCACTTCTGTGGCGCCGCAACATGCTACCTTTTACAGCTGTATTGGGTTTGGTGGCTGCCAGAGTCTGGACTCAGGGATGGGCGTCTAACCCCTAACGCTGCGCTGCCCCGTGGCCCTTGTGCAGGTGTTCACTGTCGTCGCGTGACATTACTCGTGCGCGTGATACGACCTGGCGGAGAGGTGCCCCAAGAGCCCCCCCTCCCCCCAGCCCGATCTGGGCCCATATCTGCTCGGCCTAGGTTACACTGCCCCCCCAACACGCCCCCTGCTTTTTTGGCATGGACACCAAAGCTAAGACAGATGTGGGTTTCAGTCCTGCTTTCGTGAGACCATGGGCGAGTTACTTCCTCTCTGTAATTCTGCCTTGTATGTCAACATTTTCATCTTCTAATCTGCCTTCAAAGTATGCATTTCCCCATTTATGAGATTAGCTATCCCTTGGTCAGAAAGCTGAGTGTCTTGCCATCTGGTATGTAGAGATCTAAGACTCCAGCCAAAATGAGCAGAAAATACCGTCGGTCATTGTGTTTAAAGATGAACGAGAGCTATTTGTGAGCAACTGACAAGCCACTTAGATTTTCTGTGTGCTCATTTATAAAACGGGAATAAAAACCTTGACTTCTTCCACATAGGACATAGTGCAAGGGAACAGTTTTGCACAGAGCCTCGACCCACAGGAGTTCTGAATAAGTGAGAGCTGTTGCAGGAGGCTGTAATCATGAGCTGTCCTGCTTGCCAACTGACATTTGATGCTCTACTGGCCACCTGTAGCTGCTTTAGATGACAAAGTGCTGCTTCATGGTTAAGTAAAGATTTCTTGTGGCTCAAGAATGCAGTGACTTCTCTAGAGAGACCTAAGATCCACGGGGCTTGGAGTGAAACAGATCTAAGTTTGAATCAGAGAACAGAATAAATTGAACAGAATGCTTCTGTACTCTGTGTTTTCTAACATCTGTTTCAGGGTGTCCTGGAAAGAAAAAACTGAGATGATACAGTGCTGATCTCTAGGTCCTCCAGAGCTGTGGGCCACGGGTGAAAGTGAGACTTTCAGAAACTGGGCATTGCTGTCACTTCTCTTTTTTCTTTAAGAAGCTATATTTGATGATGCATCTCATGGGAAGGAAAAAATGAAGGGTATGTTCAGAACAGATTTCATGAGTCAGTATTTGGTAGTATGTTTGTTGTCTAATCAAATATAAATAGAGACTCTGTCTTACTTCAAGTTTTGAAAGGTTGTGATATATTCTAACAGTAATGAAAATTTTGTGATTCCACTTCCAGCATGGATGTCATCTGTCTCTGCATCTCCGTCTCAGCCATCTCCTTTCTCTTCCCATCCGGTCAGTTCTGACCTGACCATCTTTGAATTTCATCACACTTATTGCAATTGAAATTCATGTGAGAAAAGGATAGACCCTGAGACTTCTAGCTTTCCCCTTCAACCTGTTTTTTCAGGATTTCTGTAGAGCCAGACTGCGTTGGAGAAGAAAGATGCTGATGATGGTGCAGGGGGATGTGAAGCCAACCTAAAACAGGGCTCTGAGCAGATTTTCTTTGTCCTCAAAGTGAATGAACGTGTGGATAGCAGAGACCTGAGGTTATTTTGTCCTCTGGTAACCAAAAAGCTCTCTACACATGTACTGAGATAAATTTTAAGTTCCAGCAAGTATTGTCAAACATGTCGTTTTTATGAGCTTACTACACAAAATAATTCTCAACACTATAATTAGTGCATATATTTTATTATGTTTGTGAGGACATTTCTTAATGTATACTATTCCATTATTCATTCAATTGGATCCTTCTTCTATTTAAAAAAAAAAAAAGCAAGCCGGCCGTGGTGGCACACACCTGTAATCCCAGCACTCGGGAGGCTGAGGCAGGATTGTTGTGAGTTCGAGACCAGCCTGGGCTACAAAGTGAACTCAAGGCCAGCCTGAACTGCATAGCAAGACCCTGTCTCAAAAAGACAAAAAAACAAAAACACACAAAACATTGAAAGACCAACTTCCTTCTTTCTCTGGCCATGATGGAGTAAAGGGATGACATCTACTCTCCCAGTATTTCAGTTGAAATCTGGACAAAACATGAGGCAAGTTTAGATGTTGAAAAACAGCATCAGATCGCAGCATGCCTGTGATCCCACTCCTGGAGGGCAGGGACAGAGCTGCCAGGAAGGCCCGGCTGGGGCCAGGGCCATCACTGGAGTTGCCCAGTGCCCATGTTCCCACCAGCCATAGTGGAGAGCTCCACTGGGCAAAGTATTCAGAGAATGCCTCTGCACGGGGGGAAAAATTAGTCCTAAAGGCTGCTTTGGTCTAAGAGCTTAAAAACTTAATGTCATCTTCCTTCAAGCTGTTCATGTTGAAGGAAGACAATACTAGAGGGAAATCTGGTACATAAAGATTTCTAGATAGGGCAACTATAGTGTTAAAGCTGTTATTCTATAAATCTCTTTGAAAGGTAAAGTGCTTAAAATAGTAATATATTGTGAGGTTTATTATAGATGTAGAAAGATATGGCAAAAAGGCCAAAAGGTATTATTAAAAAGCTCTTATGCTGTAGGTGTGTGAAGTGACATTATATGAAAGTGTAAAGTCTAAAGGTATATTAGAAATTATTTTATTTTATTTTTTGTCTTTTTGAGACAAGGTCTCGATATGCAGTTCAGGCTGGCCTTGAACTCTCAGTAGCCCAGGCTGGTCTCAAACTCACACCGATCCTCCTGCCTCAGCCTCCTAAGTACTGGGATTACAGGTGTGTGCCACAACACCTGGCTTATATTAGAAATTTTAAAGGAAACTAAAGGTGAAAATGTAGAGTCAGTATGGTTAATAAAGGAGATAAAGTAACAAAATAAACTAGCCTTGTACAAGTACGACTGACTTTTTGTGTGTGTGTGTGTGTGTGTGTGTGGGTACCGGGGATCGAACTCAGGACCTTGAGCTTGCCAGGCAGGCACTGTGCCACTGAACTATATCCCTGGCCTGAATAACTGGCTTTTGATGAAGAGTGAAAACTTAACTCAGTGGAGCAAGGATAGTCTTCAAATAATAGTACTGGAGTTACTGGGTATCTACAGGTAAAAAAGAAAAAAAAAATCAATGTAACAGTGAACATTATACAAAAATAATCTCTAAATTGACTTGATTTAAAGCCTCAGACTAAAAAATCTCTTTAGAGGATAACATGAGAAAGTCTTTAGGCTTGAAGGGCCTTAGGACACTAAAACAAAACAAAATAAAAATGATAAATTGGGCCTCATCAAAATCTTTTACTTTCCAGGAGGTCTATGAAAGGATGAAAAGATGAGACAGTATTTGCAAAACACTCATCTAGAATACCTAAAGAAGTCTTAAAATTCAGCAGTAAAAGTGAAACAGTACAATTAAGTAGAAAGCAAAAAATGAAGACATTTCACTGAGGCTGCATAGATGGTACAAACATGAAGAAAGTTCAGCATTTTTAGCTATGAAAAATGCAATAAAACCACAATGAAATTAGGTGCAGTGATGCACATCTGTAGTCCCAGATACTTGGGAGGCTGAAGCAGGACAATTAGAAGTTCTATGCCACCCTAGGCAACTTAGTGAGACACCATCTCAAAATTAAAAACAGATGGGGATGTAGTTCAGTAGTAGAGCACTTCACATGTATTGGGGCCCTGGTCTATCCCAGTGCCATCAATTAATCAGTCCCAAAATATCACTACACGCCAATCAAGAGCTGAAATAAAAAGATACGTAGTACCACTCGAAGGGTGAGGAGTGCATGAACTGAAGTAATTTGAGGAAATGGCTGCTGAAACTTGCAGAATGGGTTGGAGGACAATGGTAAGGGAGAAATGCACTTTAAAATGATTCCCAACCTGTGACCTTTGATTTGATTCTAAACCTAAACAGGATACGAATGGGGCAGTGGGTGAAATCTGAGTAAGGTTTATAGATCAGATACTTGGGTGGGTAGTGTCAACTTCTGCATATTAACTGCACTGTGGTTCCATATGTTATTACACTTGGCAAACTGGGAAAAGGTATATTGAAAATTCTTTACAATATTTTTGCAATTCTTTCTGTAAAGGTGAAGTTTCAACATGAAAAGTGAAAAATAAACCTACCACCAGAGTAGAGTGCTTAAAAAACAAGTAAAGACCCTGGGTTCAGTCCTCAGCACCACAAAAATGGGTGAGACTGACTTGAACAAGAGACCTCAGCTTTGGGATCACAGACAGAGAACGAAGGGGAGGGGGAAAGTCTACATTTCAGGTTCTGTTAGTGGGGATGTATCAACCAATAGATTCAAGATGTTTTTCCTCATTTTTTCAGTGTCACGAAGCAAAGTCAGAATATCCTGAATGGATAGATTTTTCTGTCTTGTCCTATCTCCCCTATAATTAGTGCCAGGCCACCTAAAGCCAGACTCCATAATTATCTTAGGAAAGCTTTTATAATCAAGGCATCTTCTACTTCCACAAATATATACAAGCTTATCTACTGCCAACACTGTTTCTAGTAACGAAAGTATGGCATGGCTCAAATACCCATCAACAAAGGACAGTACAGCCATTCAATGAAATGTAACAAACCCTCCGCAAAATGGTATGAAGGCAACTTAATATACATAATAGAAAAGCAAGTATGGAACGGACTAAAAGTCACCTATTGGAGTTCAGAGGCTTAGTATGAAAAAATATAAATTACTTCAAAATTTTAGTATTATTCACATGTTAAAATAATATTTTGGCTATGTTACATTAAATATTTCTAAGAGATGGAAAAAATCTTAATGGTCATTGACAGATGAGTATAAACAAAATGGCATATATATTCAATCTTTTATTTTGTTCTTTTGAGACAGGGTCTTACTATGTAGCCCAGGCTGGCCTCAAACTCATGGCGATCCTCCTGTTTCTGCCTCCCAAGTGCTAGGATTATACGCACATATCACCACACCCAGCTATATCATTCAGTCTTAAAGGAGGGAATCCTGCCTATATCTCCCAAACATGACAACACATTTGGATCCTGCTAACAAAACTGTGATCTCACTATGATTGTGTAAAATAGTCAAACTCATAGAAACAGTAGAACGGTGGCTGTCAGTGGGACCAGGAGGAAGGAAAATGAAGTGTTGCTTAACAGGTATAAAATTGCATTTATGCAAGACAAGGAAATTGTAGAGCCTTGTGCAAAGGTGTCTATAGTTAACACTACTGTACTGCACATCTGAAAATTTGCCCAGAGGGTAGATCTCAAGTTAAGGGCTTTTACCAAAAACAAACAAACACACCAAGACAGACACAAACTTTTGGAGATAACAGAAATTCTGGAGAACGGATATATTTATCTTTACCATAGTAATGGCATCCCAGTTTATATATATGTTCAAACTCATCAGATTGTACATATTAATATGTATATTTTGTGTATTATAGTTCAATAAGTTATTTAAAATATTTTTTTCCTGTTTTGATTTTGCAGGGAAGGGGATATCTGGAGCTGCAAAGGAGATTTTCCTTGCACAATCTTCTGCTTACCAGGATACACATGGAATTTTTAAAAAATATACCAAAACGCCACTTTGGTAGTTATTATATTAGACAGATTCAGAAACTTGAATTCCTGATTGCCTGGTCTTAAAGTACTAACACTCTTGAAAAATGCAAGAGCGACCTAACCATACTATCTTCATTGAATCAAAGATATATTTTATTTTAATCAGATGAACCTTCCTGCCCAAAAGGCTAGCATCAAGTTAAATGATATCCAGTTTGACTTTGATGTTCATAGCTGCCAGTTCAGCCACAAAATACCGGAAAACATAAGGCACAGAGACAGTATCAATAGTATCGCTGCGGTTACAAACAGTGCAGTTGTATTTTCGGTTTCGCATGGCAGACCAAGAAGGAGGTGGCTTCTCTAACAGCGGAGAGAGTAAACTGCCACACTTCACGCACACGTGTGCCACCGAGCGATCCGAGCAGTTGAAGAGGCGGTCATGCAGCAGGAAAGATGTACCGTGAGCCAAAAGAGCGTCCCGTTCCATCTCCCCAAAACGGATTCCTCCTTGGACGTTTCTTCCCCCGATAGGCTGGTTGGTGACTTTGTCCCTGGCTCCAGTTGTTCTTACTTGAAATTTGTCTGATACCATGTGACGTAAGCGTTGATAATAAACAACACCTATGAATATGTCCGCTTCCAGTTCCACCCCACTGATGCCACTGTACAACCTCTCGGTGCCATAGAAGTTGTAGCCAGCAGCCTTTAGCATCTCGCCGAAGTATTCCAAGGCTGAGTTCTCCTCGGAGAAGATGAAGGGCGTAGCATCGTGGCAGAGACCATGCAAAGCTGCAGACTTGCCGGCCATGCTCTCGATTAACATACCAATGGTCATGCGAGACGGAAAACCATGAGGATTGAACAGAATGTCTGGCACCATCCCGCTCTCAGTAAAAGGCATGTCCTCAGCTGGCCACAGTCTGCTCAAAATGCCCTTCTGCCCATGTCGACTGGCAAATTTATCTCCGATAGTTGGGTTCCGAGGGACTCGCATTGTGATGCAAATACACTTGAATTTTCCACTCCCAGATTCATTACTACACACTTTGATGTTGTCCACAATACAGTTTTCTTTACTCCTAAGAAAAATAAACCATAAAAAAATAAGCTATCTGTTTAAACATAGAGACTTAAGTTTTGTTAACATAATTAGTGCTTCATAAAGGATATCTGTAAAGTTTATTCTTGTGCTATTTACTGATACAGATACAACTGGTAGCCCTAAAAGCACGTACGTATAGGGCTATGTGTTCATCGGGCAAAATACTAACAACAAAGACAAATGAAAAGCTGTTATGAAGGCCTAATGAAATCAATTTTATTGTTATAAAAGCCAAAATGAAAAGTTTATTTTTAATAAAACACATAATGAACTCAACATTTTGGCTAAGAAACATCCCTGACACCACATATGAGGATTCAAATAATAATTTTAAAATAAATCACAGATAAAAGGCAGTGCAATAGGCACGAAGTCTGTCCCATTCCGCCGGGCCAGTGTAGTTGTCACGGAGCTCAAACCCACTACGATCTGCATGCCTATGTCCCTCCCTCCCAGATTCACGCTGAAATCTATCCCCACTGTGGTGATGCCAGAGGTGAGGCCTTTAGGACATCAGGTCATGAGGACAGAGCCCTCCTGAATAGTGACTTTGTAAGAGGTGTGAGGGGAGGGGAGGGCTGGAGTGGAAAGGGGAGTAAAAATGATCAAGATACAATATGTATATGTAGCAATTCCCCAAGATGAATGTAATTGTTACGCACTGTAAACATATACTAATAATTAAAATAAATAAATAAATAAATAAATACAGCTATGAAGTTTGAGGGAACTTGTTTACCCCATTTTTGTCTTCCACCATGTGAGGTCACCTGGGCAGACTTCCACGAGGAACAAGTCCACACCAGACACCAGTCAGCCTCCAGAACTGGGAGGACTGGATTTCTAGTTTTATTACTCCGTCTCAGGCATTGTATAATAGCAGCACATGCTGACTTTAAATAACAACCAGCCCTGAGAGTTTCTTTCTCAAATTTTACCGTTAAAAGGTGACTTACGAGCCTCTAGCAATTCCACTGAGGAAGATGCCCAAACTTACTTATAGTACATCACATAGCTTTCCCCCGTGTTGAGATTTAGGTAGCCGTAATATGGATCTCCATACTGTAGTTTTGCTCCTATAAATGGCAGTCCATCATCATCTAACTTCTGCACGATGCGTGGGTCACCAGGTTTGACTCCAAACACCAGACTATCATCTCCTTGCTTAATTTTTTCAGAGAGGTTTATGAACTCTGTCTTATAGACACTTCCGTGGGCAAAGCCACGTTCCCAAGAAGCCTTATTCACAATCTGTGAAGTTGAAGAATCAGTTTAAGAGCCAATAGCCAAACGAAGATTGTCAAAATAAAACCACAAAGGATTATACTAATACTTAGATAGGACGAGTGGCATCTGATTTTAAAACTCTCTCCACAGTTTTCAAGTCACTGATAACCGAAGCCCAAACACATAATAAATGCTTAAAACCTTACTCACATATAAGTATACAAGACAGGTATATTCAAAACTTCATTCGCTCAATACTTACTCATATTATGTGCTCAGATATAAAAATATATGCATATCTCAATATTCAGTGACTATTCCTCAAGGCCTGCCCACCTTCAACTTAGACCAGGAGCACATCACTTAATAGAACAATCATGTGCCTAAAGCCAGGGCTTTGGGGACACAAATATTTCCTCAGTGATCTTATTATAAACAAGAAATAAAATTAGAAAAAAAAAAAAAAAGACTGGGACAGTATTTGCTAGTTTTTTGTTTTTTTGTTTTTTTGGTACTGGGAATTGAACTCAGGACCTCATGCTTGCCAGGCAGGCACAATTCCCTTAAGCTATATTTCCAGCCCTGGGACAGATTTGGTGAAACTTACCATGGCATCTTCCATATCATAGCCAGTGTAAGAAATCACAGCAACAATGGCATTTGTCCCAATTGGATAGTTATCCATGTCGTAGTAATCATACATGTATGGTCTTACTAAGGGACTTTGTGGAGTCTGAAGGCGATATAGCTTATTATCTGATCGGTCTTGGTACGTGAGAAGTGGAAAGCCCATGGTTTGCTTACCTACAGAGGAAAAAATGAAAAGCTTTGCATTTTGTTTTTAACTCTCAATTATAAAGGTATTAGATAAAATTAAAAATAACTGAATATTTGCCACAAAAGAATGAATACATAAATAAATCATGCTTACTACAGACTAATACCAGCTGTAAAAATGAAGTAAATCTACATGTATCAACACGCTTGGGCCATGAAAAAGTGCTGAACGGAAGAAATATAGAATGACATTCAATGATAGCACAGTACTTACATGCATTTGCTAACACACCCTAAATAATTCTACACCTAGTTTATAGACATATGTGTAACATAATAAAAAGCAGTAAGAGGGGATGTAAAGGCACCCAAAACTTAAGAGAAATTAGGGCAGAGGGAAAACGACCTGTGATATACAAGGAAACACATAACTGCTGCCTTCTAATTAGAAATGACAGAGACCAAAAAGAGACAGAATAACTGTAAAATGCTGAAAGAAAAGTAACTATCAACACAAAATTACATAGCCAGTGAAAATTTCCTTCAAGGGAACATGAATAGTTTTTAGAAAAATGAAAACCAAGAGAATCTGGCCAGCAACCTGTACTATAAAAATTGCTAAAGGAAGTTTTCCAGGTTGAAGGGAATTTCCAGGACATAAAAACCTGACTCTCCAGGCAAAGCTAAAGAGCACTAGCAGTGATAAGCACATGAGTGACAGAAAGGCTTGTATCCTTCGAAAATCCAATCACAAGATCTTGGATAAACTCAAACTGATGGGGAAGTGACAAATTAAATTACCCGTTTCTTTGAAAAGGTGATTTCAGAGAATTAATGTCAAGACAGACGAAGACGGCTAAAGAGCTATTGTAAATTAAAGAAAACGACGGGAAGGGCAACTAAGTACAATGTGGGATCTCGAAAAGAAAAGAAAGAAATCTGTCATGAACCGATGACTGGTCAAAACTGAGTGAGGACTATACAGTAGTATACTAGCACCAGCGTTACGGCTGGTGATTTTAGAAGGTCCTCCTTGGCGGGAATACACGCTGATGTTTGGGGTAGCGGGGCACTGTGTCAGCAGCTTACTTCTAAAGCTCAGATGGGCAAAGTGTTAAGAGAAGAGCTGAGGGGTCTGCGCAAATCCTGGCCACTATGCACACCCCTTTTGTGAGTTTGAAATTACTTCAGAATGAAACGTTCTGAGCACTTTCGTTGTGTGAGCGTGCCTGCCGCTGCCCCTGCCCGTCCACCTTACTCATCTGGCACTGGTACATGTTCCGCGGACTCTGGTTGTGGTCGGAGAAGGGGATGAAGTTGGCGATCACACTCAGCAGGCTGTGTGGGAAGAGCTCCTGGTGTGTGGTCACCCCAGCGCAGACCTCATCCTCAAAGATGGCAATGTTCATGAAGAGCTGAGGAGGGACGATGAAGAAGTTCAAGGTACACAAGAACCGTAACTGCTTACACTTTAACTCTTACCATTAGAATTCAGCACCCAAAGTCTCCAAAACCGGTTTTCTTCACCCAGCATCATCAATGCCAAAGGTACCCAGTGGGAAGCACAGGGAAACTGCTACTTTCCTGGCCTTATGTTTTTCATTCTAGGTCTACCCTCATCCAACCGTGAAGGGTGAGGAGACGTCCTGCGCCAGGTCCTGCAGCCACGCTGACTGTCTTGATGCTAACAGCTGTAGACTAAATCCTAAAAACTGTGAACCAAAATAAACCCCCCCTTAGGTTTCAGGTGTTGGGTATTCGTGCCAGCAGTGCAAAAGGGCGGCAAGTAACGTGACCTCCGGCCCTTCCTCAGACCCCATGGGATGACCTTAAGGCACCGAAACTGCTTAGTGCTGGTCACTGAGGGGGCAGAAGGTTTCTGACTTTTTTGACCCACGTGAGTAAGGTCAAATTCTGTGACAAGGAATGGCAGTTACGATCTGGGTATGTTTCGCCTAACCTTACCCACGCCACACTTAAGTTGTATAGCACACAGCACACAGACCCACCCATCACACACAGTTAGTACCTGTTCCATGGTCCCAATTAGTTCTTCTTTGCCTAATTCCAAGTTCTGCACAGGCCGTACCAGTCTGCAAGGAGTGGTAAAAAGAAACAATCCCGGATACAGACTTGGTTTTCCTGTGATTGGGATAAGAGCCACTTCCATCCAGGGAGGAATTCTTTTTTCTCTTAACACCTATTTTCAAAAACAACAACAACAACAAAAAGTTTGATGGAAAAGCAGTATTTTAAGAAATTAAGTCGTGTCAGCAATGTCTTAATCCACACAGCACACTATTCCCTTCTCATTCAAGCTGGCAAAAGCCCTACATTTCTAAGCAGCTGCAGCCCTACTATCGGGCAAATCAGTAACGAGAAAGGGAAAAAGGTAAACCAGATTTGTTCTGTGATGTCTGAAATACAGATTACTGGTTATACATTTAAACTCATTACATGAATTTAAATTTACAAGCCCTTCAACCTGGGAATTTAAGAAACAAAATGAAACCCAACAAACTGATATAAAAGGCGAAATACAAAACCAAATGCACAAAATACTGGAAAAAATAATAAGACCCATATATTAGAACTTACGGGAATTCACACTGAAAACTATTATAATAAAGAGAAAAGGACGTGGGGTAGAGGGAGAAACTGGCAGATATTGCTCAAAAGGTACAAAGGTTCAGTTACGCGGGAGGAGTAAGCTTTGCAGATCTCTGTACTGCACTTCTGCTTTTTAAGGAGTGCTATCCATTACTGTGTTGTACCCTGTACTGTCTACTTGACCTTGGCTAAGGGGGAAAATCTTAAGCATTCTCAGTTCTCAATGTACACACACATATGAAGAATATGGTACCAAAAAATGAAAAAGAAACTAAGCTCTTAAAAGCTCAAAAAATAAAAAAGAAAGCCAAAAGTAAACTGTAGAAATCAGAAACAAAGATTTAGAAATCAGTCTATGAAACCAAGGTAAAATGGAAAAAATGCAGGTTACCAAAACAGACCTCAAAAGAGATAGCAAACCTAAAGAGTAACTTTTGTTCTTTTGAGACAGGCCCTTGCTGTGTCGTTCAGGGTAGCCTTGAACTCACTACGTAGCAGGGGCTGGCCTCAAACTCATGGCAATCCTCCTGCCTCAGCCTCCCAAGTGCTGGGATTACAGGCGTGCACCACCAAGTCTAGCTTAAAGAGCAATTTATTAGAAATAATTTGTAATGCTTCATCAACTGGTTCAGGCAAGGAAAACTTTCTAATTCATTTTAAAAAGCAGGACAATTATAAATGGAAATTTTTTAAGGTTTTTTTTTTTTTTTTTTTTTCTTTTTTTCCCAGTATTGGGGATCAAATCCAGGACAGCGCACGTTATACAAGTACTCTATCACTGAGCCACAACCCCAGGCCTCAAATATCTTAAAAAGAAACACAGCAGGACTAGTGCCTCTCACCTTTTGCTCAGGATCTTTGGCCTCACTGGGTGGGGATGGACCCCAATTCTCGTACCATGTGGGGCTCCTGCGCCCACAGACTACAGGGGAGCCCTGCTCCAATGCACATGGCAGCCCCTTTCTATGAAACGCATGCATGACAGAAGTCACTAACTTGGGGGAAAAAAATCTTAAAATACTAAGAAACAAGAGGGAGATAGACATTTTGCAACAGAAAAAAGGACCAAGACATAGAAGGAAGGGGTAGGGAGGAACAGGGGATGAGGATGTAAAAGGAATTAAGATGTGTTTGCAAAAAGAATTAAGATGTGTTAGGATGTGTTACGTACCAACTCCCCAAGATAAATGTAATCATTATGTACTGCAACCATGCAGAGTAGCAATAAAATTTTCTTTAAAATTTCAAATAAAGTATTAGGACTTGTCTGAGATAGGGTCTCACTACATAGCCCAGGCTGCCCTTGAACTCAAGACCTTCTTGCCTCAGCCTCTTGAGTTTGGGGACTATAGGCATGCGGTACCATGCCTGGCTTAGTATTTCTTAAATTTAAGAAAACAGTACATGCTGGCCATGGGCACATGCCTGTAACCCCAGCACTTGAGAGGCTGAGGTATGAAGATCGCTGCAAGTTCAAGGCCAGCCTGGACTACATGGTGAGTTCAAGGCCAGCCTAAACTACATGGTGAGACCCTGTCTCAAAAAAACCAAAAAAGAAAATAAAAACAGTACACAAGACCAAGTGGGATCTATTCCACAAATTTAAGATTCCTTATTCATTATTATTATCATAGAAGAATTAATATACCATATTAATATAACTTAGGAGAAAGTTTTTTTCTACAATGTGTAAAAAAATTAAATATAAGATCACTGTATGATCCAGCAACCCCACTTCTAGGTATATAACCTAAAAGAACTAAAAGCAAGGACTCAAATAGGCATCTGGAATCCAGTGTTTATAGTAGCACAACGGCCAGAACATGGAAATAACTCATGATCAATGATGGATGGATGGAGAAAAACCTGTAGCATATCTGCACAATGGAGATGGAATAATATTCAGTCTTAGAAAGGAAATACTATTCAATCTTAGAAAGGAAATTCTCAACACATGCCATGACACACACTCGACCTGATGACCCCTGAGGACACTTCAAAGGGAAATAACAGACACAAAATACCCAGAATAGTCAAATTCGTAGACAGAAAGCACAGCATCTGGCAGAAGCTGGGCAAGATGCAAAAACAGAGCTATTGTTTAATGGGCGCAGGGTTTCGGATGGATTCTGTCAGTGGCTGCACAACAACATGAATGCACTTAGTGTCACACTTACAATGGTCAAGTGGTAAACTGTTATACATATTTAGCGCACAAATAAAGCAGGGACCAGTCCACTGACCAAATCTGAGCATCAGTGTAAACGACAGTAACAGCTGGGCGTGGTGACACACCCCTGTAACCCAGCACTCTGAGGCTGAGGCAGGAGGGTCATCTCAAGTTCAAGACCAGCCTGGACCACACAGTGAGACCCTGTCTCAACCCCTTCCCTGCATGAAGATAGTAACAGATGAGATTAAAACAAGCATCTATAAATCTATGCTGACGTAAAAGAACAAATAAACAGGGGGAAAAGCCATCACAGAGTAGCAGTGTAGAGGTAGAAAACATCATTTAGCCACCACCACGGTGATAATTAACTTAGCAGAGAATCACCAATGGAATAGTGAGAATTTGGCAAAGAACTAATCAACTAATGGGTGGAAATTAGATGAGGAAGAGATCTTTCACCTGGGCTGTTTTTTTCCAGAAATTACTTATTACAGAGAAAAACAGTCACTGTACAGTCGACAACCTAAAGAAATGAACCTTAAAGAGATTAAAGTTAACATCACCACGGGACAAACCAACATCACGTGCTTCCTGAAATGATGCCTGCATCTCAGCAAGAGAAAATAACACACAAACCTAAGTTAAAGGGTAGACTACACAGTAACTGCTGGGGCTCCACTGAAACTAGCAAAAAAAATGCATGCGCACAGCAGGTCTACCACTGACCCCAACGGATAAGGTCAGTACAAGGCAAGATTCTGCCATCAGAGGGATGGTACAGCCACCTCTGGAATGAGCTTCCACCCAGCCCTCTGACACTGATCCCTCCAGACTGCCCTGCGGCTGCCTCATCAACCAGAAAAGACTAAAAACAGGTCAAGAGACATGACAACCTGCAAAGACTCAAGATCACCTTAAAACGACGGAGAGAATCTGCAATGCCTGGAGCGAGGTCCTTGTCCACCCAGCCCACCAGGACGCCGTCCAGCAGGACAGGGTAGCACTCACTGTACGGTCGATGTGGCGGTCCGTCCACAGGTGTGACCCCTGGTGCAGAGAACAAGGAGAATGATCAGTCTGGTGCTGTAGGCAACATTTCCAAGTCCTCCAGGTGGGTTTATCCATCAGTGAGTATCTAACTGTTCTGGCTCTAAGGCAGGTGTGTTTCTGTATTGTTTACGGAAGTAAAAATCACTTCAGTAAGGACATATGAGAAATAAGGACCTGCCTGCCTATGAAGAGTCTAGCCAGGGGACAGAGTGTAAGGGAGGCTTTCCACTGTATACCGTTCTATGTTCTGAATTCTGAGCCATGCGAATGTGTTAGCTTTTTTAAAAAAAAAAAAAATCCAATTATACTTGATTCTCATTATTTGCAGATTTCATATTTGCAAATTTACACACTTGCTGCATTTTATTTTTTAATCATAAAAGTTATACTGTGGGCCCTTTCAGCATCCTGAAAGAAAAGCGAAATCACCAATACACATGCTTTGCTTCTTGTCTCTGCTCTCGCTCTATATGTAAGTGTCCTTTTCAAGGTCTGATCAATGCTACAGGTTTTTTGCATTTTTGTTGGTGATTTTGTGGTCTAATGTTCCTAAAAGCAAGGCAGCTATAGTGTGCCATACAGAGAAAATGCATATGCGAGACACATGTGCAGTGCTACTGGCTGTGAGTTCAATGTCAGACGTATGGCAACTGATTCTTCAGTTCCCCAAGTCCTAGGAGCAATGGTTCAGTATCACTAATTCAGTGTTGGCAATCAATTTATAGAAGGACTGCAAATAATGAAAATCAACTGTAGCTGAGCAAAAAACAATGGTCTTCCACAATAAAGCTGCCCTCTGGGGACACCAGGTGTCTTCCTAAGTATCACGGGCGAGCCACTCAGTGTTTCAGCTCTCACCCTAACATGACCGTGTCCACAGTCAGTCAGCCGGCCATTCCCGCTCCGACTCCTTCCCTAGTGCGAGAGCAAATAACCCTTGCCATCTCTCCTGCAGCTGGATATATTTTCTACTTCACCACTTTTTTCTTTTTGCCTCCTCCCATTATCCCGGCCTTTGACATTTTTAATCACTGGTAGCAAACAAAACTCTTGTCTTCCTTGCAGTACAAAGGGATAAATTATACTGATTATATCTTTTGAATGTTATTTCTCGACTACTTTCTCTGAGGCTCCCTTCTCAAAGGTTACTCTGTAACTAGGAGAAGTACTTCTAAGTGGAAATTTCTTTTTTCTTTTCTGGCACCAGGAATCAAACTCAGGACCTTGCACTTGCCAGGCGAGTGCTGTGCCGCTGAGCTACAACCCTGGCCTGCAGAAACTTCTTGACCCCTGACTCAGTGCTCTTCTGGTTGCGTGAGGGTATCTATCATCTCACCCCGACAAATTAGAAGTTTTACTGTATAAACATTAATTCTATTGCAGTGGGCACCCACAGGCTACCAAAGGCCCCGAACACTTGTGGTTGGTAAATCGCAACAGGAGAACTCTAGGACTACAACATGGTAAAACACCCAAAGAAAAAACTGATCTCTTCACCAGTAAAGGTAAAACTAAACCAAATATACAATCTGCAAGTAGTAAGAGAGCTTCCTGGTCAAAGCAGAGACAGTTGCAAGGCTACCAGGAAGAAAGATTACATGAGGTCAGGTTATACAGTGGTCCCTCAGTTCAGAAACTTCTTTCCACGATTCTGGTTGCAAACTGAGTTGGATGAGAACCAAATCAAATTCAATGGTTAGGGTCAATGTTGACCTTATGGGGAAATCTGATCTGGTTCTCATCCAGTTCTTCTGAGACCAAAATCATAGAGAGAATTGAGTTTGTGAACCAAGGCACCACTGCACTGGACAATCTCCTTTTTAACTGTCTTCCTGCAAACCAACTCTGTTTTCTACTTGGAGATGCAAAGGTGTACCAACAAAAAGTCACACAACAGCTGAACTTTACCATTAACTGCTACTGATCTATTGAAAATGGTCCAGCTCCTGCACAGAGCAAAAAAGAATTCTTGAAAGAATTCTCTAATAAACCCCCGCAAGAGCAGAACTCCATGGTTTGCTGCTCTTAAAAACCATAAAACCAAAGAAGGCTGCTTACTGGTGTACGCCACGTACCCAAGCTGCAGAGCAACGCTGGAATAGACGTTGTATACGCAAACTGCGTGACGACCTCACATATGGCAGTTAAGTGGTTCATCAGACCACAGGGCGCCCCGTCTGGGGTGTTCACGGGACAAAGGAAGCCCCAGGACTCCGGCAGCAGCCTGCGCACCGTGGTGGTCCTCATCTTGGCAAAATCACCTCCTCTGTGCACACAGCGGAAATGGGAGAGATAGCGAATGAAGTTCAGCTTGTCGGCCACAACACAAAGTCCAGAATCTTGCATGAAGCCGAGACCTTCATAAAATAAAAGTCATTCAAAAACAAATTTTAAAAAGTCCACTTCTGAGGCTTGGTAAACTAACAAAACCTCAGAGCACTCTAGAGATCACAGACTGGGTTCGTAAACACTGACTATCAGTTCCAGTGAGTGGGAAGAGTTTACAGAAAATAATTTTTTTCACAAATTGTATTCACTCCAACTGGTAGCCTGTTTCCTCTACCGCTACACCTCCTTTGTAAGAGAACAGTGAATAATTAAATGGCAAATAACTGAATTAATCTGAAAGCTCTGGAAAATACAAGCATTTGTTAGCACACTAACAAAAGAATCTGTACCAGCGGTACCTGTATTTTTAAAAAAAGCAAGAAAAAAGGCAGATTTTTTCTTCTGTATCCCAGTGACTACTTTTTTTCTTTTCTTGGTCTGTTTGAGACAGGGTCTCACTATGCAGTTCAGGCTGGCCTTGAGCTCACTTTGTAGCCCAGGCTGGTCTCAAACTTGCAGTGATCCTCCTGCCTCAGCCTCCCTAGTGCTGGGATTAACAGGCATGCGCTACCATGCCTGGCCCCAATTACTACTTTTTAGGCTTCCCAGATCACTCAGACAGTTTGGGGATGGGCACGTAGAGCAACTCTTCCAGACTTCCCACTAGTAACCCTTCCTCAGACTCCCTAAGTGGTCTGTTGCGCTCTTGGAGGCAAAGAAGTGTATTCGGTCACTAGGATTGCATTTAAGCTACACAGAACAACAGATGTCTATCAAAACATAACATGACATGGGGGGAAAAAACTTCCCTTAGTGACAGATAAACCCACATTATGCAAATACTTGAAAAATATTACAAAGTGAAGCCTATCTATTAAATTTCACCTGTTTTCGAACGCAGATTCCCAGTAGCAAGAAGGTATTCAAATGGTCTTGTCAGGTCTCCTCCCATACTAAAAATCTTCATCAAATTTTCAGTGTTCATGGACACATTGGTCTTCTGAGCCCTCTTATCTAATGCTATTTTAACAGACACTAACCAAGCTTCCATTTTTTCCTACAAAGAAAAATTTAAATTTTATCAATGTTTTAATTACCACAAATTTCACATTTACTCACATAATCTGTCAACATTTTTTTTTTTTTTTTTTTGGTTTTTCTCCGGTACCGGGAACCGAACTCAC
>NW_004955470.1:1726959-1774512 GCF_000276665.1 Chinchilla lanigera
CCGAGAATCGAACTCACGACCTTGCACTTGCCAGGTAGGTGCTGTGTGCCACTGAGCTAAATCCCCAGCCCTTGTATTCTTTTCTTTTTTTTTTGGTTTTTCTCCGGTACCGGGAACCGAACTCACGACCTTGCGCATGCCAGGCAGGCGCTTTTGCCGCTGAGCTAAATCCCCAGCCCCTACTCACATAATCTGTACAATCTATAACAGTGGACCACTCATACACTTGACATGGAAAATATGCAAACTATAAACCCAAGAAGCAACTTTTCAGGGTACTCCTGGAGGCCAGGTATTTCTTGTTCTTTTTCATTACAGGGGTTTGAACATTTGCACTGACTCATATCCCCAGCATTTTTTACTTTTTGTTTTGAGACAGGATCTCACTAAATTGCCTAGGCTGGGCTCAAACTGTTAATCTTCCTGCCTCAGCTTCCTAGAGTGGGGGGATTACAAGCATGTACCATGTTCTGCATGAGACCAGGCATTATTTAAAATAGATGGCACAAGCCAGTGTAAATCATGGCTTCATAATTCAGCACTATGAACACTGAGGCTAGAAAGTTCTTTGTGTAAAGCGCTGCCCTACGTGAACTGTAGGATCTTTAGCACCGTCCTCACTTCTGTCCACACTGTCATTCTGCCCTGCTGGTTTACGAGCTGTCCTGGATGCTGAATCTGACCTGGAGACTTTCAATGTCTATAGTCTACACCCCTGAACAGTGCGCCAGAACTACAAATGAACCACCATGCTTCAGTGTAAGGACAGAGCTGGGAAATGCACATCAGCCTCTACTGACTTCAAAGGCTACAGACACTTTTGATGCCTGATTTCAACTTTTATTGAAATTTCTCAATTTAAATATTATGGACAGAGCAGACAGAAACAAAACAACAAAACAAAATAAAATCATACCTTTTAGTGAGAATTTAAATAAGAAAGAATGACTAGATAAGGAATTAATTTTTAAAAGCTTTAAAAATTTAGTCCTCTGCATTGCCTATCCAATTACATTACCTCTTGGACTAAATCTTTTAGAGATAATATGCAAAATATAAAATGCCTGCAACCTTCAAATAC
Organism: Chinchilla lanigera; assembly: GCF_000276665.1. Classification (NCBI taxonomy): domain Eukaryota; kingdom Metazoa; phylum Chordata; class Mammalia; order Rodentia; family Chinchillidae; genus Chinchilla; species Chinchilla lanigera. Next base: position 1,728,041 of record NW_004955470.1, read on the forward strand.
CCTATGAAATCATTTTTATGTCATGCTAACTCTCTTTTGCACTATATATACATAAATGCATATAATGCATACAGTTTTCACTGTTCACAATGGTTATGTTCTATGCTGTCACTGTAAATACCAAAGTAATACTGAACCACTGCTCCCGGGGAACACAGGGCTCAGTTCTGCCAGTCCTTGGTCAGGTCACCTGACAAGTGATCAATAAGGAACACAGGGTTTTATGTGATCCTGTTGAGAGACACCTTATTTAATATATAATGCCACCTCAAATATCGAACTCAGCGGCAGAGCACAGCCTTCTGCATTTAGGAACACTAGGCAGCACTTCAGTACTACGCTTGGGGGCATCTTAAACAGCAAATGCAAAGCACAAAAATGGGACAAAAACATGACACGAAGTATACGTCAAAAAAGACTTTTGTTTACATACAACAGCTGAGAGAAGGAAGAGTATCACCTGTTCGACCTCAAGTAGGAACACGCATGAATCAGGAGGATAGAGGGTTTCAGTGCTCTGCCCAAGTCTGTGAATGGCTAAGAGTGCTGAGTATAAATAAATGTGAGCACAGAGGCTATTTATTATTAATGTTATGATGAAAATTATGCTATCGTTAGGCTTCTAAACATTTTAAGCAGGCCAGGCATGGTAGCACATACCTTTAACTATACTACTCTGGAAGACTCAGGCAGGAGCACCAAAAGTTTGAGCCCCAGCTTAGGCAACCTGGTGAGACCCTATTTCAAAATTCCAAGATTAAATAAAAAAGGGCTGGAGATACTGCTCAGTGCAAAGACCCTGGGTTCATTTCCAGTACCAGAAAAAAAAAAAAACAAAAAAAATTAAATTACTGAAGCTGGTATGAGCTAAGATTCTTAATCAGGTGCCTTATGGCTACACAGAGACCATGCAAAATGCCGGAACTACGAATGATAAACACGCAGAACACAGCAGTGCTAGAGGTGGCCACACTACTCCGTGAGTAAGACAGACGGCACAGGAGAAAGCAGCACGCGTTTACCTTCAGAAACATAAGGAAGAGCTGACCAGGAGTAAGGATTTCTTGATTCACTAAACTATCAGGATTCTCCTCCATACACTCTCCTTTGGCTAAAGCAAAGAGCTTCCGGGTCATAAAACAAAGCAAGTGAAATTTTTCAGTATTGGATTTCAAGTGGATGCAGATACACTGGCTGTAAAACGGAAAGAAAAAGGTTTAAAACAATTTAGTTGCTAACCCCATTTAATGTCCTACTGACCAAGGTCCCAACTTACATTTACTTTAAAATAAGAAGTCCTTACTACAAAAAAATCATGCTTCATCTTCACTGGCAACATTAGCAAAAGAACCGAATATCGTCACAAAGTCTAGAGCTATGCTGGCCAATGTGGCTATTTAAATTAATTAAAATTAAGAATACAGCTGCACTGGCCACGTTTCACTTATTCAGCATGTGCCTTGTAGCTTCACAGTGGACGGCACTGGACTCCAGCAGGGCTCCTTTAGTACAGTGATTACATGACACAAAGTCCTTGCTGTGGGGAAATAAAGCAACATGACGCCTGCAACTTTCAAACAGTACAAAAAGAAAAACACGTATCTATGTGCAGCCAAAGCCATTAAGTAAATCGTGAACGACGTTAGTGCCTAAGTGTCTAATATGCTATTTGGACACTGCTCTGGAATGTCCAAATGTGTAATTATCTCAAAATTAAAAAAATAAGAAAAATGGAATAACGTTATGGTAGGAAGAGAGAACAACAGAGACAAACTGGTTCTGACTGGTCAGGACCAGAATTCTACCCCGGGTTCACTCTGCTGACTTATGAGCAATCTATGCTGCAATCTATGTCACCCCTCCACCCCACCCCCACCCCCAAAGCACAAACACGGGCCCAGCACACTTACTTGAACAGGAACTCCGCAGCCTGTTCGTTTGAGTACCAGTCAGGAAGACTGAGCTTTACTCTGAAGCATTCGCCAAGATAGTTAAGGACCTGCTTTTGTGTGGAACAACCCTCTTCCATCACAATCCTTAACATCTGAGAAACAGAGTTCCTAAAGAAAGAGTCTTCCTCTTTTCCCTTGACGAGCTCCTGAAAAATCTGATAATCAGAAAAGCTGACCAGTGCCTAAAACGGGAAAAAAAGTTCTGTAAGATCATTCACCAAAAAAGAAAAAAAAAAAGCATTCACCAATAATAACTAAAATAGTTATTATTCTCTCCTCTATTATTTTTAACTCAAAAAAAAGTAGCACCCCACTGTTGCTGAATTGAACTCTTCACAATAAAGCGTAAGTGTGAGACATTCAAACACCAAGATGGCTCCCAGGGAGCCGCACTCAACCAGGCTTTGTCCAAGACCAAGAAAATGAGCAAGAAAGATGACACGAGACTCTCAAGGCCAGGCCATAAAGGACACTGTGGCTCCTGCCTTGTTCTCTTGGCTGACTATCTAGGGCAGTGATGGTGAACTTTAGAGCTTTCAATGACACAAACAGCTCACTATGGCACGTGTGCCACAGCTTTGCCACCACTGATCTAGAGGAACATGGCTAAGAGGAACTGAGACCTGATCACAAAGCCAGCACCGACTCACAGGCAGTGAGTGAACCGCCTTGAAGTGGATCCTCCAGCCCTGGTCAAAACTTTAAGATGATCACAGCACCCACTGACTTCTCACTGTGACTTCCTGAGACCTAGCCACGCCACGCTCAAGTTCCTGACCCACGGAAATTCTGAGAGGAATGCTCACCGTTGTTGTAAGCTACTGAATTTTGAGGCAATCTGTTGTGGAGCAGTGGATAACCGGAAAAGCATGTTCTTGTAACAAAAGAGCCCATCCAGCGTACACAGGACACGACCCCCAGTGTTCTCATGACAAAAGAAATGTGTCCACTGAGCCGTACCTTAAGTGCAAATCCCAAAGGAAGAAAAAACAGTTCCTTCCGGTAAATGAAGTTTAACATGACTGTGCCGTTTTCCAAATAGTGCAGGTTCATATTGACAGCAGAATGGTCTCCCCTCACGCAGTGTATAGAAACGCCTGTTGAACAAACACAAAAATCATAAGCTTGGTCATACTACAATTGTTTCAATTGTTATGTTTTTCTGAATTGTTCTACTCTCTTAGACATAATTAAAACCAAATCACTATGTTTAATCAAAAATGTCCCGTGGAAAGCAGGTATCTTCCCAGGTTGTGAAACTATGGTATCAAGTAACTAAAGCTACGAATTTATCCGAGCTTCCAAGACGCCCTCCAGCACAGGGCCCACATCTTACACAGCACCTTATATTCCAAGCACCCAGCAGAGCAGTGGAGCAGTCCTACCACTCTGTGGAGTCTGATCAAGAGATGGTGGCTTGAGTCAACAATTCAGAAAAGCAGAACTTCAGAGTTTTAAGTTACCTCGAGTTCAGACAAAGATTGCAAAGTACTCTATCAACTGAAACAAGTGAATAAATGCCTAGACACTGATATGCTGAAACACCAATAGTTTGTTTGATTGTTTGTTTATTTTGAAAGGCTGGGGATTGGACTCTGGGCTTTGCCACTGAGCAGCATTCTGAGCCCTTTAAAAATATTTTTTTTTTTAAATTTTGAGGCAGAGTCCCATTTAATGGCCTAGGATGAGCTTGAACTTGGATTCTTGTCTTAGCCTCCCACAGTGCTGAGATTAAAGTTATATACCACCATACCTGGCCTGCGATATCATTTTTCTAAATGACATAATATGGCAACAATCAAAGGCTGACTCTTGTCTCCCTTATAAGGATAAACTGTTTAACTGTAGGGGTTGCCAAAGAATGTCACATGCTCTCCGATGAGACCCAAGGGAGTGCCAAAGTAGCCAGAAACAAAAGACTTCCAAGGACCATGCCCACCTACAACCAAGTCAGGCCAGCCCTCACCTTCATAAACGGTAACAAATACATGTAGTCTTTTGGTGTGGAAAAAAAAGAAAGAAAGATTCCCACTATGTATAATCTAAGGTCTTATCTCCCTCTGTAGTTCAGGCTGGCTCTGAACTCACTATGTAGCCCAGACTGGCTTCTAACTCACAGTGATCCTCCTGCCTCAGCCTCCTCACAGCTGGGATTACAGGTGTATGACACCATGCCCAGCTATGAAGGTCTATTTTTAAATGCTTTAAAATACTGATAAAACTGTATGTACTGAAGGGACGACTTAAAATATATAGAGACAGCCCAAACTTGATGATTTGACCTGAAATTATTTGGTTTTACAATTACGCACAAGTCATACACATTCAGAGGAAACTGTACTTTGATTTTCATATTCTGATGTTTTCCCAGATCAGCAATGGCATGTGATATTCTCTTACTGTGCTGCATGTGAGCCACACGATCGAGAGGGTAAGCAAGGATATTCTACCATGTACTATGCTGCCAGGTGATTCTCAACACTATGTTGTGTTTTTGTATCCCATCATGTCAACAAAAAGCCCACTAGCTGTGCACATGAGATAATCCTTTACTGTAATACCGGCTTTGTCTTAGATCATCATGCTCAACTGCAAGTGTTCTGAACATGTTTAAGATAGGTTAGGCCACATCATAATGTTCAATACATGAAGTGCATTTCAATGTATGGTATTTTCAACTAAGGACTTGTTTATCAGTATGTGACACCATTAATTGAGAAGTTTCCTACATTGTGTAATGATTACCGTAATTAAATTAACTAAAACATCCATCACCACCCCATCGTTACCATCTGTGTGTGTACAAACGCACATGTGCTGGAGTCAGAACATTTAAAATCTATATTACCACTGAATTTTAAATAAATACAATATCACTAATTACAGTAACCATACTGTACATTAACATCAGAATTTATTCATCTTGTAACTGAAATTTGTTCCCTTTTATCAATCTCTCCATTTCTTCCTCTACCTCCATTAAAAATCTTAACCCAAAAATTAATAGAAAAACAAAAATTACGAAAGAGAAAAACATCTATAAAGATGTATCTTTTTTTATTAGTACTAGTTTTTGTTTTTGTTTTTGTGAGACAGAGTTTCACTATGTAGTTCATGCTGGCCTTGAACTCATTAAGGTAGCACTGGCTAGCTTTGAACTCATGGTGATCCTTCTTCCTCAGCCTCTCAAGTGCTGGGATTACAGACGCCCACCACCACATCTGGGAAAGATGCATCTATTTTTTTTTTTTAAATAGTTTTAAACTTTTCTAAAAGAATATTCCAATGGTCACTGAAACTTACCAAACTGAGTATAGCCAGGCCCTCTGCTTTTCCACTTCGGTCTTACCAATGCGATAGGGAAATTCCTCCGAGGCATAATTAGCATTCGGATGACTTTTTCAATGCCATTAATTATAAAATATCCTCCCATTTCCTGCCAAAGAGATGGATTATAATTTGTTAAACAAAGGCACATGACAACTAGTAAACATGAACCTTATTTCAAAACAGGTGGGGCGTGCAGAAGGGAACACACAGGTGAAAGGAACTAGTGACCCCTTGAAAACAATAAAGACGTGTGATCAACAGTCTTCCTATGTTAGACAGGTCCAAGGGAGAAAGTATGGAAAGAAAACAGCGCACTGTCCTCTACCACACAGGCACAACCTACCTTGTCTTTCTGTTCTTCTAAAATGACTACAATCTTAAATGATATTAAAAAACAAAACTCTAAAGAGAAGTCTAAAGATAAAAATGGTAACCACTTTGCTTCCATATGGTTAACCAAATAAGTAAAAAACAAAAAAAACTGGTTGTATGAAGACTGGAAACGAGAAATTTGGTTAGCTAAACATAGGAAAATATTCTCAAGAAAGATTTTCAATAGCTCCAGTCAACATCATACTTCTGCAACAAAAACCTACCCTTAACTAGTTGCCTACAATGAAACAAACATATGCTAGGTGCTTTACTTTATCAGAATATTTAACCCTCGCAACAATGAATGGGAAGCTATTACCCCATTTTCAGCAGAGGAAACTAAAGCTCAGAAGATTAAACTTCCCAAAGCTACAAAATTGGTAGGTGGAATAGCTGGTCAAACCAAGAGCTGACTTCAAAAACCTTCTTTCAAAAAAAAAAAAAACTTCTACCACTTAACAGTGTCCTTGTTGCAGGCAAAGCAGACGCTGTGATTACCTGGACTCTATACAGCAAAGCGACCTAACACAGTTAAAGGAAACGATGAGAGGAAGGTACAGCAGTCATTCAGTATGCGCACACACTCTTACTGTCAGTAAAGCAGGCACATCTACAAACAACAGCTTGTAGGTTAAGAGAGCTTTAAAAAACATTCCTGAAAGTACATCCCTAAATATACATACTCAGAAAATTAGGGGAAAACCTACCAGTTCCTCCTTCAAACAGTATTCACTAAGTGTATAGCGCTTTTTCCATGCTGTCTCAGCTGAGACACCAAGAGCCATACACAGTATGAGGACAAGACATTAATGTCCCACTTATCGAGAAATTGGAGCTTGGAACAGTGACAGAAAACGTGCTCCCACGGATAAGCTTCCTGTCTGCACATCCCCAAAACAGGCCTTCACTCCCGTCACACAGCCCAGACCCCTGCGGTCACCTCGGCCTCCTCATGGTGTTCAATGAGGGCTTTTGGAGGAAGGTTGTATAAGTTGCAAAGCTTGGACTTCACCATGATGGGAACATGGCCAAGAAACTGCTTAATGACTCCTTTTGAGATTCCATTCACTGACCAGCTGATATCCACCTACATGAAATGGGAGAAAAAAAAAATCAAAGAAAATATCTGAATCTGTGAGGACAAAGGAGAATGCTAAATGAGAGAAAGAAAGTTATAATTAAATCTCACGTTGTAGATTTAGAAGACAACAGCATTGAGAAAGCAAAAGTCTGGTATAAAACTTCTTAGGCAGCAGCCATGTTATTAAAAATGTGCAACAGCGGGGCATGGTGGTGCATACCTATAATTCCAGCACTTAGGGGGCTGAGGCAGGGGGACTGTTGCAAATTTAAGACCAGCCTGGGCTACAAAGTGAGTCCAAGGCCAGCTTGAACTGCATAGTGAGGCCCTGTCTCAAAAAGACAAAAAAAAAAAATAAAGTGCAACAAGAGGCACATGCTGCCACTAATACTCACTGTCAGCCTCCCCCGGTAAGTACTCTTTCGGCCTCGGCATTCTGCTGGATAAACACTGAGCTCTTTGCAGATGGTCCCTTTGGGAACTGTGGGTGGACTGATGACAGCATCCACAATGGTAAGGGAGATCCGCTCGTCTTTGAAAGCAAACTCAAAGGAAGGAATAGCCTGAAACACAATTCATGTTATTAAATGGCTTCTATTTTTCAAGGCATTTTTTCTCTAAGACTCTTCCAAATCCCTCATGTTCTACAGGCAAAACAATGACACCAATAATGCCAAGTGACACATGTAAAAAAGACAGTAAAGGGTACATGCAGTCCACCCATAACTTCACTAATTATTCCAAAACTGTAATGCATTACCTAAGGATTTTTCTGATGGTGCATATGTATCAGATTCTATACTAGGCTCTAGGGGTTCAGCAATAAGGACGCCTCTCTGAAGCAAATGCCTGCCTTCTCCTACCTTGTGTCCTCTTTGTGCACAGAAAAAGAGGGGAGAGAGGAGAGCACTGCTGCTGGCAGACCAAGGACGGAGACACACCCTTCTGATTCAGGGCCAGACACTTTTAATACCATCCTTTAGGCTGACACTTTCCCATTTCACTCCATGCTGGCCTCTTACTGAAGTCAGAGCCATGTAAAGGGAAAGGTAGAGGCCAAGATATGTTTTTTTCCCTTTCACAGCAGCTACTTTTCTGCACCACTCCCTGGAAGAAGCTTTGTTATTCTTCTGAGGAGGCCTCCGGAGGTTTCCTGCATATTAACTATGAACTGCAGACAAGAGAATCCAGCTGTCTTTAATAAGCCAGGCACTAAAAATGTAATTCACCTATGAAAATATTGTTCATAAAATGTTAATATATAATTGCTTTATTCGTAAATGAATTTAAAAATGTAAAAACTTCTCCATTTTAATTTGTGATAGACAAACACTGGTAAATAGGAGCTCTTCAGGGGTCCCCAAAGAATTTTAAGCAAGAGGTCCTAGGACAAAAAAAATTGGGGAACAGCCAGTCGGCATATTATTCCTAACTCTATGCACCTGTCTCTTTTATTTAAGCAAGTCTTCTCTAATTATCTCAATCCTGGACTTGTCATTATATCAATACATCCAAGCATGGATTCATTTTTAATTAGCCATTCTTCTCATAGACATCTTTTCTCCCTCATAAGGATTAAAAAATATTAATCTCCAAAGAAATCTTAAGGGCTCCCACAGTATCTGCAAGTTATCAGATTGGCAACAAAACCTCCACATTATCCCTATTCCTTTCTCTCACTACACAACGCTTACCCAACAAAAACCACAGGGCAGTGTCCCCTCAGTAGGCAGCTCTGCCTGATGCTGCTCATTCCCTGGAAGGAATGTAAGCTCCTCTTCCCTTGGACTCATCTAGCCCGGTCTTTTCTGAAACACCTGGGTTAACTGCCCCTCTACACCCTCAGGAACCCACCTCCACTACCACTTCTTGTCAGAGCAGTTCTCAAAGCACTGACATTGACTTTCAAGTCTCCAAGCCCCTTCAGCCCCAAAACACAAAAGGGGGCACTCAAGAGCTGTCCCTCACGGGAGACTGCCTCTTATCCGCAGAAGGTAATGCCTAGGGCCACAGGAGAAGTTTACCCAAAGAGACGACCCACTCTCCCTCCCTGAACTCTGCTACCATTTTCACCTACATCAATCATTAATGCCTCATTTGTATCTTCCTCTACACCTGCCCCACGCTGAACAGGGGCCCCGTGGTTTCTCTCCTTAATGCTCTTCAGGGAAGGCAGTGAAAGCATGACCTCGCACATCACAATCTATCCACGAGTCAGTTCAGAACCTCCCGAGGTCGTTTGGAACAGGCAGGACTTCAAGTGACATAAAGGCGTGTGCAACGTGAAAGTCTGGGAAGCACACCCCAGGCAGGACCCCTTCTCCCTGCTCCCAGCACCCCCAAACGGTCCTACAACAAACCCCGGTTCAAGATTATATATACAGTAAGCCCAGAAATTAGATCCATTTCTCCTGATCGCCTCGACTGCAAATGGCACAAGGCCTAGGCCCGCATCTGTTCTGCATTTGCTTTTCCTCCGCAGTACCCAGAGCCCAGCACGACCACGGGGCGCCGGCATTTGGGGCTACAGGGCGGCCCCCAGCCACCGCCCTGGGACCCCCGCCCCGCTCGGCCGGGCCCCACCGGCGCCTCCCGCGGAGCTTCACCCACCACGCCCCTCCCCCTGCGTCTCTTCTGCCCCACCGACTCCCCTCCCAAGCCCGCCCCGGACTCGGGCCCGCCGATCCCAGCGGCGCCGGGGACCCAGCGCCGAAGGGGGCCCGGGGTGGCCGCGATCACCTGCACCGCCTGGCTGAGCCCCTCGCACACGGCATAGTTGAAGGAGTCCACGTGCGCCCGCGTCAGCTCCTGCAACGCCGCCTTCTGCTGCTCCCGCGGGATCCTGTACGAGGGGTCGGTCAGATGCTTCAGGCTAGGCCCGCTGGGCAGGTTCCGCCACCGGCCGCTGGACTCCATGCGGCGGCCGCACTCAGGACAGCAGCCACCGCTCCACGCTAGCGAGAAATGGGCGGAGCCGCGGAGCCTCCTGGGAAATGTTCCTCCAGTTCCGCCCGACACTAGTCCTCCCCTTTTATAGGGTCGGCTTGGAACCAAAACCACGGCCTGAACGGGCCGATTAAAACTGTGCAGAGCAGCCGGGTATGGTGGTGCACGCCTGTAATCCCAGCACTCGGGAGGCGGAGGCAGGAGGATCCTTGCGAGTTCGAAACCATCTTGGGCTACAAAGTGAGCGCAAGGCCAGCCTGAACTGCATAGCGAGACCCTGTCTCAAAAAGACAAAAACAAAAACAAAACAAAAAAAAAAACTGCGCAGAGCTAGAGCAGAGGGACCCAGACCTTCCTCAGTTCCGTCCCCCACCCAGATTCCTCCTCCGATGGGAAGTTAGGGAGGGGGCGTCCAAGTGGATTTACAGTCTAAGGCCTAGTGAGACTATGAATTCTTTCTCTATGCTAATCAAACAGAGTGCTTGCTATCGTGTATTTAACTGTATTGTATCACTGACACACAGTAACCACACACATTTATACGTGCTGGTAAGTTTGGACTTGTGTGTATGTATACTTGTGTGTGCACTTCTGTGTATACTTGTGTATACAACCATGAAATCATCACCAAAATTAATACAACGAGCGAATCCACCACTCTCCAAAGTGTCCTCCTGCCCTTTGGGAATCCTCACATCAACTTTACCTTTTCCTACTTCAGCTGGTAATTTCCACTCCTGTATCTTTTTTTTTTTTTTTGAGACAGGATCTCACTATGTAACCGAGGCTGACCTTGAACTCTTGGCAATCCTCCTGCCTCAGTCTCTCAAGTGCTGGAATTACAGGTGTGCACTTCCTTGCCTGGAAGAAAACCCTTCTTTCTTTCCCTCCCTCCTAGTTAGGGACTCTTGGGAGACAGGAAATTAAAGGGATTATTGCAGAAGCAATAATTTCCATCACTATACAAACTAGCAAAGTTCTTTTTAAGAAATTCACAGATCCTTTATCCTTCTTCCACTAACAAACCATTTTTCTGCTCCTCTTTACAACACAAATTGTAAAAAGACTGGGGATATAGCTCAGTGACACAAGTGTCTTGTGTGGAAAGTGCAAAGTCCTGAATTTGATTCCCAGTACCTCCCCCCCCCCAAAAAAAGATACTAAAGCACAAATTGTAAAAAGGATTGACCACCCTTACTTTCTCTCCACTGTTTTCAGGTATAGTACTGGGGTTAAAGTGAGCACTGAGCTCCCTCCCCAGCCTTTATTATTAGTAGTAATATTTTGATTTGAGACACAGTCTGGCTAAATTGCTCAGGCTGGCCTTTAATTTGAGATCTCCTGCCTTGGTCTCCCCAGCAGCTGGGATTACAGACATACACCACCACACCCCATTTATCTTTTTTATTGTTGAGTTGTAACAGTACTTCAGATAGTCAATGCGAATCCTTATTTAGCATGTGATTTGCAAACATTTTCCTCAATTCTGTGTGTGGTTTTATCTCCCTGATGGTGTTTTTTGAAGTAAAAAATTTTATTTTTTTAAATTTAAAAAAAATTTTTTTTTCCAGTACCAGGAATCGAACTCACGACCTCACGCTTGCCAGGCAGGCGCTGTGACGCTGAGCTAAATCCCCATCCCCAAAGTAAAAAATTTTAATTAAGCACTGTTTATTTGTTGTTATTGTTGGTGTTGCTTGCGCTTTTGGTATTACATCTGAGAAATCAGTGTCTAACCAAGGTCATGAAGATTTACCCATAAGCTTTCTTCTAAGAGTTGTAGCTTCAACTTTTATGCTTACATCTTTGATCTATTTTGCATTAATTTTTGTATATGGTATAAAAAAGATATATCACATCATTCCTTCATATGTGTATCTGAAGTTGTCTTAGCGCCATTTGTTGAAGACTTTCTTTCCCTCAACTGCACTGTCTTAGCCTCTTTGTCAAAAATCAGTTGAACAAGCCAGGTGAGGTGGTACACGCCTGTTATCTCTGCACTCAGTAGGCTGAGGCAGGATGATCACTGGAAGTTCCAGGCCAGTCTGGGCTACATAGTGATTTCGAGGACAGCTGGCACTACAGAGTGAGACCTTGCCTCAAAAAAAAAGATAAAAGGAGCTGGGGTTGTACTTCAGTGGTAGAGCACCCCTAAGTTTGGATCATCCATACAAAAAAATCAGTTGAACAAAGCTGGGTGTGGTGGCACATGCCTGTAAGTTCAGCACTTGGGAGGCTGAGGCAGGAGGATTACTGGAAATTCAAGGACAGCCTGGGCTACATAGTGAGTTCAAGGCCAGCCTGAATTACATAGTGAGACTTTGTCTCAAAAAAAAAACAACAACAAAAACAAAAACAGGCCAGGGATACAGCTCAGCAACACAGTGCCTGCCTGGCAAGCGCGAGGTCCCCAGCTTGATTCCTGGTTCAACAAAAACAAACCCAAAAAGTCAACTGAACATAGTTGTAGGGGTTTATTTCTGACTGAATTCTATCCCTCTGATCCTACCATCTGTCTTTCTACCAATACCACAAAATTGCAATCAACACAGATCTGTGATTAATTTTGAGTTTAGGAAGTGTACATCCTTCACCTCTATTCCCTTTCCAGCTTGCTTCAGCTATTCCTGGTTCTTAGGATTTCTATATGAATTTTAATGTCAACTTGTCAATTTGCATGAAAAGGGGAGGTCAGGTTCTTAAGAGAGCCTGCATTCAAATTATAGTTCAATTTGGGGCCTATTTTCATCTAAGCAGTAATTGTCTTCCAATCCATGATCAAACTGCCTTACATTTATTCAGGTGTTTTTAAATTTTTTTCAAAGACTTGTAGTCTGGGGTGTACAAATGAACTTTTTCATATTTATTCCTAAGTATTTGTTTTTGGTGCTGATATAAATGGGACTTTCTTAATTTCATTTTCAAATTGTTCATTTATAGTACACAGAAATACAATTGAAACGGGTGTGGCAGCACACGCCTGTAATCCCAGCACTTGAGAAACTGAGGCAGGAGGATTATTGCGAGTTCAAGATCAGACTGGGCTAAAAAGTGAGCTCAAACCTGGCCTGAACTGCATAGTGAGACCCTGCCTCAAAAAGAAAAAAAAAAAGAAATATAATTGTGTTTTGTACACTGATCTTGTATCTGGTAACCTTACTGAACTCATTTACTCTATGTAATTGTTTTTGTAGGTTCCTTAGGATTTTCTATAGACGACGTCATCTGCAAGACGATAGGTATACTTCTTCCTTTCCAAAGTGGATGCCCTTTCTTCCTTCCTTTTCTTTAACTCCTCTTTCTAGAATCTTTCTGAATGAAGTATTTTTGTTTTCTGTGTGGTATTAAGAAGAAAACGTTCAATCTTTAACCATTAAATAGGATGTAGCTGGGCATCGTGGTACATGCCTGTAATCCCAGCACTTGGGAGACTGAGGCAAGAGAGTCACTTAAGAGTTTGAAGCCAGCATATGTATCCTACATAGTGGATGTAGGCCAGCTATGACTGTGCTTAACTCATAGATATTGGTCCCCAACTACACTCCTCATAGATATTGGTCTGTTTTCTTATGCTGTCTCTGTTTGGATATCACACTAACAGTGGACTCATAAACTGAGTTAGGCCAGCCTGCCTGTGTTTAAAAAACACCCCCAAAAGAAACCCATGTCCCTCAGGATTGGAAAGGTATAAAATAAATAAACATATAGATGTAGTCCATGGGTTTTCCCCAAATTGTCCTTTGTCAACTTCTTTATCCCTTTATGAAGTTCCTGTTTTCTTCCTGACTTGTTTTCTTAATTGAAAAAACAGTATATTGTCAAATAACTTCTGTGACTATTAACATAATCATGTAGGTTTTCACTTTTTTCTTTCTGGTTTTTTGTTTTGTTTTGTTTTTTGACTTTTTCTATTAAAATGGTGTATTATATTGATTGAATATTGTGAGTGGTACACTGTATTCTTAGGCTAAATCCTACTGGTTATAATGTGTGTAATGGTTGATACACTGTGTCAACTTGAGAAGTTAAGAAGCTTAACTAAGTGACTCAGTAGTTCTACATCCTAGGGTGTACAGGACCCACCCTAGGGCGGGTAGCCTGCTTACAAAATACTGGAGGAAAAGAGGCATGCTCTCCCCCTTTTTACTGTCTTCCACCATCATGAACTGTTGCCTTTCTGCCATGTGCCATCCTGATTATGACTGACATAGACTGAAACCTCTACAAACTGTGAGCTAAATAAACCTCTCCTCCCTTAATTTTGGGCACCAGGTATTTTGTCCCAGCAACAAGAGAAAAATAAGACAATGTGTAATTCTTTCTATGTCATTGGCTAATTTACTGTTGGAGACTTTTTTCAACTACACTCCTCATAGATACTGGTCTGTTTTCTTGTGCTGTCCCGGTTTGGATATCACATTAACAGTGGACTCATAAACTGAGTTAGGAAATATTCTATTTTTTGGAAGAGTTTGTGGAAGACTATTTTTTGGAAGAATCTGTGGTAGTAATCCTTCTTTAAATGTTTGGTAGAATGAAGCCATCTGGTCCTGGGCTTTCCCTATGAAAAGTTTTTTTAAATTATTAATTCAGTCTTTTTACTTGCACATTTTTATTGGTGTAGAAAATAACAATATTTGTTATACTGATTTCTAATTTTACTCCATTGTGGTCAAAAAACATGAGCAGTCTTATTTCAGTCTTCTTACATTCACTGGGGCTTGTTTTATGGTCCAACAGATGATGTATATCAGAGAATGTTCCATGTACATTTCAGGACATGCATCTATTGCTGTCCAGTAGAATATTCTGTAGATATTTGTTTGTTCTAGTTGGTTTAAAGTGTTTTTTGTTTCCTTATTAACAATCTGCCTTGTTTTATCCATTATTGAAAATGGAGTATTGACAGTTCCAACTATTATTGTTGAATTGGCTACTTCTCCATGTCAGTCAATTTTTGCTTTATGTATCTTGCATTCTCTTGCTAGATGCATGTTTATCCTGATGGATTGATCCTTGTACCTTTCATTATAAAGCATCTTTGTAGTGGCAATTTTTTTTTATTAAAGCCTATTTTGTTGAATATTAGTGCAGTCACTCTTGCTGTCTTTTTGTTATTTTTTATTTTTGGTACCGGGAATTGAACTCAGGACCTTGCACTTGCCAGACAGGTGCTTATGCTGTTGAGCTATTTCCCTGGCTACTCTTGCTGTCTTTGAGTTCCTATTTGCATGATATATATTTTCACATCCTCCTTTTGTCAACCTATTTGTGGTTTGTGTGTGTGATACTGGGGATTGAACCCAGGGCCTTTGCTCTGAGCTACATCTCCAGCTCTTTTTATTTTTTATCTTTAGATAGGGTCTCACTAAGTTGCTGAGGCAAATTCAATCTTATGATCCTCCTGTCTCAGCCTCCCAAGTGCTGAGATTATAGCTATGTGCAACCACACATGGCTCCTCTGAGTTTTTTTTATCTAGAATGGGCCTCTTAGATAGAATGTAGCTGGACTGTGTTTTATTTGTTTTTGTTTTGTGAGTTTGGGTCTTACTACATAGTTTGGGCTGGCCTTGAATTTGGGATCCTTTTGCCATGGCTGGCTAGCTTCTATGTTCTTAGGAAGATATCTAAATTTTTCAAAACTGCTTATGGATATCTTTCCCTCTAAGTTTTTTAGTTTCTTGTCTGTTCCAGTGGTTATAGCTATCTCAGAAAGTTGCAACGTAAAATAATTGCTGCTATCATTTTTGACAAGTAGACCCAGGAAAAACAGTTGCTTAGTCTGGGCAAGCTCTGAGTCACAGCAAAGAAACACAAAGCCCTAAGATTGGGGATTTAATAGAGTATCAGGTGAAATGATGACAGGTCTCTGTTAACAGGGCTTTGGAGGTGGCTCCAAGCCCACTCTGTACCCTACAGCGGTTGCTAGGCAGCTGGACTTCACCACAGTTTTAAGATTGTTGGTTTCCAATGTGCCATGGAGCTGGGAAATGGGGATAGGAAGGGGGCAGATTAAAATGTCAGAAACTGTCATTCTTACCGAGATGCAAACATTTTTCTTGAATAAGTATTTTCTCCATTGCTGCAAGCCTTTGGTTAATGTCCAGCTTCCCTGGTGCTCTGTTGCTTTTATGACAGATGGGACATTCCCACTACCAACACTCATATGATACCCTCTTATGTGAATTTTAAAAAAGGAAAGTTGTTTGTAGCAATCTTCAACTTGTGCCACAAAGGATCCCATAATTTCCTTGCCTTTAGGGATACTTGAGGGCAAACATCTTTCAAATATTACTGAATTTCTGTGGCCACAGGATAACTTCAGGTTCTTTAGGAAGGGGCAGTTGCTGGCAGCAAACGGACAACCTCTTGCGGAGGTAGGTCCTCCAGTATCACTGAACCTGCTCTTAAGAAGCTGCCTGTGAACGCTCGACCCTGCGCTTTGTCCACACACTCTCCGCTAGGCCAGTGCATGTGTCCCATCACATCTCAAATGTTTTTGCAGTTGGGTGCCTAAACCAGGCATCTGACATGGAAGGACCCTCCTCAGTGCCAGAGGGGTGCTTAGGGGTAGAAGCAGGCCGTAGGACATGTAAGAGTTCAAAGCATGCAGCCTCACAGCACAAGAAGTTACAAGTTAATGACAGTTTCCATAAACAAATCCCTTCCACCTAAAGACTGAGTGCCTGAGGTGGAAGATTACAGGTATTCAAGAATTTGACCTGAGTGCTGGGCCTTTGTGCTTAGGAAGGTCGTCCTGGCTGTCTGGGTGATTACGGAAGTTTCCTCATGTTTGAAGCCCGGGAGGCTCCCCTTCACAACCATCCATCTCACCTCATCATTTCCACCATGATTCAGAGAATACCCAAGACGCGTGGGAAACAATGGACCAGATTCTGGCAGCTGAAATTGTTTCAGTGTTTCACCTTTAAGCAGCTCATTCATTTTGAAGGATAAGCTTATGTAAGGAACAACTTCCTTGGGTCAGGAAATTACGGCCACATCTGGCTTATTTTTTGTATGGCCTGTGAGTTTGGGATATTTTTGCACTTTGTAAGAGTTGTGGAAAAGACAAAGAATGTGCAGCATAGACCCTGAGTAGCATGGCTGCCTCCGCTAAGTAATGGTACCATGGATTTAAATAACCAGTAGGAGAGTCGACATCTACAATAAGATAACAGAACCAAGAGGGGCAAAAACGCTTGAAATATCATTACTTTAATGCTCCAGGCATTTTAAACATTCACAAAATTGCCTTATTTCTGAAATAATTCCTTCGGAGGTACAGATTCTGCGTCCAGGATCAGAGACACGTATATCGCTGAACGTTTTCTACAGCACCCACACGCCGCACCCAACCCGCTACTGGCACCTTGTCTTCATTAGTAGAGTCCCCTCTGCCACCCCCACAACAGGACTGGCATCACCCGTCAACACAACGGCGACTGCTCATGGAAACATTTTGTAGCTTTACGGACCCTCGCTGGTTCTGTGGATCCCAGCATGCTTCCAGCACCGTCAGGCATTCCATGCACCTGACCATGACCCTGGGGATCTCACAAAGCATCACATCAGCTGGGATCTAGGCCGGCATCTGCTCCACCCCGCCATACAAACACCGAGGCACTTAAATGTTCTTGGTAAAATGGAGTCTATAATCACCGTAGTTCAGTGTGAGGGGAAGGGCTTTTCTCTCGTAGCTAATTAGAACTTTAACACATATTTAGTAGATTTGTAAATCCACATCTGTTTACATTTGCGGTCAAGGCTTCATAAACTTTATATTAAGCAGATATGAGTTTCCAAACACTGAGGAGAAGCAAATAGAGAACCTGCTTAGACAATACTGGCTTTGTTTTTTTTTCCTTTTGAGACAGGGTCTCGCTATGCAGTTCAGGCTGGCCTTGAGCTCACTTTGTAGCCCAGGCTGGTCTCGAACTCACAATGATCCTCCTGCCTCAGCTTCCCGAGTGCTGGGATTACAGGCGTACACCACCATGCCCGGCAACAATACTGGCTTGTACCATGAATACAGATATCAACATCTGGGTGTTCCTAAAGAAATGCCTGTTTCCAAAAAGAACTTTTTTTTTTTTTCCAAAGGCTTAAGCCTTAAATGGTTCTTCCAGGGTAGCAATGCATTTTTTCTCCCTCTTTAGGCAGTAATTCAAGGCATCTCAAGACACTGCTGCTGCCTGAGGTTCTGGTTTAATTGCCCAGGGCTGGAAGGAGAGTGAAGCTATAGGCACCAAGAGTTTGTTTTAAAAGGTTTGCAGATGTTTGTAGCATGTAGTCAGTATGGTACTAAAGGCTCTTGAGTTTTCCTGTTCTCGTCTGTCCTCACGAAAAGCCCTTGAGGTAGTCCCTGGTCAGGCAACAATCTCTTCCATGAGCAAGAAACTAAGGCACAGAGAGGTGGGGGGCTCCTCTGATACTGCGCAGTCAAATAACAGAGCCAAGATTGGAATCGACATCTCCAAATAAATCACACCTCTGCTCCCAGCACCGGCAGTGCTTACACGGGCCCACCCTGTGACACTGGGGACTCAGGCACAACCAACGGGGCCAAGGGCACCATGGGAGGATATGGGAAAGCTCTCAGCCAGCCTTCCTACCTGACTGGAAATAAATGCCTTATAGAAATGCTTTGCACAGGTGCACGCTCGGAACCATGTGAGGAAGGAACTGCCACTTTTCTTAAAGCCTCGCTTTACTCACAGGTATGCAATGCATTCAGCTTTCTTGGAAAATCTATCAGGATCCACAGACTTTCTAACACCTGAATTCTGAGCTCCGTCACTGGATGAGTTGGAAAACCCTGAAATGTTCCTGTGAGTTGGGTCCCAAAGCACAGAGAACCCTCCAGGCTTTCCTCATTGCCAGCCCACCCAGACCTGCCAAGAACCCAGAACCTTTACGTCCTAAATCACTGTGCCTCGTGCTGCGATGGGATCATACCTCACTCCATTCTCAGGGGTTCCCGCCTGCTAACCCATCAGCTCGCTGAACCTCCAGCATTGACGTACCATGGGCTCTTATTTTGCCCTGGATGTTAACTGTATTCTCCATATTACAGGTACCCAGTGGGACTTTGCATAATTCCTAATTCCT
Organism: Chinchilla lanigera; assembly: GCF_000276665.1. Taxonomy (NCBI): domain Eukaryota; kingdom Metazoa; phylum Chordata; class Mammalia; order Rodentia; family Chinchillidae; genus Chinchilla; species Chinchilla lanigera. The sequence continues at coordinate 1,746,833 of NW_004955470.1, forward strand.
GCGAGCACCAATCCGGTTGGGACCTTCACCACTTCACTGTAACACCTTTGTATCCAATCACTCATCACTGTCTCTAGCACATAATGTCTAACATTACTCCTTTTTCATCAGCAGCTTGCGTATCTCATCCTATGTGAGGAGGTAATGCTTTTCTCTGTCTTTTGTAAACATCTCACCTGACTGCAGAACCTGCCAAGCAAAAACGAATACTGGAGCACACAAGAGGGAGTAGATCATGTCCTGGGGAGGAGTACAGATTCCCGTGTGTTTGCTGCTGGGATTTCCAGTACACTCTTAAGAAAAGCCTAGCCAGGTGTGGTGGCACACACCTGTAATCCCAGCACTCGGGAGGCGGAGGTGGAGGATCGCAGTGAGTTCGAGGGCAGCCTACAGAAGTGAGTTCAAGGCTGGCCTGAACTGCACGGCAAGACCTTGTCTCAAAAAAAGAAAAGCCTAAGTATTTGGATCACAGTGATGACAAAAAACATCTTTCCACTGCTAGGGACGTGGCCTCCCAAGAAGCCTCCCGCGATCTGTGGATCAAAATATCACTTGATCTGGTACTGAGAAACCACATCTTTGTATACCTTTGTATACCTTTGTTGAAACTTACAAGAAGCTGCAAGGAGCTCTGGAACTGCCTCTTTCCCATCTAGGTAGGACACACACTTACTCAGAGAGCCTCTCTCCCGACGCTTCCAGGCACAAGCAGACTCAGAATCCTTCTTGGGATGGAACCCGTCCCACCAGCTCTTAGAGAAGGTGCTTGAAGCACAAGGAAACCAAAAAGAGGGGAAGACACCTGTGTCTGGCCAGGGCCATCTGGAGGGGATACGAGGCATGGAATTCTATCTCCCTGACTCTCAAGATTTTATAAATTTTTAAAAATTGAAGGAAAGGAGACTTTGCAGGTCTGCAGTTAGCATTCTGATTAAAACAAAAATAACTGAGAATCGTCATATTTCAAAGACACCCCCCTCACACACACGTTCAACCTCTTAAGTAAAGCAAGATACTGTATGGTTTGTCCTCTCTCATGCTTATTTGAGGCTTCTAAGCTTGGCAGACTTGCTGCTTTGTTTCTGAAACATGCAGAGAGCAGCTCGAGAGTGCACAGTGGGTGCTGTTTGGGCCCTATCCAGAGGACCCCCGACAGGAGCTGGACCCCTCGCCACCGGAAAGGAGATGAGGACAGCAGCCTCCGCAGAGAGGCCGACACACGGCACGAAACTAAGGACTGTTGGTGCATGCTTGTCCAGAGTTTAGGAGGACAGAGTATCGCGATGGGGACGAGCAGGGACATATGGGCCGCTCCAAAGTGCTCTAACATCCACTTTGTGTCCCAGAAAGCCAGGCTGCAGCTGGGCACAGAGCTAAGGCACTACGGCTGCAGCGGGTGGGTGGAAAGACCAAGCAGCAGCCCCGCAGTCTGCCACACGTGGGAGGACAGCTCTGCCCCCAGCGCCGCCTAAGCAGAGACCTCCCAAGGAAGAGAACACACAGGCACCAAAGCCCTGCCTTCGCCCCCACAGATGAACATTCCGCTCCCCGCTCAGAGACATGTGCCTCAGCTTCCTCCACTGCAACAGCACTGCTGAGAGCTCCCCAGGGCAGCTCCCTGAGCAGCCAGCTCCGGGCGTCGCTTCCTCTTCTCCTGCTGTCTTCTGTCACACTGTTCAAGTTGCCTCTCTTTCCCAGCTCGGCTTGCTATGGAGTAGTCCGGTCATCTCGCCTCGCCGTGGAGCAGGACCTTGTGCATTTCCCGAGGCAGCTCTGAGGGCCCCGTCGGTCACAGCTTGATGAACGCAGCTAGCTGTGGCTGCTGCTCCACATCTGGAGGCGGGAAGACACTGGATATGGCTAAGTCCACGATGCCCTGGCACAGTTCTGCATAGAGCTTCCTGAAATGTGTTTTTGAAAATGTCATTGAGGGAGTTCATCAAAGTGCAAAAAAACCCACAAAAAATCCAAGTTTTTTTTTCTTTTTTAGCTAAGATCAGCCCCAGGAATTCCATCTCGCTATCACGGTTGTAAACCTGGTTTCCATGGTTTATAGATATACTGCAGGAGACACTGCATGTAGATAAAGCATTTCCTCACGAATATTTATGAAAGGCGGAACCAGACAACTCCTGTTGCAGCTGGCAGGGATGGCAGGGATGGCAGGCAATTTCAGGCACTTGCCTGTGAGTGTGTATGGCGGGGCAGGCACGACCCAGGTAAAGAACCAATTTGTTATGGTCGAGGGGACACTGGGAAGATCCATAGAATCAACAGCTAAGCTGGGTGGAGAAGATAAAGAGAAGTCAGACAGGACAAGGATAGCAGCATAGAAAAGAGGAAGAAGCAGAAGGGAGGGGGGAAGAAAAGAGGGAGAGAGAGCGAGAGGGGAGGAAGGAGGAGGGACTGTGCTTGCGTGCGTGTGTGCGTGCGTGCCTGTGAGCATGTTGGGGGAAGGCAGAGGAGGGCTGCCTGAATGGAGGAGTGCGTGCACCAAGGAGCAGGAACTCGGGGTACCTGGGGAAGTGACAATTGCAAGCAGAGCGGTGTAATGTAGACCACATCAGGCCCCAAGGTAACGGCCGAGGTCTGGACTTCCTCCACAGGCAAGCGGACTTCCACAGTGGACAAGCCAGAAAGAAAACCTCCCTCTGATCACACCAGAGAGCTCTAAGACTTCTACCTTCTACTTACCCTTGTGGGATTCCCTTGGCCAGACCCTAGGCCCTGGAGTCAGCCCCCACTCTCTGGTTGACGCTAACCCAGGCAAAAGCCAGAGATGCGTGGGCCAAAGAGGAAACCCTAACCTCAGATGACCCTCTGGGCCAGATGTGCCCACCCACACACTTGTTCTGGACACATCTGGAATCCCAGTGGCTCGAACGAAGGGCAGGAGCCAAGCCAGCCAGCCTAGGGCAGAGGTCTTCACTCTTAATCATCCGAAGATGGTGTCTTCCAGTCTCCACCAGTCAGGACAGCCTCACAGGCCCACTCCCACGCCGACTGCTGTAATGCCAGCCCCTCCCTTCAGCCTCGCACCACAGAACCTCTAATCCACTCCTGGCCCCAGGACTGGTGCTTCTGTGTCCCCACCTGCTGTAGGGCCCTGAGGGAAGGAAATGTTCCTGCCTCTATTTTCTTTTCTGGGAAGTCCTAAGTGCTGGCTAACCTTCATCTCTCCTGCTATGGTCTGTTCTTTCCTCTCTCTCCTCCCCAGCTCCCAGGCCCCGCACCCCTGTCTACACAAATCGAGTCTCATTTCAATAGTTCAGCCTGGCCCGACTACTCAACCCCTCGCTCCTGAAGAGACAGGCCCCTGGAGGTCCACAGGGAAAGAGGGTAATTGCTCAACTTGGACTCAGTCAGTCACCAAGAGCCAGAAGCTGTCAAAATATGTCATGTTCAGTATTTCACGACACTTGTCGTAAACCGCCTCTGGACGTAGCTTCTGCAGGGAAGCTGGGAAGAGGAGAGGACATAAAGCGGCTTCAACACGGTCAAGCCAACTCAGCCTCAGGTATTTCTGATGGAGGATACTTGATACCCGCCCCCAGCTTCATAAAACAAAACAGGTAAGTCAGTATGTGACCACGTACAAACACACGGAAACTGCAGGACACTAACGGACTTCCCTATCTATGCCATTATCGCACCCTACCAGATCCCTTTCCTTCTCCTCCTCAGGCAATGAGTACAGAGGCATTTGAAAGTTTCTCCTTCAGCATGAGATTAAGACAGTGTGACCCTGTCTGCCTTGAACTCCCTTAGTAGGAGCCCCCAACTCCGACCTCAGGGGCCTCTCCACACAAAATCATGAACCTACATGAACAGACAGCTGTTTCTCCTTCTCTTGCAGAAGTTGAAGTACAAAATGATTCATAATATAATGAACTGGGCAGCGTCTGTCTCTCTCCTTAAGGGGGCTTTCTTGGGGACACTGGTCTTTGTCTGTCCCCTGTACCCCACCATGCTTCAGCAGACTCTAAGGAAAGGGAATCTGGCAGACACTGAGGTGCTATGCAGAATGAGGAAGATGGGTCCAAAGAAGACTCGACACAGGTGTTCATTTCTATCACTAGAGACCCAGGTTGGGCTCCGGCATGACCAGCTCCGCATGATCGGCTCCTGCAGAGCTCTGCAGTAAGAGGAGAGTTCCTGCAGGAACGCAGGGGCACTACCTGTGGGGAAAGGCCGTCCAAGCTGTGACTCTCACACCTGCTGAACCAGGGAGGAGTCGCTATTCCCACACCTTCCTCTGTGCCTGGTTATCCTTCCTTGCTGGTATGGGATGAAAGAAGCAGGCCCACCCTTGGGCCAAAGCCTGTAGGTTCCCGACATGAACAGCGCTGAGGCAGGAGAACTGGGCCCCTCAGCACAGTTCTGTTCATGTGGGCACGGCCTGGTCTTGCCTGGCACCCAGCACAGAGCTAGGTCCCCGGACCTGCATCCGCTGAACACTCTCCCCGTTCCCTTTGGGACCTGACCCTCTCCCCTCACCCAATGCCAACCCCACTCTCCGGACCACCTTCAGCCCCAGTGTGACTGTCTCTCCCACCCTCAGGATCCTCACTCAGCGGGACGTGAGTCTCTCTGGCAGTTACTAGTTTTGTTTGACACCCGCATGGCATCCACCATCCACCTGAGCACTGAGCACCGCATGGGACATGGGAAAGGAGATGACACAACTGAGCTGCCATGCCAGCCAGGGCCCTCACCAAGCACTCCTGTCACGTGACAGCCTGCCCGCCAGCAGTGCAAGGCTCTACCCTTCAGTCAGACTCTGCCAAGTACACAACCAGCTCCCGCCTGACAGACACAATGGTGTTCGGTTCAGACTTACTGAGCACAAGCCGGGGCGCCGTTGACCTCAATGAGCCACACCTTCAGCTCTTCGTCCACCATGAAGTCAAAGCCAAAGAGCTGGAAGCTCTGGTAAGGGAGGTGCTTGGTGCTGATGGCCGGCTCCACGCTCATGAGGCAGCTCCTGGGGGCACAGGGAGAACAGCTTACTGAGGATGAGGTGGTGGAGGCGGAGGAAGCACAAGAGCTGTGCTTGGAAGATGTGATGTCCAGTGTGTGTAAAAATAGGCAACTAGGGCCGGGGATGTAGCTCAGCGGCACAAGTGCCTGCGTGGCAAGCACACGGTCCTGAGTTTGATTCCCAGTACCAAAAAATTAAAAAAAAAATGGGCAACTGACTCCTTTTTAAAAAAATGTATCACCAAGAGAATGCTAGGTATCAAGTAGTTTGTTACAAATGCACAAAATCACTCAGGTTCTTCCAGGCAAAAGCTGCCGTCCCTGTTCCAGGCCCTGCGGAGCATGGCGGAGAGTCACTATGGTCTTTCCAAAAGCAGCGTCCACCAGCGGAGGAAGCCAGGGCTGCTGCCACATTTGTTTATAACAAAGAATGGAACCCTGGTCCAAGTAGTTTCTTTCACTAGCTCTGGTTCTACTGCCAACTTTTTGCAGTTAAAAGATTTAAGAGCTATGCATATTAAAATCAAGTACTGAAAGCGGACCCTTGACTTACGAACGCAATTCGTTCCGAGGGCTGCTTGTAACTCAAGTCGTCAATTGAAAGCGCAGGCTCCTCTACAGCCTTCAAAGTCCCTCTCCTGGACACAGACAGATCAGAGTATCCTCAGAGAGACACTGGCCCAGGAGTTCTCAGTTAACCCCACACAGGAAAGGGTTATGACCGGAATTGCAGTTGTAACTTATGACCAAAATCTTGAGTTATTTCCTGAGTGCCAACCACCTATGCCTCCAGATGGTCTCAGATACAGACTTAACCTTTAAAGAGTTCTGGAAGGAACATCGTAACATAGTTTCCTGTTCGGGGTTAACTGAGAAATCCCGGACCAACATCTCTCTGAGGACATTGAGATCTGCCTGTGCAAAGGAGAGAGATTTTGAAGGCTGGAGAGAAGCCTGCACCTTCAGCTGGCTACTCCAAGTGTTGACGGTGTTCACTGAGATAATGATGTAAGGAACTTGGTATAACTCTTGGTACCGAGAAGTGCTTCATAAATATTCCTCTTACGAAAAAGCACATTTCGGGGCTGGGGATTTAGCTCAGCGGCACAGCACCTGCCTGGAAAGTGCAAGGTCCTGAGTTTGATTCCCGGTGCCGGTGGCGGGGGGACACAAAAAAACAAAAAAAAGAGTATCATCTGAAAAAGCACATTTCATGAATTCAATGGTAATGATATTAATTACAAATCTATCATTGACGAATAATGAACAGCTGTTATCTACAACAAATATCCCAGAACCACAAGCCATTTCTGTTTAATGAAGACTTTCCCTGATTTTTCCCTGTTTTGAGCCAGATGTTACTAAGTTGCCTAGGCTGGCCTCAGACTTACAATCCTCCTGCCTTAGCCTGCCAAGTGGCAGGGACTGTAGAGATGCACTGCCACACCCACCACACACTGTTTAAAAACTATCTCAATATATCTCCTAGCTATTTGGAAGGCTTAGGCAGGAAGATCATCTGACCTCAGGAGTGCAAGATCTGCTTGATAACTTAGCAACTTAGTGAGACCCTTTCTCAAAATAAAAAAATAAAAAGCTCAGTGTGAAGCCCCTCTGTTCAATTCTCAGTATCGCTCCCACCCCAAGCCCACAAAAGCACAGCATCTTATCTCTATACTATGAGAGAATACTCTTAAACAGATTTCAATTAAGATGTCCTTTAAGCCAGGAATGGTGGCATATGCCTGTAATTTCAGCACTTGTAGCACTTGGATGAGGCAGGAGGATTGTGAGTTCAAGGCACCTTTGGGCTACATAGCAAGTTGGAGGCTGTCCTGCACTACATAGTGAGACCCTGTCTCAAAAATCAAAAAAGAGCCAGGCATGATGGTGCACACCTGTAATCCCAGCCCTTGGGAAGCTGAGGCAGGAGGACTGCCGCAAATTTGAGGCCAACCTGGGATATACAGTGGGCTCAAGGCAAATCTGAATTAAATTGGTAGACCCTGTCTCAAAAAAAACAAAAAGAAAGGAAGGAAGTGGGGAGGGCAGGAAGACCTTTAATATTTTTGTTTTGTTTTGTTTTTCTTCCAGTACCGGGAGTCAAACGACCTTGCGTTTGCTAGGCAGGTGCTGTGCCGCTGAGCTAAATCCCCAGCCCCAGACCTTTAATATACAATTAAGATGTAATTAGGAAAAGTTTAACAGAAAGAGAGAGAAAAAACCAAGAAAAGAAAGGGTAAAAGTGAAAGCAGCGTCACACTCCGACCCATAAAGGAAAAACTACGAGCTGGAACAACACTGAATATTATTTTCTATCTGTTGGAAATGCCGGATAAATAATTCACCATAGAGGACTGTTTTCCTCTTCAGAGACTTCACAAAGAGCATCTTTTTGGGCTGGGGGGGGGGAATCACGGAAAAGAAGGGAAGCTGAGCGCCAAGAGGACACTGATGGCCCCACTGATGGCACTGATGGCCCACCTACTCTGAGCAAACCATGAGCAGGAGCAGGCACGCTGCCAGCAGACATGTCACCTGAACCACCTTACCTGGCATCACTCCAGGCCACAGACAATCCCTAAGAAAAGACTCCAAGCCCTGAGGGATCTGCTGGACTCCACGTAACAGCACATTAGAGAAGTCTCACAGTGCCAATGCCACCGTAGATACACAGCTGAATGGAAAGCATGGGCTCCAGGAACAGTGCCCCCATCGCCTGATTAATAACAAGGGTCCCCACGGTGCTGTGGGCTGATGGAGACTACTACGAAGCAGGCCTGAGGAGGACTTAAATTAACCAGTTGGCTTTTTATGTTCATTTGTGCATCTGTCCAAGGCCTAGGGGCCTTGTCTGGAGATGGGTGGTGGACTCATAGTAAGTGAACCTCTACTAAAACTGAAGTGGTGATGAAGCCGAAAGCCTCAAAAGATAAGACAAGATCACAGCCAAGGACACCTGGATCCGATCTCAACTAGATAAAGACTATAGCCTCAGGCACCTCACTCCTGGGTGGGTGAATTTAATCCTTATTAAGGATTAACTCAATACCTTACTTGGAGAAGTCCTTGAGTGATTCAGCCCTTCCTGAGTACTCCCCTCCCTTCTTCTGATAACCAAATAAATCCAGCCCACCCAGAGAAGGTCTTGGTCTTAGGCCTAAGAGAATCTCAAATTTTGTGAGAGGGCTCTGATCCTCCCGGAGACCCAGAATCATTCCATTTGCCTCTTTTTACTTAGCCTTCACTGTACACTCATTCGGGAGATTGTGGACCTGATCAGCCCACAATAGCTAAGGTATATTATTAACCCAGTAGAGGGCAAGGACAGTCTCCTGCACAAATGGTCCTGGGCCAACGACATATCCTTGTAGAGCAACATAACATTTGGCATTCAAGAATGCCATACAGATTACAGGTCTAAACTATCAGAAACAAAACCCAGACATTCACCAAGTACAGAAGAGATAAGCTCTGGAATGTTCTCACGATGGAGCATTACACAGCCATACAAAGGACAAACTACTGCTCTGTTCAATTTGATGAATGAATGCCACACACAAGGTCAAAAAAAGCTGGACATAAAACAAAAACTATAGTATAATTCCGTTCACATAAGGTGGAGTGAGCAAAGAGGAATCTATACTGATATTAGTCAAGGAGTAGCTGTCTTTGACAGGAAATAAATACTTTTGGGTGGTTCAAGTACTGTAAATTTTTTTTTTTTTTTTGGTGGTACAGGGCCTTTACACTGAGCTATATCCATAGCCCTCTTTTATTTTTTATTTTGAAGCAGGGTTTCATTAATTTGCGAAGCTGTATAGGCTGGGCTTGAATTTGTGATTCTCCTGCCTCAGCCTCTCAGAACACTGGGATTACTGGCTTGCACCACCCCACATCTGGCTGTAAATGTTTTATATCTTGAGTTACATCAGAGTCCAGTAAGTGCATGTATAATGAAAACTCACTGAACTGTACACTATGCATTTTATACTTTATTTTAAAATTCTCAGCAGAGGTAGTAACATATACTTATAAGCCCAGTATCAGGGAAGGTGAAAATCAATAAAAGCTGCTTTTTAAAACATATTTAAAGAATTAATAACTCTCTAGTGAATCTATTCAAGAAATACAGAAGGAAAATATAGACTTTGATGTTAGAAATAAAAGAAGTGATCTCATTATAAATCCTATGGATACTAAAATGCAAAGAAGGAATATCACAAATAACTTTTGCCCAGAAATTAGACAATTTAAGTGGAACACTTCCTGGAAAGACATAAACAAAGCTCCTTCAAGAAGAAACACAATAAGCAGAAAAGGACAATTAAGTTACCTTATTATATGCTTGATTTGTTGTAAGATACTAGTTTCCAAGGTAATGTTCAAAGCACTCATTAGGTACTGATTGAACTCCTCAAAGAACATTTCATTCCCCTCCTCATACTTCCCATAGTTCTTTGAGTACTCCTTTTGAATGCAGTGATTGGTCAAATGGCAGGTCTTGTCCTGGAAATTATCCACATGATATGGTTCTGAAGCAGTTCGGAGAACACCCTCTCTGTAGAGGTAGATATTATACTGATGGTCCACCAAGACCCAGCTTCTGAAATTCAATAAAAAACACTATTGTACTCAGGTATCTGTAATCTCTCTCTCTATCTCTCTCTCTCTCTCTCTCTCTCTCTCTCTCTCTCTCTCTCTCTCACATTCACTGTGTATGTGTGCGTGTGTGTGTGTGTACCTCTCCATTTTGAGTATTTTGGGGGTTAGGGAGGTAAGGTAAGCAGCGGAAGGAAGGAGGTTCTAAAATTATACCGGGCAAACTCTGAGCCAAAATAGTGGATTAACATTATAAAGAAGCAAACAAAACATTTCACCCGCTAGGTGCCACCGCTAGGTGTGGTGGCACACGCCTGTAATCCCAGCACTCAGGAGGCTGAGGCAGGAGGATTGTTGCAAGTTCGAAACCAGCCTGGGCTACAAAGTGAGTTTAAGGCCAGCCTGAACTGCATAGCAAGACCCTGTTTCAAAAGGACAAAAAGAAAAAAAAAAAAAAAAATTCACCCTATGTGACAAGGAGACTTACATCCATTAAAAAACCCCAGCATTTTGAAGAGATTGGATGGGTTTTGAGGTTAACCTATAAAACCTCCATTGGCCATGTTTATACTTTCCCATCTTAAGAGAAGGAATGAACATCTGGAAGTCATCTGACACGGGGCTGATGTGCAAGAAGCAGTAAGTCTTACGAGTGACATCAAGTCATTCTGAATGAGATCAGGGGACAAGGATTCTCAACGAGGCGATGGCAGCAGGCCACGGGCAAGCAGGGCAGAGGGCTGGTTAGCGGCAGAAAGCACCTCACAACCTCTCTCCCCAAGGTAGGCCTTTGGCTCAGAAATATAAAATCTAGAAACCTGAGGTATGTTCCTGAAATTCATCAAAAGTGAGACACAGATAGTAAAGTGAGTGCAGATGATCTGGCAGGGTCACACAGTGTGCTGCATCTGAATTTTGTATGTGTTCTTTGTGCAATTCTCAGCTCCTTCCCTAAGTAAGCCCGGTAAAGGTACAAGTTATTTTCACAAAAGCCATTTCACGGCATTTTATTTTCATATATGTGTGTATGAGTGTATATATACACATATGTGTAGCTATGTACATATGCATAAAGAGGACAGATAATCTTAGTAAAATTTCTTGGAAAAAAGAAAGAGTGGAAACAAAAACAGGAAATTGGGTACAAAAGCTCAGGGCCACTGGGCTCCACTCGATTTTGGCAATCCATGAAACTGGCAAATACTTCCTCACATTCACACCCCGCTTAGCACCATATCCTATCCCGTTTTTTTCTGGTGGACAAAGACAAAAGCAGCCGACAGGGCAGCAAGCGTTACCGGATGTCAAACTTGCGGTGCCCTGGCTCCAGTAGCAGAGGGCGCTCGAGGTATTTCTGGATCACGTGCACCTGGCCCTGGTTGTCTATGAAATCCAGAAGCTCTGACGCCTCTGAGGAGATGAGGATGCCTTCGCCTAACAGAACGAAAACAAAACAGAAGTAGTCTGGTTCGTCTCACAAGGAAAAGCTGTCTACAAAGCCACAAAGGAAACACAGAAGGCACAAACAACCAAACCAAACCAAACACTCACAGGAGGTCCTCATTGACTACACTTCACTCTTCCTTCTCCTGTCCTCCCACAACTGCTCACACCCTCCCCTTCCTCTACAGCTGCACCCAGGGTATCCAACTAACTCTTTCTGCGCATAGGAGCACCGGCTTAGCGAGCTGCAACCACAAAATTGTAGTTGTACCGGCAATCAAGAGTCCAAGCACGTTAACTAAATGCCATCTACTATCAGTCACTGGCTATAATAAAGACTATATCACCTATAACCAATGACTCCATTTCTAACACTGTATCATATAGAAATACCAGGAAAGTTAGGGAATAAAAACAAGTATGTTCTCCGCAGCATTGTAACAGAAAAAATTAGATACATTCAAAGTTTCCACTAACATTAAGTAAGTGGAACCAAGTCCACTTGACTGAGATGTTACACACCTTTTAAAATGTAGCATGTTTAACTGTTTGGTCAATCTTGCACTCTTACATCTGATAATCTGAGCAACTTCGTTGAAGATAATAATATGTAATATAACAACCATTGTTAATTTCCTATTATCTTTTTTTTTTTTGGTACCAGGAATCGAACTGATGACCTTGCGCTTGCCAGGCAGGCGCTGTGCTGCTGAGTTATATCCCCAGCCCCTCCTATCATCTTATTTTGAAATTCTGCACCGTTTTTATTGTTTTTGTGTTGTTTTGCTTTTGCTTTGTGGTTATTTTGGTTTTTTTCCTCTTTAAAATAAAATTTTAAAAGTGTGTAATTCAATGGTCTGATGTATATTCCTGAGTTTTGCAACCATAGGTACCATGTGATTTTAGGGCAGTCTCATCAGCCCCTCCAGGGAGCTCTGTACCCATTTCCTCCCCACGCCCCATTCACTCCAGTCTCTGCCGACTGCTAATCTACTTTCTGTCTCTAAGCATTGCCTCTTCTGGATATTTCATATAAATCATGTCACATAGTACATGGCCACTGTGGATGGCTAATTTCACTAGCACAGTTTTCGAAGTTCATTCATGTTGTAGATGCACTGGTACTTTGCTCCTTTTTAGGGTTGAGGAGTATTCTACAGTATGGTTATACCACACTTTTATTAACTCGTGATTTGGACATCTCAGTTGTTTGCACTACTGTCTGGCTCTTAGCAATAATGCTATAAAGACTCACATACAAGTCTGTGTAGACATATGTTTTTAATTCAGTGCCATTGTGATCTCGATTGGAATTATGTTAAACCTACAGACCATTATGGGGTGAGCTGACATCTCTACCTTGAGTTCTGCAATCCATGAATATGGTATGTTTATCCATTTTTTAAAGGTGCCCTTTGACCTCTTTCATGGCCATTTTGTAAGTGTCAGCATTCAGAGCTTGTACATATTTTGTTAAGTTTATACCTAAGCATCTCACTCTCTCTGGGGTGACTGTAAGTGCTACTGTTTTAACCACTTAACAGTTCACCCCAAGCATCACTCGGGGTACTATCACACTGTTAAGCACTATCTCTAGCATTGCTTGGGCAGGTGTTACTTTAGCCAGTCAATTCTTGTCACTTTAGCCAGTCAATTCTTGTACTGAAGAAATTTGATAAAATTATCATCTTCATATCTCCTGTTACATTACCTTATAAAATTTAATGAAAATATGCACTTTTTGTCATGCTGTATTTAAATAACTGACTGGCAAGAGGTTAATTTTGGTTTCCACGTCATTAATACACAGAAATGCAGTTTTTGTGTGTTACATCCTGTAACACTGTGAAGCTCACATTTTAGTCCTGAGGCCCTTTCACTTATGCTTGGGACTTATAGCCTATCTCATCGTAGATCTCATACTTTCCGCGCAAGTGAATTCAGTTCCATTTGTTAATTTAATGATCCATTTTTCCTTAAAATCAACCTCTTTCTCATCTACCCTGTTTGTGCCATTTTTTCCACCACTTGGTTAGGCTCTTGAACAAGAAACTGTGTTGGAAAAGCTCCCTCTTTTCCTACATACAACTCCTTTTGTTTCATCTTCTCTAGGATCCACACTCGGGGTTTTCTGGCTACTCTTTATTTCCAGTTGCCCATCCTCAACTTCAGAACTTAACCTCTCTTCCTGTGCACCGCCTTGCACCAACTTCTAGAATGCTCACCCTAAAGCACCGCTTTCCCTAATGTCCTGGAACTGTCTCCCTCTCCTGCTGAGGCCTTGCTCTGCATCACCTAACCGCCTTCCCTCCCCTATGCGCCCACCTAATTTTCCTTATGTAAACTATTTGCTATTGGAAATTCATATACCAATGCGAGTAGGCTGCAGAAACAGTGGGTAAAACGCAAAGAAATAAATACATTTTTATAGCTTTAAAAAATTATTATCATTTAAACAGAGAACATTAAATGGAAACAGAAAAGCTAAGCACAGTCTTCTTTCCTAACATAATTGTTTCTGTTTTTTCATATTAGCAAAGCCTGTTTCAATCACCATGAACTCACTGCATATTCTTTTTTTAAATTTACATGGTCATTTTTTTAATTTTTATATAAACTTTGCCATTATGTTTTTTTTTGTTTTTGTTTTTGTTTTTCTTCCGGTACCGGGAATCGAACTCACGACCTTGTGCTTGCCAGGCAGGCGCTGTGCTGCTGAGCTAAATCCCCAGCCCCCTGCCATTATGTTAATGCCTGAAAATATCTTACTATGTGGAAGTAAAAAAAAAAAAAAAAGAGTTACACATTTCTTTACTGGTTGCTGGACAAAAGAGTTGTTTCTAAATAATATTATGCTATTATAGATAATATGGTAGTAAATGTCTTTGTGGTGGATCACTCATTTCTTTTATTTTTATTATTATTTTTCGTCTTTTTGAGGCAGGGTCTTGCTATGCAGTTCAAGCTGGCCTTGAGCTCACTTTGTAGCCCAGGCTGGCCTCAAACTCTTGGCGATCCTCCTGCCTCAGCCTCCTGAGTGCTGTGATTATAGGCATGCACCTCCACACCTGGCTCATTTCTTTGAAATATTTCTTTGGAGTAAATTTTCAGGAGTGAGAATACTGCGCCAAATGATATGAGTCCTTTATGACTCTCGTGTGTCACTGCACTGCTTTTTCAAAGGGTTGTGAAACATCCCTTTGAAATTTTGGTCCCAACCAAATTTTGGTTGGGTCCCAACCAATGGGTCCCAACCAACGGCAACAACATCGCTCATGCTTTTCATGTTCTTATTTTGCAGCTCTACAATGACAGGTAAAATCTAATTTATTTAGTAAGTTTTGGCTACTGGTGTAGCCTGTTTCCATGGGTCTGTTAACTGTTCCTTATACCGCTTATTCGTTCATATCCTCACTCACTAACCATGGAGAAATTATGAAGGAATTTTGGAGGGCAATCTTTAAGAAGCTGAGTCCTTTCTGTCCCCTTGCCCCAGTTCCCACTTGAACTTTTAGCGTTTCTGGGAACAGAAGCACCGCTATCAGCCTTCTCTCTGACTAGACCACGGGCCACGCGGTCACGCGGTCACGCCTTCTCTTGTATTCCTGCATCTCCAGCACTCGCTCGTTACTCACTCACTCACTCAGCACATACACTGGACCTTCGCCGGCTGCTGGCCCGGCATGCGGGGAGACGGCGCCGGGCACAGACGTGACATGGTACTGGCTGTGCTTTAACAGGATCTCTTTCTGCTCTGGAGGACAGCCCAGAGCAGCACGGGGAACTGCACCAGAGGTGAGAGGTAAAGGTGGTTCAGGTCACCCGGGTGGCAGGGCTGGGGCCCTGTGGCTGCTCCTGGGTATCATTTGAAGATGCAGCCAATTATATCAAATTGTTTTTTTTTTTTTGGTACCGGGAATCGAACTCAGGACCTTGTGGCTCCCAGACAGGCACTTGTGCCACTGAGCTATATCCCCGGCCCTCAAGCATTTGTTTAACAAAAATAAAAGCCATTCACTCATTCTATTGGTTTCATTTTGTCGTTTCCAAACAAAGCTAATATATATCAGTTATCTTCCTCAGCCCTTGAAGTAACAACTCTTCATTTGACATTTTCTTCTGTTTATGTCTCCCCATTGCTTAGGGTCCCTCTATGTCTTGTCTTGGTGAGGGTCCAGGTACCAGGGTCCTCAAAAAGGACCTGACCCCAGGCTCAAATCCACAAGAGGAATCCAGAACACCATAGATGTCTGTTTCCTCTTCCAATTCCCCCATTTACCATCAGAGCCAAACTCGGAGACAGTACTTAAGAAGAGATCGCAAGAGGGGAAAGAGAAGTAGGCGAGGTACCTGGCTGGTGGCAAGAGTCCAACTCTCCCACTCTCAGGAGATCCCAGGTGACGCCCTCCTGTCTCATGGCTGGTGGAAAAAGAAGGTGAGGTCTACTGGCCCAGGGATAGAAATGAGGACCAATGGCCAGATGGTCTTCCAAGGCAATAAAAGAAGAAGTAAGTTCAAAATGGAATAGGTTTAAAAAGAGCATACGATGGTAGTTGAAGAGGGAGACTGTTTATGTGCTCATTACACTGAGGACTGCCTGTATTTCCATTACAATTTTTTTTTGGTACCGGGAATCAAACTCAGGACATTGCGCTTGCCAGGCAGGCACTTGTGCCGCTCAGCTATATCCCCGCCCTGACTGCCTGTATTTTAGGCCTGAGTTATTATAAACTTCACACCATCTATATAATCATTCAACACATATTTACTGAGTGTCTATAAGGACACAGAGACAAATAAGAAAGTCTGGGTTTATACGGAGCTTACAGTACAACTGGGGAGATGGACAGATATGTAACATAGACCTAGGAAGAGATTAGTCAAAAAGGAAAAATAAAGCAGGGCGCAGGGACAGAAAGCAATGGCACAGAGGTTATCTCAGACTCCAACAGCCTTCTCCTCCAAGGCAACATCTGTGCTGAGAACCCATGCAAGCACATTCCAGGTAGAGACAAATTTAGAGTATCTGAGGGACACAAGGCAGTCAGTCTGTGGCTATACAGCAGTGAGCAGGGCCAAGAATAGAAGGAGATGAGATCAGGGCTATGAGGAAACGCCCAAAGGGGTAGGCTACATCAGGAATCTGGAGTTATTCTAATTGCATTAGGAAGCCAGCTGCTAAGCCATAGGCAGGAAGTCACAGGATTTTCTAAGACATCACTCTGTCTGTGAGCGGAACTGGCTGACAGCAGGCTCTGTAATTACATAGACTAGAGAGAATGGCGGCTTTGATTTAAGGTGGGAGCAGTGGAAACAGCAAGATAAGAGTCTAATTCAAGGATGCATCTTAAAGGTAATGCTAGCAAGGCTTGTTAGTGATTAGGCGTAGATGGTAAAGAGCTGTCAAAGGTGTAGGGGCTTCAGGGCCTGGGTAAATAGTGGGATCAGATACTAAACAGGAAGAGTGAAAGAGGAGCAGGCTGGGGTGGCCAAAGATGGGAGGCAACGAAGAGAGCTGTAACCGACACATCAGGTTTGAGATGCCTCTTACAGATAGAGAGCGTGCTCTTGGACCCAGCACTTAAAGGTAAGACCTAGAGTGGAGATAAACATCCAGAAGGCATCGCTACATAGAGGAACACTTAAATCTACACACATTCTCTACCCCCCGTGACTCAGAGTAGAATAGAGCCGCTCATCTAAGTACGTCCTTAAAATCTAATGTGCCACTGAACCAAGATCATTAGAAGCCTACAGAGCACAGAGAAGATGACAGCAATGGGAACTCACCTTTGGCACCAGCTGATGACTTTGCAATCCAAACGTTGCCTTCCCCATCCTCCTTCTTTCTGTTATAAGAAGCTAGGAAGAATTCTCTTTCATCTGTCCGTGAGTTACTGACCAGTGGCTGGATTCCATTCTGCGCTGGAGCAACTGGGGTCTTGAGATTAGTCGGATATATCACATAGGACTCAGGGAACCAGGTACAGGACTCAGCCAGTTCCGGGCTTGTCTTGATCAGCCTGGCAGAGGACAGAGAGTCAGTCTCCCTTCTTAGTACTGTATGTTCTGTCACTCTCTTCAGAGAGGTGACCGCTTTCCCTGAGAGCCTCTCAAGGAGATAAAACACAAACCAATCTCCTCCTTACCCCTCTCTGCACAGATCTGTAACACGCTATGGTAGGTGCTTATTTCCTAGAACTTCGGCTGTGTAAGGAAACAACTGACAATCCTCAGCCAACACCTTTTCACCAAATATGTTGCATATGAGCCAGACCCACACTAAGAAATGAAGCAGAAAGCAGAGGAAAGCACTTCAGTATCTAGCTGAACACTATCTTGGCTCAACTCTCTAGGGAAAAAAAGGGTACTTAAGAATCTGAATTATCCAAAGAATATTTTTAGTCTTCATTTCCTGCTTTTAGCTCAGCCTGGCTTTGGTAACAGAATAAAGAAGGAATTTTTCTGTTGGGACGTAGGCACCAGTGGGCCTCATGAAACAGATGCCCTGCTCCCAAAATAACAAAACAGCACGGAAGTGAAAGTTAGGCCCTGGGCAAGGAACTGAGCAAACACAAGGGCTTCCCACTACATCTACTCTGCAATCAGACCCCAGAGCTGGAGGTACTGGAACCCCATTTTGTAAGAGTACAAGTAAACTCCCTCCCCTCCAAGATCATAAAGGGAGAGAGTATCAGCCAGGATGCAAGCGGTAGACTCCCAAGTCCTAACTCTGAACTGCCCCATACCCCAGGGATCAGAGCCGGAAGAGGATCCTACCAAAGACATGTTCTGCCCTGAGCCGCAGTCTCTTTTCTGCCTAGAACAGAATGGCTCATGACAAACTTGTATTAAGAGTCAACTACGAGCTGGGCATGGTGGCACATGCCTGTAATCCCAGCACTGAGGAGGTTCAGGCAGTAGGATCACCTCCAGTTCAAGCCCAGCCTAGGCTATAAATAGTGAGTCCAGGTCAGCCTGAACTATATAGCAAGACCCTGTCTCAAAAAAGAAAAAGGTTCAACTATAAAACTCAGTCTGAGGGCAAACGATACAAATAATAAAAAGAAAAAAAAAGTCATCTCAAAATTGAAGAAATCAAATTTGAAAGCTCCTTTAACCCAAAAAGGAAAAGAAAACTACAAATAAATTTCTAACTCAATGTTTAACTCTGTATCTGCCATTGCCCAGGGGGTCACTAGCCACATGCAGATATAGACCCTTGAAAATGTGATCAGCGTGATGACCCAGGAACTGAATTGAGAATTGCATTTAATTTTAATTTAAAAACTGATGCACTGTGACATATTTTTCCATTGGGCACAGCTTTACTGATCTGGTAGGGTGACATTTTACTTTATTGTTGTACTGTTGTGTGCAGCGCGGGCCTATGTGTCATTTCTAGAATCTCACACAAACACATCAGAGTTCTATTCAGGGACAATACACTGATTCAGACAATACACTGTCTGTACATTGATGAAACATGATCACGTGCTTACTACAGAGAGGATGAGTACAACTATACAAACCATAATTGGTAACTAAGGTAGAATAGAATTTTTTTCCCAGTTAAAAAACAAGCATGGACAAATTTTTAATCTGAAAATAAAAACAAGGGCTAGGGATTCAGCTCAGTGGCACAGCGCCTGCCCGGCAAGCACAAGGTCGTAAGTTTGATTCCTGGTACCGGAAAAAATTAAAAAAAAAAAAAGAAAATAAAAACAATACTGACATGAAATTGAATAGGGACACAGAAGCTAAAACCAATGACCAGGTCAGTAAACACACACACACACACACACACACACACACACACACACACACACGGAACTGGAAGATCTATCACAAATTCACAGTGAGTGGCAACTGTATTAGGCTACTGCAGAATAAAACAAAAAAGTAGTTGTTTTGTAAAGGAGATTTTTGAGCAAATAAAAAATTAATTTGATAAGCATTTTCCTCTCAACAGTCAAAAAGAATGATATAAGTAACTGAAATCACAAATATCCAAAAAAAATTTTTGAAACTATTTTTAGTCTAAGGCTCAAACCCAAAGCCTCCCATACGCTAAGCTAACGCTCTAACACTAAGCTACGGGTCCTAAACAAATTTTTAATAGAATTAAGTCTGTAACTTCAGTCAACTATAGAATGCCTTGGATTCTTAAATACACACACACACACACACACATGCACAAGCACGCACACAAACCCACATTTTTTGCATGGAACTGGAGACCACAATGTTAAGCAAAATAAGCCAATCTTGGTCAGTTAACTATCACATTTTCCCTCACATATAAGCAATCATAAATAAAATAAAGGGACAATGACAGGAAACTAGAAGACAGACTTGTAGAGATATAAAGGGGTATGGGGGAAGGGGAAGAAAGAAAGAAATGGGTGAAAATAACCCAAACATGTTATATGCATGGACCAGTATATAAACATGAATCTTACTATTGTGTAGTACTAATACCCATTTTAGATGAAAATATACTGAGAAAAATTATTTTATTTTATTTTATTTTTTTGTCTTTTTGAGGCAGGGTCCCACTATGCAGTTCAGGCTGGCCCTGAGCTCACTTTGTAGCCCAGGCTGGCCTCAAATTCGCAACGATCTTCCTGCCTCAGCCTCTCAAGTGCTGGGATTATAGGCGTGTGCCACCACACCCAGCAGAAAAATTATTTTAAAGCAAAGGGTCAAGAAGATATTTTTACCTGTCCCCCCAATGAACAACCTTCAGTTCAGACACAATGGGCCACAGAATACAAACCCCTTGTGTCTAACAACATCAAAGACTGATTCAAAGTATGAAAAATAATAAACATTTTTCCTCATCTTTAGATAAGTTGTGAGCTAACAGATACTGCTCAATCTCTACTTTGGGAATGCATATATGAACAAATGTTGTCAAACTACAGCCTAAAAAATGTCACTCATGGTACAGGTGCTTTTGAGTATTTCTCATCTGCCAAAGAATTGCATCCTACCTATGAAAAGTTACTTTCTAGCCAGGTGAGATGGCATATACCTGTAATCCCAGCACTCAGGACGCTGAGGCAGGAGGATCATTGCAAGTTTGAGGCCAGCTTGGGCTACAAAGCGAGCTCAAGACTAGCCTGAACTGCGTAGTGAGACCCTGTCTCAAAAAGACCAAAATAAAAAAATAAAAAAGTTACTTTCTGTTATGATAGATAGGAGTTCAACTATATTGAGTTAAAATATGGATTTACTGGGATTTTCATAGACTTTCCTTTTTTACTTCAGACTGCTGTATGATACGTACTGGAAACATTTGCTTCCTTGCACTGTATGATACATATTGAAAACATTTATTTTCACAGTTTTCTGAAGCAGACGCTATAAAAAGCAGCAAGAATATAGTTTTTTTAAATGATTCAGTACACTTGCAAATGTGACAATGATTCATCAGTTCATGGAACGGCTGAAAGGAATAGAAGACAATGAATTTAACGAATTTACCGATACTGTGCTCTTTGCCAGTATGGAGAGATGAAAGCATTTTATAAAAATTCACTGTACTGTTAAATCTAATTTAGATTTTCTTGAAAAAGAATGCTTTCCAAATCATTATTTTCACTCAGTAAGTCATTATTTAATTCAATAATCAAAAAAAAAAAAGTGGCCGTGTTATTTACCTTATCCCACCCATATCCACACTGCAGCTGAACAAGCTAAATTTACAGGGAAGATTTAATTATTTTTGATCTACCGATATAAAAATGATAATTTTATGTCCCAACTTCACAATACAAGTTAATAATAATGGTTGTATATATATATATATATGTGTGTGTGTGTGTTGTGAAAAATGTAGACAATTTTAATTGTAAAAAGACAGCATTGTGAAAATTGCAAAAAAAATTTTTTTAATTAAAAAAAATGTTGGTGGGATCAACAAGCTTACTACTTTTTATTATACTCACTACTGCTTTGAATCCAATATCAATAATACTGATTTAGTTGGGCAGGGTGGCACATGACTATAATCCGAGCAGTTGGGAGGCTGAGGCAGGAAGATTACTGTGAGTTCGAGGCGAGCCTGCACTACAAAGTGAGCTCAAGGGCAGCTCTGAACTGCATAGCGAGACCCTGTCTCAAAAAGACAAAAAAAAGTACTGATTTGGCACAAGAGTTGGTGAATTTACTCAACTTGGACACAGGGTTCCACAAATGATATGCTTTTGTTCTATAAAGTAAAATCAATTATTCTAAAAAAAGATGAATAAATTTCATCATCATGTATATGAATTTTAAAGGAAAATGACTGTTTGGTACTCAATTACTAAAAACCTTTAAGTACGTTGGAACAACTTAGGTATATAAATCTACTTTTTCAATCACAGATTTTTATGAAATCTAAATTCAGGCCAAGGATTGTCAATGAAAACTTACTGCCTGAATTAAGATGTGCTAACAATGTAAAATACACATCAGATTCTGAAGGCTCAGAATGAAAAAAAAACAGAAAATATCTTCTTGCATTCATAGCATGTCAGAATGACAGTATTTTAGGTTTTTATTTTTTTACGGTGCAGGAGATTAAACCGAGGTGCTCACACATACCAGGTAAGTGTTCTGGCACTGAGCTACATCCCTAGCCCAGTATTTTGGAGTTATATGGTTAAATGAAATAGATCATTAACCTAACTGCACCTGTTTCTTAGCAATTATTTTACCAGGAAGTTTAAACAGACCCGTGTAACTGGCGTTCTATTTCTGTTGGACAGTGCTGGTCTATAAGATGACCTTAGTCTGGAAGCTCTCACTTCCTGCCCAAAACCAAGCCCAGGCCCCTCAGGGGTTCCTGTGTCAGTCAGTTCCATCCTTACATCAGCCTGGAATCATAAACTGAGGCTCACTCACATCTATAAATGAGTAGTGCAAACGCCGGGCATGGTGGCGCACGCCTGTAATCCAAGCAATAGGGAGGCTGAGGCAGGAGGACTATTGCGAGTTTTCCGCCAGCCTGGGCTACAAAGTGAGCTCAAGGCTAGCCTGAACTGCATAACAAGACCTTGTCTCAAAAAGACAAAAAAAAAGAGCAATGCTCAGAAGAAGAAACAAAAGCCTCCAACCTGCCAGGAGAAGAAAAGCCCTCAGGCTCTGAGACTGTGGCCCTGGGTCTTGATGAACTGCAGAAACTCCCTGAGGGGTCAGGAGTAAGGGGCAGGCTGCAGGGGACGCAGCACAGAACCCCACCAAGGCTCTAGGGAGCCCTCTGGGGGACGCAAGGTCACACTGCCCATGGGTCTCGCGGGGACAGATTCAAACTGTCCTGGTTCACCATGGATGGCTGTGGTCTTGGACAGCACAGCTGACTTCTCTGAGCCGGCATTCTGCACTATAAAATGACGGAGATCACATTTCCTTCCTCTCAGCTCCTGCAAGCCATACTAAATCACGGGAGACAGACAGACAGACAAAGGGACCTGGCATCTCCCAGGATTAATTACTCCAACCCCTCACAGGTCACTTAGGGGATGAAGAACGCTGCTGCTGATGGAGACAAGTCTCAGCTTGTATAAGCCGTGTCCCCATTTACAAGGTGCCATCACAGATCACAGGCCACCAAGGTCGGAGAACAGGCCTACCACCTCACCGATCCCCATCTTACAGACAAGATGGGGATCTACAAACCCAAGCTGCTGGCTCCGGTCTTAATCACAGCATAATGCCGTCTCCTTTCACCTTATGATACTGTCCTAGTGATATTCGGCCATCACCCAACTGCTCTGAGATGGGAGATGAGGCAGATCCTATTACACCCTGCCCAGATATCTGTAAGATGGGCACTGGGATTCAGAGTGGTGCTGTCCAAAGCTAGAGATCCCTGCTGAGCCCTGGTCATGATTCTAGTCCAGTACTCACTCTGCCTCCCTGTAACTGCTAAATACGCAAATACGTAGAGCATTATTTTTCACACCATCCTCTGCTTCCTATCTATACAGCAAAATTCTACTTTCGCCTTTGCAGAGAAAAACAGAAAAGATTAAACAGTTTATAAAAATGTGAAATGAGGCAGGAGGACTAATAAACAATCATGTCCCACTTCGACTTCTGATTCTAGTGAAATATAAACATAAAAACATAGACCTCAGGAAGCCTCACTTTTGGAGTTGCTGCCGAATCATGAAAAGCCATCCTGGGAAAGAGTGTGTAAGTTACCAGGGCCAGCAAGTCTGACAAAGACGTAAACGTTCCTGTGTGTACTCAACCTAGTAGCTATGTACTGCTCAGAAAAAAAAGAGGATCTTGCATTGAGTCACATTTTCCAGTGTCATCTACCTAAGTGACCTATTTCGCTACACATACATGTTTAGTAGGTATGTGTAGGGAAGAATCCCAGAGACCTACTACCGCCCTAATTGCAGATGCCATACCCTCTGAAATGACAGCAATAACAGCAATGACAACCATAATCACAGCAATGAGAAGAACCTTCACTTCTAGACTATAAACTAGGAGGCATTAATTCACACTGAATTAATTCTCACAACCCTGAAGTAGTTACCATCACCATTTTACAGAGAAGAAAGCTAAGGGCTCAGAGTCAAACATGTATTAGGTACCAGGCCACTGAGTTACACATACTCCATAGTGACACCTTATTTAATCTCCACCACTGCGTCATGAGGAAGGTATCAAGACTCAGCAAGATGAGATCTGTTCTGACTAACGAGATGAAGGGCTGAGGCTAAAACCCAAGCTGCTGGCCCCGGTCTTAACCACAGCATAATGCCGTCTCCTTTCACCTTATGATACTGTCCTAGTGATATCCGGCCATCACCCAACTGCTCCGAGATGGGCGATGAGGCAGATCCTATTACACCCTGCCCAGATATCTTTTCTGAGCAGCTGGGAGAGTTGGCTGCCAAGGGCTTATGCATATAGCCTTCTGCAAGGACCAGCTCCCTCCCACCCAGAAATGTCTGGAAACGATGTGCTCCAGCCAACAGCTAACTGTACTCGAGCACAGAAGCCCAGGCGCTTTGCTTCCGGATGTGAAAACGCTGAATACCATTCACTCCGGAGTTCCCGGGGTGAGACTTCAGCTGAGCCACCTCTTTGCATGGCTCCTGCCCTGCCCTGCCCTGCCCTGCCCTGCTTTCTTGTCCTCCAGAGAGGTTTGCCTGGAGAATTCTCCCCCACGAAGTCACTTGGGCAAGAAACCCTGAGTCAGCCTCTCCATGGGAACCTCACCTAGGAGACAGGCAGCCTTTATCAAGCACAACACACCAATCTTTAAATTGCGATCCAAGCAGCCCAGGGGAAGCTTCAGCACCAGAATGTTGTCTTTTAAAATTGTAAAAGTATTTTTTGCCCTTTAAAATAATCCCACGGTTTGCACAAGGGCTTGAGGGTGAACACTAAAAATATTTACACAAAACATTAAACAAGAAGGTCTTAAAGAACACTTACTTCACTAAAGAAGCTTTGCGACACAGTTTGTCGGCCCCCCTGTAGTAATTCACCAGCTGCAGCAGGCCAGGCTCATGACCTACAAGGAGAGAGGAGGCTCAGAAGGGAATCGGACAGGTGGGAGCAATAATGTCAGCACCAGCAAGCAGACAGAGAACAGATGTGCCGGGCCTGGCTCTTCTTGCTCTCCGCTTCAGGACTGGCTCTCAGAAATGAGATAATTGTGCTTCTCTGTCCCCAAGGTTCTGCTTTCTCTCAGGGCCCTTCCAGCAACTCTCATCCCCCTCATGGGGGATGCTTTCATATCAACGGTGCAGGTCTGCTAAAGATGGCTGCTACCTTTTGTTTTGTTTTTGAGTTTTAAAAAATTTGGCCATTCATTTGTTTTTATTGTTGTTAAAGTGGATCGGGGATATTTCCTGCTTCATCTCTCCTGGAAGCTTCTCTTCTCTCGGTTTAACACATTCAGACTTACAAATCTCTCCTGGAAGCTTCTCTTCTCTCGGTTTAACACATTCAGACTTACAAAGTACAAAAGGCTACTTTAATAGAGTCGTACTTTCCACATCCCCCGCTTACTTTCTGTAGACATTAAAGAAGGTAGGAGATCTGTGAGGCTGCTGATCTCAGGCACATTTAATGCTGCATGTTTAGAGGCCACTAGGTAGCAAAGGAAGGTAGTGGACAGGCCATGGCTACAATGTCAGAAGTCCTGAGAACTTTCTTCTGTGCCCTATCCCACAGGGAACCGCATTTTCGACAGCTGTTATTACACAACCCCTTCTGTATGAAACTAGAGCAGGGGCTGGGTGTGCGTCTCAGTGTGATAAAGCACATGCTCAGCATATTCGAGGCCCTAGGCTCAATTCCCAGCAGCATAAAGTAATAAAATAAACCACACAAGTAGAGCAGGAAAGACACAAATAAAAACCACATTTTTGTGTAAAATAAACTTTTTGTTTAAAATCGTTAAGATGCGTTGCACTTTCAGTAGCAAAAAGTAAGACAAAACAAGGGGATTTCCAGTTGGTGTCAGAAGTGGCACTCATTCACCTGAGAGTGAAGTCAAAGTTCCAAGTTTCACTCGGCTTTCACCCTCTCCCCAGGGGCAGACAGGCCCTGGTTCACACCTGGACAGCTACCTTCTCATCCCCAGGGCACTGCCATTCCTCACCTTGACGGCCCCTAGGAGCTTTCTCCTGGCTTTCCTGCCGTGCACTTCAAATGAAAATATTCCCAAGCTTGAGGGCACATCACCACTTTGATTTGGGGATGGTGTTTTTTCTCCCATAAAAACCAAATGTTTGCTGATCATCTGCTAAATTTGCCATGCATGTCTGGGATTTGGACCCGGTAGGTTTCTGCTTCTCATCTTAATCTTAAGCATCACAGGAATCCAAACACTCTGCCTCTTTCTGGGCAGAGCCTTTTGCCTGTTTTTAACATCAGGATTCCACCTAGAGTTTTTACAGCCACGCACTGCCAGCTAGGAAGAGGAAAATCAATCAAGAAGGGAAGTGGATAAAGCGGGAAGGAAATAACTTCTGCTTAACTATAAGCAGTTTTTCCTCTTCTTTGGGGAAACAAATCCCCCTCCCCCAGGGCTTCCTGAGGAAACAGTTAAACAAAATTGAATCTCAACTGGGCATGGTGGCACACGCCTATAATCCCGGCACTCGGGAGGCTGAAGCAGGAGGATCACTGTAAGTTTGCGACCAGCCTGGGCTATAAAGGGAGCTCAAAGCCAGCCTGAACTGCATAGCGAGACCCTGTCTCAAAAAGACAAAGGTAAATCTCTAGGCACTTTCTGGGGTTTCCAGTGAGGCCTTCCACAGAGTCATCATTCTGTATCATCAACTCGTGTAACAACAAAAAGTTGTCCCCAGTACCATCCCAAAGGAAAAAATTTAGAAGACTAATGCCTCAACGTGGTCATTCCTCAAACCATTCCCGCATGACACAGCCCCACCCAAAAGCTCCAAGTAAGCCCGCCAGTGCCAGGCAATTCCCATGGGCCTATTCCCCGTCCCTGCCTTTCCAGCTCCCACCACACCCATTCCTGAAACCCTTCTGCTCTCCCAGGCACGCAACACTGCTCTCTTGGTTCTCCTCCAGAGCAGAGATGCCTCCTCCTCCATCTCATTCTCCCCTCTGCCCCGACCTTGGGGGCGTTTTGGTAGGGAACACGGGCTACCCAGAGAGGTGCTCCCCTCCCCTGATGACGGCGCAGGGATGACAGCATGAGACGATGCTCAGGTCCATGGAAGGTGAGTTGAACCCATCTGGACAACTTCTGGATTACGTCATCGGAAAAGGAGCTGCGGGCCCTCTCTCCTGTCGCTTCTTATAGGCGACCACGTGGGTAGCGTGCTGCCAAGCCCACTTCAACCAAGAGAACGAGGTAGCCACTTCAAGGAGAGGAGGGCAAAGAGGAGAACCCAGCCTCCTGCAAAACCTTCCTTCCACGCACAGCTGTGAAAACAGGTTCTTTGGTGACGCTAAGGGAAGGTCTAAATTCAGACAGCGCCCCAGACTTCCCCGGCCTACGATCCACTCTGAAGCTTTCGGATTCCAAACGTCTCCCAAATCCTCTACCCATCCACCTGAGCATCGGGCGGCAGAATCGTCACGGTTTCAGCACCCACAACTCCCGCTGCGCTCCCACGCCAGGGGTGAGGGGCGCAATCCTCGGGGAGCAAAGCTGCGAGACGCCTCCAGCCGTAGCTTGCAGCCTGCAGCCCGCCCGGCTCTGCGGAGCCGCGGCCGCCCCGCGCCCGGCCGCCACCCGCCCGATGCGGGCCTGGGCCCCGGCCCCCACCCCGGCCGACAGCCGACGCCCGCGCGGGCTGGGACAAACAGTCCTCGTGGGGGCCGCACGGCCACTGCAGCTCGGAGGGTACTGAGGTCTTTCTGGGTCCGTCTGAGGTCCGCCGGAGACAGCACGCCGAGGGGAAGACTGATGACCTTCAAAACAAAAGCGCTCGCTCTCCGGGGCCGTGGGAGGCGCGGCCGAGCCGCTGGGGCGGGAAGCGGGGCGAGGCTCACCCAGTCTCCCGAAAGGAAGCCGGTTCCTCTCCCCCAGCATCAGGTTGAACCTGGGGTTGTCCCGCCTCAGCCTCTTCCAGTGGCCGGTGGCGAGGAGCAGCCGGGACACCTCGGCGTAGACGCTGCTGTTCTCGTCGCGGACCACGAAGGTGTACATGGCG
>NW_004955470.1:1774787-1776626 GCF_000276665.1 Chinchilla lanigera
CTCCAAGGCGCGTTCCCGAGGGGCCGGGGCCGCGCGCAACCTTTGGGGCCGCCGGGAGTCGGGCGCAGTGGGCGTGGCCTGAGCGCAGCCCCGGAGAGACGCAGGGCGGGGCTGCTGGGGACCGGGCGACGCCCCCAGGGCCCAAGGCCAGGGCCGGTGTGGAAAGATGATCCCTGTTCGCAGAGTTCTGGTTCCTTCGCCTATTTCAAAGGGACGTTTTATGGGGTGAAAACGAAAACCCTGTGGCCCAACGAAGCTCCCCCTTATGCTTAACCTCAACGGAGAGCCCAAGGCGCTGCGGGTACTTTGGTTTGCTGTGGGTCCGGGGCGCCTTTTTCTTTACTTAGAAAAAAATTTTATCAGTATGTTTGCTATGCACCATGAACACATTGCTCGTGGGGACTGGGACAGGTGCCTGACACGTCTTATCCTTGTTGCTTCCCTCCCCCTCCGTCCCTTCTCCCTACAGCCCTTCCCTTTTGCGCGGGCCTCCTGAAGGGCGCAGATTTCAGACCCCGCTGCAGGCCCGGGGGAGCGCTGCGCTCGGGGCCCGCCTGCCCTTTGGGGATCTGGGGCCCTGGGTTCCCCTTCTCCGGACCTCAATTTCCCCATCCGAGTGGAGGGGAGCGGCTCTTTAAAGTCCCTTCCATCCCATAGGCACTATCTCATTCCGCACACCACGCCGTCAGTGGGCTGAGTGGGCGCGTAAGGACTGCGTACAGCACTTTATTTATGGGGAACAAGAGTTGGTCGGTAGCCTGTGATGGCAGCTCCTCAGGAAACCGAAGCAGGAGGATCTAAAATTGGAGGCCAGCTGGGCAAGAAACTATCTCAAAATAAAAAGTGCTGGGGGATGTAGGTCAGTGGTAGAACACTTACCTAGCATGTTCGAGGCCCTGCGTTTAATCCTCAGCATCAAAACAGAGGGATTGATATATGATGTTCTGGCTTCCTCACCTCTCCGGCAAATCTGCTAGGAGGCCTATAAAGCTGTATTTCAGATGTTGTCTGCAGGACACAGCTCCAGTTGTCACCGCTGTAACTTGCAGGTCAACGCACCTTCTCTTGGCTTCCCCTGTCCCTGACTCTCTACTCACTCCTCCACAGATGTTTCTTGGGATGATCTCCCAAATGAGCCACCTGTCCTTGTACCAGGGACACCTTTTGGGGGAGCTGGACAGGGCAATTCTAAAACTTTTACAAAATTCAAATTACCAGGAATAGTAAAGGCATGCTGAAGAAGAAAGCTGGAAGACTCACACACAGAGACCAAGAATGAGAAGAAATATATTTTTAACTATGAACTATAGGAATTAAGGGAGTGGGGTGTTGCAGAAATGAATCAGTGTAAAGACATGCACATACATATGGTGACCTGGCTTTATAACAAAGATGACACTGCAGATAAATAGGGCAAAGGATGCCCTTTCTGATAGATGAGCTGGGTCAGTGACTTATAACAAAGGTGACATCACATATAGAAAACAAAATTAATCCTGATCCCACGATGCAATATACATAAAAGTCAGTTATAGGTGCATTATGATCTAATGCTTCTAAAGACAAAAGGCAAAGCAGTAAAGGTAAAAGATAAAGTCATAAGGTAAAGCAAGAAAACAAGAGTACAAAAAATCAGGAATAAAGTTTTGATGAACCGGCAACCTTGAAATTAAGAACCTTCACTTAATTTTGAAAAGGAAAGCCATAAACTGGGATAAGATGTCTGATATATACAGATATAAAGATATATGACAAAAACTCATCTGCCATATAGAAGAAATTTAAAAATTTTTGAAAACTGTCAAGCTCACTAACAAAAGAAGTATGATTTGGGTATTA
>NW_004955470.1:1776907-1780584 GCF_000276665.1 Chinchilla lanigera
AAAAAAAAAAATCTATCTTCCTACCTTACAAATACATTTTTATAAGGATCACCGAGAAGGGCAAGATTTTTGGAGTCGGAGTCTCAGATTCAGGCCAGGGAGTTCTCTGCAAGATGGCCACCCTGTTTCTCCCCTAGGGAGAAAGGCCACCTGAGAAACAGGCCACCCTGTTTCACCCTAGGGGTGTTTCTCACCCCTAGTCTCTGCCTGTCGGCCACCCTGTTTCTCCCCACCCTCCACTCCACCCCGCAGCTCAGGGGGTCCCGCATGCACGGGAACACAGCCAGGAAATCCAAGCTCTACTGTCTCATCCCCTGCCATGACCAGTTGCCCTCTGGCCATGGATCAGGCCTAGCCCGGCCATTGATCCTCGGGTGAATGGATGCAGGGATGAAGTCCATGTAAGTCCAGAAAATAAGCTTGGCTATTGGGATGGTAAATCCAATTCCCAGGCACCTCACACAGTTTGGAAAGAAGGAGCCCTGCAGCCTCTGGGTGGCCACATCTCCTTGGCTTCACACAGTAACGTCTCACCTGGAGTGGGGAACATGGCTAGAGGTCAGAGCTACAGCCTTTGCAGCTTTCTTACAGGGGCCTACGGGAGGTGCTCCTAAGAAGCAAGCCTCAAAATCCACAACTATTCTCACCTTCGTGTCTTAGACACCAAAACGACTACAAATTATTTTCCTTCTTTGTCCCTAACAGCACCACAATCCTGCCATGCCCCCGTGACTGTAGCTACCCTGTAGCTACTCTTCTTGCTTTGGCCTCTCAACCTGTCTAATCACCCCCTAGCCCAGCATTTATCACATTGAGCCAGACAGCAAACTCGCAACGGCTCATTAGAAGCAGAGTCCTCAGTTTCAAATCCATGGGTGCTCAGAGTCTTCTTAGTGCATTCACCACACCCTCTCCTCCAGAGTATTTGAAGTGCTCTGATCACCATCAAGAACAAATTACAGTAGGTTAGAGCCCAGTATGGTGGTGCACAGCTGTAATCCCAGCACTCGGGAGGCTGAGGCAGGAGGATAGTTGGAGTTCGAGGCCAGCCTGGGCTACAAAGTGAGCTCAAGGCCAGTCTGAGCTGCGGAGCAAGACCTGTCTCAAAAAAACTAAAACAAAACAAAAACAAAACAAAACAAATTACAGTAGTATGGATGGAGTTCTACTGTTGAGTATATGTTAACTCTTCCAAAATTGACAAGCCATGTACCAGACAAGCCATCAAATCTCTATAAATCAAAACCTTTAGCCAGCGTTTTCCCTCTCACAGATTATATTCCCACTGAATATAATACTTACGATTTATTTAGCCTGAAGTCTTGATTGCTTTCAAGCACTTTAGAGATGGATCTGCCACAGCCTTCAGTGTAGCCTTTCAACCCTTGACTCAATGAGAAATGTCCACTCCACTCCTCAGACACCTGCATGTGCTGACCGCACAATGCTAAGTGCTTGCTGTTATAATCTCTCATTCACAAAGTCAAGGATGCCTATTTCAACTTTACCTTTAGCTTCTCACACGGAGCCTGTCTCTGCAGTACTTAATAGAGAACTTTGGAACGAGAGAAAAGAAAGCTCTGCTTCTAAACAGTTGATGATTTTTTTTTTTTTTACATTAGGAAGTTAAACAAGAAAATGAGAGGGTCTCACAACAGGAAGAATTTAATTGAAAATGTCCCTTCTGCCTTTCTCTGATAAGTTGAATTTAGCAAACTCTCCTTGGAAACCATGCTGCATTAGCATTTATGCATTCCTATGGTTCAGATCTTGAATGTCTCCTAAAGGACCAGGTGTGAAAAGCTTGGTCCACAGGGAAGTGGTGGTGGAAGGTGGTGGAACCTTTAATAAATGGAACATAGGGGGAGGTGTTTAGATTACTGGGGATGTGTCCTCGAGACAAGTGAGTGGTTTTTGTTCTGACACATACTCCTCACCACAGGCGCAAAAGCAACAGGGCCAACCAACCAGGAGCTACATTACTGTAAACCAAAAGAAAACTTTTCTCTTTATCAGCTGATCATCTCAGGTATTTGTCAGAGTGATGGACAGCTGACACAGGGACAATATGTACCTCTTAAATGTAATTTTCTGTATGAGCTTGCCCTGTCCAGTTTGTACATCCCAGCCCTGGCCATTATTCCTCAAGAGAGGTCTCAGGGTTTTAGTAAGGACATCTTGAACTTGTTCAGCAAGAAAAAAAAAAAAAAACAAAACTCAAAGGAAAGGTGGCTCTGTATGCAATTCGTGGAATAGAATCTTCCAGTAAAGTGTCAGGAACAAGACAGAGCCAGGGTATGGATGTCATATGGGACACAAGTATACTGTATATCAATATAGAAAACTAGAAGGGAAGGATGGGGAGAGCTCCCCACACCACAGACACCCACCAGGACCTCTTGCAAAGCTGCAGTCCCTCTGCACACAGCATCCTCAGCTCCAGATCCTGACCCTTTCTTGATTCTCCTACCAGAGCATTTCTCTCCAGAGGATCTGAAATTCCTCAAGAGCATGCACCAAGCCACCCAAAACTCCAGCCATACAGAAGGAGCTTTGAGTTGCAAAACTAGGCTTTAGGATGATGTCATTTAGGAATCACGAGGCCTAGATGGGTGTGGTGGTGCACACTTTTGATCCCAGCACTCAGGAAAGTGAGGCAGGGAGACCACTGAGAATTCAAAACCAGCCTGGACTACACAGTGAATTCAAGGCCAGCTAAACTACATAGTAAAACCTTGTCTCAAAAAACAAAAAACACCTCTGGCGCACAGGGAGCCACGGGTGGGGAGTGCCGGTCTTCCCACCAGCAGCTCGCTCCCTGCCTCGTAGGTCCCCCGGAGGGAGGGCCCCCGGCGCAGGGGGAGCCATGCGGCTGAGAGCGCTGTGGTGCGCAGGCCTTCAGGCCAGCCTCCGCTGCTCAAATGAGAACTATCATGACACAGAGAAACAATGACACAATTGGCCCACCATGCACTGGCTGCAGATGCCCACCTATGGACGTGAGTGAATCATTCAAACATGGAAAAACCCCTGGGAATACATGCTATACAGAGGGCCACTCTTGCTCCTGCCACTGAGAGCCAGAAAGGTCTAGAGTCAGCAGAGAAGCACCTGCTGAACAAGGACTCTGAGAACATGAGAATGCAGACTAAGCCCGAGGGGTCAGGGGTCCTGTGGACTGGGGTCATGAGAGCCGCTCAGAAGCTGTAAACCAGGAGGACCTTTCTCAATGCCTGCAGAGACTCTCTGGAAGCCATTCTACCCCTGACAGTACAGGCTGTGGTGGAGCCCCAGAGAAGTCTGCAACAGGATTCCTTCCACCTGTGCTGACAGTTGGGGAGAGGACACTAACTGGTTGTAGGGTCCCAATGTGATGGGAGGCTGGAGAGAAAACACTACAAAAAATGGCTTTGGCCCCAGACGGCTCACTTGATTTTTGACAACCCTTAGGCTGTAACTACTTGTTAGATCCTTCTTGGGTATCTCTATCTTCCTGAGAAATCACTTCTAAGATATCACCATGTATTACAGCAGTCATTAATATTTTCCTACTAACCTATCCATAACTCTGTAATGTTTGTATTGTTCCTATCCTATTTCATAAATGGATCCATGTTTATTATTATGTGATCCATGTTTATTATTATGTGTTTCCTACAACAACCATTGAGAATAGT
>NW_004955470.1:1780890-1793355 GCF_000276665.1 Chinchilla lanigera
TGGACAAACAGACAGAGACATGGACTCTGGGGTGACCCATACTGAACTAACACCCTAGCTCTGCAAAGTAATATTCTGCATTTAATTTCAGGAATATAGAGCCATTATTTTTCAAATACATTTTTCTGCTTTTTTTCTCTCTCCTCTCTTTCTGAAATACTCATTCTTATACACTATCTTTCCCTTCTTTGTTTAGAGTGGATAATTTCTACTGATCTATCTTTGAATTTACTGATTCTTTCTTCTGCTAGCATGAATTTTCTGTTGACATCCTTGAATGAATTCTTTATGCAGTTGTACTTTTCAACACCAAACGTTTTACTTTTAATAATCTTTTGTTGAGCCTAGGAATCATTATTTGTTCATTCATTGTTGTTATAATTTCTTTTACGTCTTTGAATATATTCTTTCTTTATTTATTGGAACATATGTACTATAACTTCTGTGAAATCTTTATTTGATAAATTTAACATTTTTAGTCACTCCAAAAAATTTCTGTTGATTGCTCTTTTCCCTGAGTATGTGTTACACTTTTCTGTTCCCCTCTGTCTTTTGTAATTTTGTTGTTGCTGTTGTTAAGAAAATGGTTATTATGGCAACTCTGAATTCTGATTTTTTCCCCCTGAAAGCTATTTTGTAGCTGTTTATGTCATAGCTGATATAAAGTCTATCTGTGAAATTTTCTACCAGTCAGTGGTCTTCAGCCACTGATGTCTTGCTCAAAAATATATTCTTGTGTTTACTATTCAACTTAGTTTCCTTTGGTTGCCTTGTGTCTGCATAGCTTAGTGGTCAGCCATGATTTAACAAAGACTGTGGCAAGCACCACAAACTAGTTAAGCTTCCCTCCTCTACTGATGTACCTGAATGTAACTAGGGGTGTGTAGTCAAAACTGAGAGTTTTGAGTCTTCTTTGCTCATATACAAGGCTATGGGGTCAGTCAGAAGTATGTGAAAAGCTTAGACATTCTCAGTCTCTGCTACACACATGCACAGGGTCAAAATACACTTTCTCTAGTCATAACCTCAACGTCAGGCTAGTAGAGATAAGACCATGTCCCCTTTCACTCTTTTGTCTCTGGGAAATCATTTTCACTTACAAACATCCTGGGTGAGCCTGGTGTGATGGCACATACCTGTAATCCCAGCACTTGGGAGGGAGGTCAAGGCCAGCCTGGGCTCCATAGTGAGTTCAAGGCCAGCCTGAACTAACTACATAGTAAGACCCTGTGTCGAAAAACAAAACAAAACAAAACATCCTGGTTGTGAGCAACCTAATGGAGTGAATTCCCTTAAATAGCACTAGCGAAGCTACTGGTCCTCATAAGCTGCCCTTCCTGGCATAACCCCCATACTGAGCAAGCTGGTGGGGCCAAGGGTATAAATGGAATCAGTTTCAGAATAGAATGTCACAGCTCTCCACAAAGGCCAGCAGTTGCTTAAGCATAAACACATTTCCAATTGTGGTATGTCTTTGGTCAGTTCATAGAGTGCTGAAGTGTTTTCTTCATTGTTTATTCATTTATTTTTCTTTTGGAGAAAGAGGGACAGTTTTGTCCATCTTTATAGCTGCTTTTAGGGAAGATGGTGTGATGATTCCCTCACTCAACGATGGCCATAAGTTCTAGCTGCATCACTACCCCTCCCAACATGTTTATAATTAACTTATAGATCAACTTTCTTCTGTTTTAAATACTTTAGCGGGGTTTCTTTTTTGCTAGCCAGCCACAACTCAAACACTGTAATCTTTAGGAATTTATTACATGTCAAGGAATGGATTATAATTTGAACAGGAAATAAAATTCCTAAATACTTGCTGCCATTCATATGGCCCACTCTCCTTCATCCTCACAAACACACTCATATACAAGGCAGGCTCTGTGCCACTGAGCTGTATACCCAGCCTACACTCATTTACAAAAGGCACAGACTTTGATATAATTCAGGTGTAGATCTGAATTCTGTCTCCAATTCACTTATTAGTGCTGAGATTGTGGACAAAGATGTTGAACCTCTGTGAGCTTTGGTTTCCTCATCTGTAGAGCTAATAATACCTAATAAGTCACATGTTAAATAACTTGATGAAGCCATTTCACAAAACATCATGTCATATACCATAGGTATGTACAATTTTTACCTGTCAGTTTTAAAAAAGAAATTAAAAATATTTACCTGATGGAGTGAGATGATACATGGAAAATACCTGGGGACACAGTATATACTTAATCCAGAGCTAAATCTATTTTCTCTTCAGTTTAAGCTTCCTTTCCTTTTATGGTTCCTAAGAAATAGCTGCCTGTTATTTGCTCACAAAACAAAGCTCTCATAAAAAGGCACAGATGAGGGAACTAGAAACAGGAGCCCAAATTAGTTAAACTGCTCAGCCGGTCATCCTCCAGCTATTCGGTAGTCCAAGAACCTAATTCCCTTTCAGTTACACTCAACAATGATTTCTGAGGACCCACAGTTGAGCCTTATTTTTATGACTCAATGAATTAAAACTTTAGCTGGCTTCTCAGACTCTAATCCAGTGCTTATTCCTGAGAACAAGTAGGACCATCAATACAGCAGAAGCTAAAACAACAGACCTTCCGTCACTCCATGCATAAATTATGATGTTTGCTCGCTAGCGATACTGTTCGCAGCATCAGTAGCAGAATCAGGTAACAGTTGCTTGGAGCTGTCCCAGTCTTACACTATGTATAAGTGTAGATAGATTCCTGTGCTGGGAAACCAAGTAGATTTCTTGAATATAATGATCTGAGAATGAAGAGTGTCTTCCCATCAAGGTAAGGAAAAATGCTGTTTTCTTCCTTGTTGGTTCTCTAGGGGTGGCTATAATCCTGACTGGCGATCAAAACTGGATTATAAAATTTTATAATTTATGCTCTGGCTAAGATGGTGTCACTGGATATATTCAGAAACAGGAATAATCACATGCCCTTTTTCCTTACGTGTCACATTCTTTACCGGGAATAGCATATTTCATAGTACACTTTGATGTACAGTTTGATGTGTCAAAGTGTTTTACTATCAGAGTTCATATTAAAAATATTATATGGGCTAGCCATTTGAACATGAGAATGTAGCTGGGTTTAGTGGAGCACAGTTATAATCCTAGCGCTCTGGGAGCTGAGGTAAAAGGATCACAAGTTCAAGACCAGCCTGGGCAACTTAGCAAGACCCTGTCTCAAAATAAAAATAAAATAAACATAAAAAAGTGTTGATGCCCTGGGGATGTAACATCAGTGTGAATTCCTGGGTTTAACCCTCAGTACAACAACAAACAAACTACTAAGGCAAAATCAAAAAAATATAAGTACAACAGCCTCTCCTTTTAGACACTTAAGGTGTCTCAGGATTCTGCAAGACCTTTTTCCAGCTCTGCATGTGCTCCATGTTGTCCCCCATGCAGAAAGGAAAGTCCCAGAGGGGTGGGGTATATAGGGGTGCTGGGCAGATTTTCCAAACGCAACCAGAATGGTTTAGGCAAAACAAAAAAGTGTGTGTTAAAGACACCTTTTTGTCTGAATCTTAGGGTTTAAGCAATGCCCTCAGGACTTGGTCTCATTCTCTTTATTCCTTGGCTATGCTTTCCTGCTCTGTCCACAACCAGACCCATCATGGATGCAAAATGGCCTATAAGCATTTTCAGGCATATAGCATGGTGATTGAAGGTTTGGGGACAGAATTTTTATATTCTTTATCATTCCATCATTGGCTCTGGTCTGCTGCTGTGAGAAGAATTGTGGGCCAATACATTTTTGTGCAGATGTGATTGGTGGGGTCACACCCAACTGCATGTAGGAGTGGACACATGGACATCCAACCACCCAACCAGTGCATCCTGTCCGTAAAACTGGTACTGTTCCTTACCCAGACACCCCCTACAGGGTCAGTGCACTCATATCCATATGCCATGAAGCTTGTCTACTCATAATCACTGGTGCCCCCATCTGTAAAGAATTCCCCTCCACTGGACACTGTGGTAGACCCCTGTGGGCCTACTCATGAGTCTGAGGTAGGAGGATCATAAATTCAGCCTAGGATGGGCAACTTAGCGAGACCCTATCTCAGACAAATAATAAACAAAACCAGGTTTGATTCCCCACCAAAATGCCCTTGACTGCTCAACTGTACACACTTCCTCACCCAGAGGCTTGTCTTCTGCTCTGTGCCCAGACATGGCTAGGAGACTTGAGGAGCAGCCAGTAACTGGATGATATTGGGTGTTATGGATGGAATTTGTATACCAGAAGTCATATGTGATAGTCCTAATTACCCATGTGATGGGACAGAGAAACAGAGAGAGAGAGAGAGAGAGAGAGAGAGAGAGAGAGAGAGAGAGAAAGAGAGACAGAGACAGAGAGAGGGAGAGGGAGAGAGAGAAAGAGAGAGAGAGTGAGGGAGAATGAGTCACTGGGGTCAACTCTGTTAGATGAAGCTCGATACAAAGCTCTTTGACATAAGCCTTTCTCTACCTTGAGCTCCTGCTGAGAGCCTGTGGAACAATACTCTTAAGCTTCCTAGAGACTTTTCTCGTTTGGTTGAGAGAACACCCTTAATCTCTTTAAAGGGACCTTTGTGTGCCTGAATGTGCTTCTGATCCTTTGGTCTCTCTGAAGGTTTAAAAATACACAGAAACGCATACCAACACAGACTGCAATTCGCAGCACCCCCACACACACACACATACTTGGTGAGTTTAACGGCAATTACTTCTGCTATTCTTAGTCTTAGTTTCTTTGTTACTTTCAAGACACTCAAGCAGTTATTTTTCCTTGTGAAATTCTTTTAGCTAGGAACTAGGGAATCCTTCTGTTAATGGGGTAGGGAGATGTGCAGGGGTCCTTTTCAGGCTCTTGTTGTCCTGTTCAAAGACTTGGACAAGACACATGAGAACATAGAGGTTTTACATTTATTAAAGGTAAAAGCAGGGAGAAAAGAAGTGGGCAGAAGTGCTATGAAAAGAAGTGCTTTGCAGAGTGAGTATAGGCCAGGCAAAGTAAGAAAAGAGGGACAGTGCACCTTGCAGAGTGCAGGAGGGGCTGGTGAAAAGGTTCACAGCAGCCACAGGCTTAATGACCACTGCCTTTTTACCCTCATTCTGACATCAGTCAGATCTAGGCCATCCCATCAAAAACTTGATTGATATTGTGCCAGCAGAACTGAAGACAGCACATTCCGATTGGTATCAGATTAAGGGTCTGGAAACTGTTCTGTGCTTGTTTCCTGAATCTCTGTGATTGACATCTCCATGACTGACAGGTCTAGCCCAATTGCCAGCCGCTTTGCCATACCCTAATCTCCTGTCTCACTTCCACCTCCGTTAGCTAGCTTCACACTCAAGGCAACTGAACTGTAGTAATTTCTGTATGTTATTAATATTGGGAAGATTCTTATTTCTGTGATATTATGTCTTCCCATATAGACATGTTATCTCTCTCAGTCATTCAGTTTTTAGGTCCTCTGCAAAGTTTAACTCTAGTTAAATTTATGCCTTTCATGTTAAATTTATTTCTTGCTCTGTTTAGTTTAAAATGAAATATTTTCTATTTCTATTTCTGATTTTTGTTAAGAAGGAATATATACAATAATTTAACCAAATTTTCTTTAAGATACTTTTTTTTCTAAAGTATCTTGCATGAGATTGCCTATTTTTAATATTTAAATTATAGGGTTTTTTGTTTACCTGCATGGAGTAGAATTTCAAACAATGTTTAGTAATGGTGATAGAGGGCATCTCTACCTTTTTGAAATGGATTTTGATGAACTGGCTCTGCATTTCATGTTTCTTTTTATCATCCATTCCTGCTCTGTATTAATTGCTCCATTATACCTTCTTAAATTTATGTTTTAGTCCTAGGAATAGTAGCCCTATAAATGAATCTGATCCTGCCATGCCTATGATATGACCCTCCTTATCTATAGTAATGCTTCTTGCCTTAAGGCTAGCCAGGTTGATACTGATACACCAATGCCAACATTATTTCCTTTAGAGTTTCTGTGGTATGCTTCTTTATAATTCTCTATGACTTATATTTATCTCTCACAGGCAGACTGCATGGTTGGAGTTTGCTTTATACAGACTGCCAATTTAACTTGATGAGTCCAGGTCATTTACATTTAATGTAATTATTGATTTATTTGCCATTATATTTATATCTTTCTATGTGTGCCACCAATTTTATGGCTACTTTCTTCTTTTCTTTTTTTTTTTGTCTTTTTGAGACAGGGTCTCACTATGGAGTTCAGACTGGCCTTGAGCTCAGTTTGTAGCCCAGGTTAGTCTCAAATTCACAACAATCCTCCTGCCTCAGCCTCCCAAGTGCTGGGATTACAGGCATGTGCCACCATGCCCAGCCACAATTATTTTGAATAAACAATATTCTTTCATATTTTCCTATATGTTACCCTTGCTGGCATCCTTCTAAATCGTGCTTGGTTATTGGGTTAATAATATCCCTTAGTTATCGTGAGCTGATCAAGTCCACAATCTCCTGAATGAGTGTATGGTGAAGGCTAAATAAAAAAAAGTAAATAGAATGATTTCAGGGCTCCAGGAGGATCAAAGCCCTCTCACATAATTCAAGATTCACTCAGGGTAAAGACCAAGGCCTTCTCTGGGTGGCCTGCATTTACTTGGTCATCAGAAGAACGGAGGGGAGTACACAAGAAGGGCAGAATTACTCAGGACTTCTCCCAGTAAGGTATTAAATTAATTCTTAATAAGGGTTAAGTTAATCCACCCAGGAGTGAGATGCCTGAGGCTATAATCTTTATCTAGTGGAGATCAGATTCAAGTGTCCTTGGCTGTGATCTTGTTTTATTCTTTGTGGCTTTCCGGTTTCATCCACCATTACAGGTCTTAGTAGGGATTAGTGACTCACAGAGGTTCACTTACTATGAGTCCATCGCCCACTTCCGGACAAGCAGCCTAGGCTTTGGACAGATTCGTAAGTAAACATAAAAAGCCAATTGGTTAATTTAAGTCCTGCTCAGGGCTGCTTCAAAGTGGTCTCTATCACTTGTGGTTACATGAGTGTATGCATTTGTCAAAGCTTGTACAAGTAGACTCTGAGAAAGGGTAGATTTTAATGTATGTAAAACATGTTAATTTTGAAATGGAAAAATAATGATGAAACGAAAGCATTTCCTAGAGACAAAAAACTAAACGGATTCATTGCCAGTGGGACTGTACTTTTTTAAAAAAAACTTTTCAAGAAGGAGAAAGATGATCCAAGAAGCAAATGCTATTTCTGCTAAACCAGGAATTACTTTGTACTATTAAAGTCCTAAAAATAAACCCATTTATCACTTCAATATCTCGTAGATTTTTTTCCCTTCATGGAAAATTAGGTTATCATCAAGTCAAGAAGTACTTTTACATGTCAATCAGCATGAACGATAACCATGTCATAACTTCTGTTCACAGACTAGAAACCATGGAGCCTTTCCTCTTTGATGACATCGGCTCCATGATACAGAACAAGGCTATAGAGAGAATCATCTCATCAATGACTGTCCAGCTTTGCCATCTGCTCATCTCAGTGGAGATGAAAGATGTAAAGAATGAAGTATTTGCTTCTCTGGAGAAGATGGCAGAGGAGCTTGCTAAAGCCAGTGAAGAATTTGTGCAAGTTGCCAAAAGGTAATACTTTCAAAGGACTCATGCCGATTCCCCTGATCCAGTGGCAGAAGAAACATGCATTAGAGTGCCCTTAAATGCTTTGGGAAAGAAGTCAATGTGAAAAAATAAAGTGATTATAATGAGAATAAAAAATAATAAAATAACAACAACATAGACAAAAACATTATAATAAAAAATTACAAAAAAAGAGCTCTATGCTGGGTGTGGTGGTGCACACCTGTAATCCCAGCACTCGGGAGGCTGAGGCAGGAGGATCACTGTGAGTTTGAGACCAGCCTGGGCTACAAAGTGAGCTCAAGGCCATTCTGAACTGCATAGCAAGACCCTGCCTCAAAAAGACAAAAAAAAAAAAAAAAAAAAAAGAGAGCTCTACAACTGAACTATAAAAAAAGAAAAAAATAAACTGATAAAACACAAAGCCAATTATTTAATAAATAATTGGGATATAATTTTAAAATGTAAGCATTTCAGAAGTAGTTGAGTTTCTCACTAAGAGGCCATTCTACTTGGAGTCATGGACAGACCAGAGGGAACATGCCAATGAGGGTAGAGCCACACCAGGGCCCCCTCTAACTCTTTCTTCCTCTTTTCCTCTCACTGAACTAATTACACAAATATTGGTCCTTTGAAAGCCTACAGGACAGTCCCAAACAACCCAACACTAATAGGTTGTTTTGGTATTGTTTGCAGTGCTGGGTGATAGAATCCATGGCCTTGAATATCCTAGGCAAGCACTCACCACCAAGCTACACCTTCAGCCCAAGTAGTAATAGTAATAAAGGTGCTAAAACATCTTCAACTAAAAAAAAAAGTTGTGTCTCATCAAAAGGTTTCCAGAAGCTGGGCATGGTGGCACAACCCTGTAATCCCAGCTGAGGTAGGAAGGTCACAGATTTGAGGCCACCCCAGCAATTTAGTAAAACCTTGTCTCAAAATAGACAATAAAAAAGGACTGGGAATGTAGCTCTTTACAGCAGAATACCAATTAATACATGTAGAAGGAATAATGGAGTTATTTACCATTTGGGAGCTATCACAACTGTTCCAGGCAGAGATCGTAAAAAGATGCTAAATTAGTGGGTAAAAGGTTAATGAGAGACAGATGCTTATATTGTGTCAAGGTCCTGAAAAGCTTTTCTTAATTACACTGGGGAAAATAGTACTTTCATAGAGCAGTGGCCCAGTAGGTATCACCTTCCCCAAGTGACCAAAATTAGCTTTACTATTCTAGGAACAGAACAGTATCACGTGCCTGCTGGCGCAGGGCGCTGAGAAGGACACGACATCACTCCTGGAGGGTTGTTTCCTGAAATGCATAGCCTGAATCTATTAATAAAAAACCAGGTAAACCCAAACTGCAGAACTTTCTATAAATTACTGTCTCATACTCATCATAAACATCAAAGGTCAAGGCCAGAGCAAGCTTCAGGAACTGCTCCAGATTAGGGCTTAAAGGGATTTCTATTAGTTTACTACTGTTGCTGGGACATGTCATCACACATGTTGTAACCTAAAATGATGCAAATTTATTACCCCAGAGTTTTGTTGGTTGGAAGTTGATGAGCTCGACTGGTTCCTCGGTTGTGGGTCTCACGGGCTGAAACAGAGATGTCATGCTAGCAGATTTTTTTATGTATGTGGTGCTGGGAATTGAACCTAGGACCTTGTACATGCAAGGCAAGAGCTCTACCACTGAGCCACATCCTCAGCCCCCTAGCAGATTTTTAACTAGACACTTTGGGAAGAATCCACTTCCAGGCTCATTTAGATGGCTGGATGAATCCACTTCCTTGTGGTTGTAGGACTGAGGCCTCTATTTTGTTGCTGACAAGACTCTGGTCTTTCCCTCAGTGAGGCAACTATATTCCATGTGGCACCCGCTAGCAAGGACAGGTCAAGTTTCTCGTACAGTTAGAATCTCTCTGCCATCTACCAAATCTCTCACTCACCTCCGCTCTCTTCCACTGCTTTTAACAGCTGATTTAGTTATATTGGGGACCCAGATAATCTAGGATAGTTTCCCTATTTTGAGACTGATGATTAGTTTCCTTAATTGTATATGCAGAGTCCTGGCACTGTAGTACCTAATTAGTGTTTGTCTGGTTAACCAAGAGACAAGAATCTTGGCCCTGGGAGGGGGAACATAGCATTAGAATTCTACTATCGTAAGACTTGAAAGGTAAATGTAATGCATATTCTCAGATGGGGAAAATCAGCAAAATTTGAATGTCAAATGTTAGTAGTAGTATTGTATCAATGTTTAATTTGATGATTTTGATGATTTTTCTGTGGTTCTGAAAGTTGAGGGCAGGAGATATAGCTCAGTGGCACAGCGCCTGCCTGGCAGGTGTGAGGTCGTGAGTTTGATTCCTAATACAACACACACACACACACACACACACACTAATTAAAAATGAAAGTTGAATATCCCTGTTCTTAGGAAATCCACACTGAATCACTTTGGGTCAAGGGGCATTGTGCCTGGAACTATCTACACAGCGGGAGACAGAAAGGGAAATGATAAAGCAAATGTGGCCAAATGACAATTGGTGAATCTGGTCAAAGGATATGTGAAAGTATCCAGCGCTATTTTGTAACTTTTGCACATTTGAAATTATAGAATGGGATGTTATTAAGTTAACATATTAGTGGCATGTTTTATGATGGAATGGTCTTCAATCTTGAAAATGGAGGAAATTCTGACGCATGCTACGACACAGATGAGCTTCAAGGACATTGTGCCAAATGAAGTAAGTCAGACACAAAGGACAAATAGTGTATGATTCCACTTATATGAGGTATCTAGAGTAGTCACTACTGGGACAGAAAGCGGAATAACAATGGGAGGAGAAAGTGGGAAGT
Source organism: Chinchilla lanigera (assembly GCF_000276665.1). Classification (NCBI taxonomy): domain Eukaryota; kingdom Metazoa; phylum Chordata; class Mammalia; order Rodentia; family Chinchillidae; genus Chinchilla; species Chinchilla lanigera. Next base: position 1,791,404 of record NW_004955470.1, read on the forward strand.
GATTGTTTAAGGGGTCCAGAGTTTCAGTTTGAGAAGATGAAACAGTCTCTGGAGGTTGGTGGTGGGGACAATTGTACAACAGGAATATCCTATACTTAATGACAGAACTGCACACTTAAAAATGATTAAAGTGGTAAATCTTATGCTATACATATTTTGCCATAATAATATGAAGATATGGAGTTGGAGGATCAGGCAGGGGTTGCTATGCATGGTGTGACTCCAATTAGGTAAGAAGAAAATATATAAAAAGAAATTTGCCAAAATATCAGAGTACCTTACATAGGAGTTTGCGATCAGAGCAAATTAATGTTATTTTTTTAATGCTATTTTAATATTTTGTACAATCTAAACTTTCTGGCACACACTGCATCTGGTAATCACACACACACACAACCAACACACACCCAAAATTTTAAGAGCAGTTAAACATTGTTTTTGTCCGTTTCACAATAAATGCCTTTGCTATATTGTCTGTTCCTGGCAGGATAAATTATTTACACGCAGAATTATCTGTGTTCATGGCCATGGGAAGTGATCCAGCCCATCAGAGCAATACTGCAGCAATTCATATTTGGACTTGGGTTTGACCCCATGGATTGCCAGAGCAGCTCTCTGAGGCGAGGCTGAGATGCTAAGTGCTTGGCTGGCAGGCTCCAGCCTTCCTCTCTGCGGGGTGAGCGCTCTAGAGTCAGAAGGAACTGCTCTCAGCTGCTTCCCCTAAATCACAGTTTTAGCAGCACCAGGCTTTAGGCAGGACCCTACGAGAAGAGGCCAGTGCAAGCAAATGTTTTCTTTTGTTGGCAAATACATGATACAATGAACAGTTAGAAAATACGAATGACTGAAGGCAGAAAAATACAGAAGCCTAAAACCTAGGGTTAATCACCAAGGACATTTTGGGATATATTTATTCCAGGTATTGTTCTTCTAGCTCTCTTTTTTAATTTCCTCTTTCCAGCATTTCTTTCTTGCCTCTCCAATTGCTTTTTTAAAAATTATACGAAAATCTGTGTAGGTGAGCCTTCCGTGTCCACATGTCCACATGCGTATGCGTGTGTGTATGTATACATGAAACGGCCACGCTGATTAGTAAATAGGGAAGGTCCCCGCACTGCTGGCCCCGGGGATCAGGGTCTTTGTGAATAGAGCCTGGGGCTGGGCAGCATTGCAGCAGCCCCGTCACAGCAGCCCTGGGGAAGACAATGGTTCCACACACTCCCCTTCCCCCTGCACCCGCCACCCCCCGCCCCATTCCGTCTCTCTGGATATTTAGTTAAGGATTTTCTAAATAATACTTTGTTCTTATTTCTAATGTAATTGTATTATGGTCCATTAGATATAGTATATAATATTTTAGCCACGTTTTGTGGCCTGGTATTTGGCCTGTATTTGTAATGTTCCATGTACCTTTGATTAAAAAAGTATTCTACATTACTGGGTTTAGTGTTCTGCATATATTCATTAGGAAAATTTTACACGTTAATAAAAAGATCTCTAAAGATCCCTAAAAAGATCCCTAAGGATTTTTTATTAAGGTGAGAGAGGTGCATTAAAAATTTTTTACTTCCTGAGTTTGAGGCCAGCCTCAGCTACATAGTAAGTTTGAGACCAGCCTGAACTACATAGTGAGACTTTGTCTTCCCAAAACCAAAAACCAAAAACCAAAACAAAACACCTCAAAACAAAGAAAAAAACCAAAAAACTGCCAGGCATGGTGGCACATGCCTGTAATCCCAGCACTCGGGAGGCTGAGGCAGGAGGATTTCCATGAGTTCAGGGTCAGCCTAGGCTACATAGTGAACTCAATGCCATCCTGAACTACACAGTGAAACCCTGTCTCAAAAAAATAAAAAGTAAAAATAAATAAAAACAAAAAATTTTTCACCATGATTGTGGATCTATTTCTCTTTTTAGTTTTGTTACCATTTGCTTTTATATATTGTATTTAT